>NC_092207.1:20693022-20773755 GCF_043381705.1 Parasteatoda tepidariorum
GCATTGAATTTTCACGCTTTAAAATGCAGAATATTAGTGAAGCAATATTTGATAATTTATTTTGCTAATATGTTTCTTATTTAGCTAATGTTTTGATTTTTTCACCATGTACAATCTAAATAGCTAATATACTTTTTTAAAAGACAATAAGAACATACATAGTATTGTACTTATGTAGAAGAATTCTATGTCTTTGATGATAAAATACTATGTCTTTGATGATAATATACTATGTCTTTGTGCTAGAACATTGCGTTCATTGGCGATCGAGCGCAGAGAGCCATGGTTCACGGCGTGAACCACATAGGATTGCGTAGCAATTGTCGGGGGTTGGCGAGCGTTAGCGAGCAGGGGGTGGAGCCTCCTAGTATAAATTATTTCCAGAGGAACTAGACTAATACAATTCCAACCTGGCGAGTAGCGACTTATAACAAGACACTTCGTTTGATGCTTTTACTTGTTGCTAGAAATCAGGTTCGCAGAAAATGCTGTTTACTAGTTAAATTTAGTAGGAATAACACGATCTGTGACGTAGGCTATAGTATACCCAATTATGGAATAATTTCGTTAAATGAAAAGATAACTGTAAACATAATTTAAAGTCTAAAAATATTATTAAATATCTGGCTAGCAAAAGCATGAAAAAAAAGAAGAAACAAAACATATAACGAGATAAATAAAATAAAAGCACGAGATTTTGATGGAATATCAGAAAGTTGTTGATTTTTCAGAAGGCTGGTTTTTGTTTTTGGAATTTGAGGTTCATTCTAATCCGTTACGAGTTTTTCTATATTTTTGCAAGGTTGTTACTAACCTCTATATTTTTGCAAGGTTGTTGCTAACCCGTTGCGGATTTTTCTATATTTTTGCAAGGTTGTTACTAACCCGTTAAGGGTACTTTAATTTTGTTACTTTATGTGTAGTTTTTAAACAAAAGATGTTTTTTTTTATAGAAAAAACTGTTTCTAAATATAGCTTAATACGTTACAACGCTAATGTTACCAACCATAAATATAACTCATTAATATATTTTATGCACTATAATTGCATATATTACTGAAATACACTGCAACAGTTCAATATTTCTTATGTTCCCATTATACAACTTACATCGAATATCTGCACATGTAATTGAATAATCACAAGAAACTGAAGCGGGAAGTTATACTTTCTGATATAAGACTTCATTTACTTCAAAAATATAGAAAATGCTAGATAGAAATTGATAGTAATAAAGGTTGACATGTTTCGAGCGCTCAAAAATAGGCACACATTCGCCAAATTAGCCATGCGCGAAAGAGGAAAACTGAAGTGATTTGAAACAGAAAGCGTGAAATGCCAACGAAAAAAAAGGAAAATAAATTCGAAAAAAATGCTGTAGCCGAGAGTAAAGCAGAAAGCAAATGAGCGAAAAATGTTTTAATTTTCGTTCTTTGTTTCACTCATGACTACAGTGGATTTTAAAGAGTTGTTTTTCACTTTCATTTTCCATTTTTCGTAGGCAAATTAAAAATGCTTGTTTCAAATCACTTTTGATTTCCTTATTCACATCTGGCAGGTTTTGAGAATGGGTGCCTATTTTTGAGCGCTAGATACATGTTGATTTTTATTACCATCTTCATATTTTTTGACACAAATACTGTCTTACATCATCAAGTATATCTGCTAATTGATTTAGGATAATGGCCGATTATTTTTATTCAGTAGAAGCAGTTTCTTAATTTAAATTATTGCACTACATAAGTTTATGTAGAGACCCATGTCGCAAAGAACCTTCTATCGAAAAGATTAGATTTTAACAGAAAATAGATTTATCATATGGTAAAAAGAGTAAATTACTGACTTCACTATCAATTTGCAAGTAATTGTTATTAAAAATGCATACTAATCTCGGGTAAAAATGATACAGTCATAAAGAATATATATTATTCGCGATGGTCATTAGTAACTGACAGTTATTAATAGTCACCTAGAATTGAAGATGCCCTGAAAAAGCAATAAATTACCAGTAAATAAATGGATTTGAAAATAAATGATGTCAGAATAGGTGATAATTGAGGTTTATAGCGAGGATGAACAGCTTATTTTGTATGTATGTGAATTTTACTAAATATAACGTTGATTTATTGTTTTTATTTGACTAGATTTGTTTTAAGTTTTTAATAGCGAGAAAATAAAGTACCTCAAATATAAATGTAGTGTTAAGCACTTCATATTTCTTCAGTTCTTATCAAAATTATTTTTTAATATATTTGTACTATGAAATCCGTGAAAAAAAAAGCATACGCATTCTTATTTACTGAAAATTTTTTAATAAAATGTACAGAGCGCAAAAAAACACCCTGAATAACTGTTAAGCTAATGATTGGATTTTTACGTAATAGGACAGGATCTTAATGATTCGAGGTGGTTGACTTCGAATATGCTAATTAGTTAGTGCAGACGATATTTTAAATTTCGAAATCAGTAGCAAAAGTGTGCTTTCTCTGAATTATAAATTCCGCATATCAAATACAACACAAAAAATAACTTTTAATAACTATTTTTTTTGTTATTTTATTAGTTGATTGTCGAGACATTTTTGAATTGGAAGTTATGCAATTTTCACAATTTACCAGATTGCGGTTAACTCCTAAATTTTTTAAGTTAGAAAATCGTGATCCGTAGAAAAAAGGTATATTTTTTTAGTGAAAGTGCGTTTTTGTGTAACGTTCGTTTTTGTATTTTGTAACTTAAAATATCGCCAGCACTTATAATTTAGTCTATTTGCATATTTATCATAAAAAATAGCGCCTATGCTTTGGAAA
The DNA here is from genome assembly GCF_043381705.1 of Parasteatoda tepidariorum. Taxonomy (NCBI): domain Eukaryota; kingdom Metazoa; phylum Arthropoda; class Arachnida; order Araneae; family Theridiidae; genus Parasteatoda; species Parasteatoda tepidariorum. Next base: position 20,695,830 of record NC_092207.1, read on the forward strand.
ATATGCAAATTTTCTGTCTCTTGCTTTAAGTAGTCGTTGTAGTTCTGCATAAATTTTGACATTGTTGATGTATGTAAAAGGAAAGAAAACGTATTGTATTGCCCAGTAAAGATGTTTGGTAGAATATTCGTAAAATAAGCTTATATTTTTACGTGGGTAATTGTGTAAAATTTTCGATTTTTTTTTCTTTTTTGGAGGAGGGGGGTAACCATTTTTTGCTGTGTCTTGATTTTACGATTGTTGTGTAGTAAAGATAAAATACATCTATTTTTAATGCCAAATTTATATTTCTCTGCTTCATGGGCTATAGTGGGAGAAAACGTAAAGTTACAAGAAAGAAAACGAAATAATAAATGCATGAAAAGTGCACAATAAAGTTCGACTGATTTTTTCGCTTTAGTCATCATTTCACTTTAAATTTTATGTTCAAAAAATTTCAAATCAAATTAAATTTTTCAATACAAAATAAAACTGTTAGCAGAATACAAGACAAAAAAAACCTGCATCAAATGGGTCACCAAGCTTCCAAATAAATTTGTGAAAATAATGGTTACACTTATACTTCGTTCTTCCCATTCCTTCTGTGTAAATTGATCTATTTTCTCCATTCATTTCATTTGTGTGAAATACGTGTTAAACTGAGGAAAAAAAAGTGCAATAAAATAATTTACAGATAGTTGACAAATAATAATTAACAGATTCGTCACTGTTGACGTATTGCTGATTATGTTGTGATTATGATATTGCATTAATGTTGTAATATTGTTGCTTTCANACACACACACACACACACACACACACACACACACACACACACACATATATATATACATAATTTCTGTGTGTTCATTTCATTTGTACGAAATAAGTGTTAAACTGAGGGAAAAAAGTGCAATAAAATAATTAACAGATAGTTGACAAATAATAATTAACAGATTCGTCACTGTTGACGTATTGCTGATTATGTTGTGATTATGATATTGCATTAATGTTGTAATATTGTTGCTTTCATGGTACATAAGGCGTGTTGTGCACTGTACGATGCTCTTGTATTGACCTGTTTTTTTAAAAATAAATGTAAAAAAGTAGAACGAAAAAAAATAATACTTATTCCTTGACCTTTTCAGTTGATCACGATAAGAAAATATCTGAAGGGCTCTTTCTGTAACTTAATTTACTATTTACTATTATGCCACTTAGCACCTTCTCCCCTGAAGTTTTAGGAAGTTAGAAACTATTGTGTATTCCGACTTCCAAAGTCTTTTCTCCTCAACTTTAATTGCCTTTTATAATGGTTCCTCAAGAGTGTGACGCATAATTGCGTCTGTTGCAAAGGTTTCGTATACATAATTCAGATTCAAAAGATCATGTCAATTTTTTTTCCGTGACAAATTTCACTGAAAGAACACACATGTTTGAAACTGTCTAGAATAGTTATATATACTTTCATTGCATTTTTTTTTTTAAATTTTTTGAAGAGGCCATCAAGAATTTTGACTTGGGTATAGATACGGTGGCACAGGGAACTTAGCACTCTTATTATAGTTGGGTAACTCAGGTTCAAATTTCAGCGATTATAAGAAATACTGTTTCTGACTAACACAAATCACGCTGCTGAAAATATTCTTACCTTGTACGAGTACAAATTTAATTTGACGACTACAAATTTACTTACGAGTGCAAATTTACTTAAAGGAAAAAAAAGTACTTGTTTTGGTATGGTAAAAAATCGTTGAGACTACGGATTTACTTTGTAAATTTTACGGTTTTGCCTGTTTAAAACTATAAATTACACAGTATATATACATTCTTTTTTGTAATAGGAATTGAATACAGGTGCTTTTGTAATGTTCTTTACGGCCCTTTCTATTGGATTAACACAAAATATGTTCTGATTATTTTATCTCAGAATGTCACATTGATCAAACGTGGAAAAATCATTAAGTAACTTACCTACTGCTGCTGGCGTAGCTGTCGATGCAGGCACTGTAATTCCAAGAAGGAACCGAAGAAGAGCAAAACAACCGAAATTGGGTGCTAACGATGACATACACCCGAAAAGGCACTCGCAGAACATAAAAAGGAAGAAACTGAAGCGGCGACCCTGCCTGTCAAATAGAGATGATGCCAAATAGAGATGACAAATCAAATTAAGATGACATTTACTAAATAGAGATGACATTTACTAAAATATAGATAACAGTTACTAAATAGAGATGACATTTACTAAATAGAGATGACATTTACTAAAATAGCGATGACATTTACTAAATAGAGATGACATTTACTAAAATAGAGATGACAATTACTAAAAAAATATTTATAACAAAAATAAGTTGTTTTTTTTCAAAATTTTTTATTCGGTCTTCTGTTAGCTTTATTATATAGGTAATTTATATGAATGGAAACTTGCTACCGTCTAGCAAAATATCAGGTCCTGCCTTTAGTCTCGCTACTGGCCAATGACTGTCTAGTAAACATTTGTATCGGATATACATTGTTCCACGCCTAATTTGTAAATATTGTAACACATGTCAAGAGATGAATGCCCTTTTTTTGAATTGCTACCCTGCTCTTGAATCTCTTTGAAAGGAATATAGGGAGGCTAGACTCTAATAAAATTTTATGGACTATACAGTAGACTCATTTCATTTGTTCATTGTTATTTTTTATAATTTTTTGTTTTGTTTTCAACTTCTTTTGTCTACAGTTGTCTTTGTAATCTTCCATTAGAAATAAAAAAAAGGAATAATTTATGAAAACCCATATGATCTGCAATATATAAACGTTTGAAAGAAATTAAAAATTAAAATTAAATTTTTAAAACAAAAAATTTTATACCGTATAAAATTAATTTTTGCTTTTTTAGCCAGATCACTGAAACTAATTATTTCATTTAATTGGGTATTTGCACTTCAAGAAGAAGACCACGTATACCCACACACGTGACATATGACGTCAGCTGATAGTTTATAAGCTGATCTAAGTTTCTCCACATAAGTTGGAATGTTAAATAAATATAGTGCCGTATCACACATTGAATTTATTGAAATATGATTCTTTCTCTTCTCCGTCTTTTACTTAACTTAGATTTATCATATGTTTATGCATTTTAATGTAACCATGATATATTTTTTGTTTGTGTACCTGGAAACTTCGATGCATAATTAGTTAATGTTCTTAGTTAATGGTTTCATGTCAGTCTTTGTGTTAAATAAGAAATATATAGTGAAAGAATTGAAATCTTTGTGAAAGAATCTTCGTGTAAGAATATAGAATGTATCATTTAAGAGAATTGTTGCTTGATTGGATTGGCTTATTCGAAATATAATGGGAAGAACAGTTGCTGATCTAAACAGATGCCACGTTTCAACAACCAATCAGGATCAAGATACCTGCACTACGTCGCTTGCAGGCACCCTATTATGGAACTAATTTAGTCAGAAACAACTTAAATGAAAATAAAAAAGGAATGATTAAAATTCAATATTGATTAGTTATAAAACTTTAACATCCTATTTTTACGTTTTGAAGATATAACACTATTATCTCTGAACCATATCTTTAACGCATTGACATTATAGAATTTATTTGTTGTCGTTTTTGTATTGGCGAAAGAGGCACTGAATAACCTTTGATCTACTTATCCAGTTGTAAAATTAGATGTACACAACACATTGGGCACATCTATCAAAAATAAGTAAGAAGAATAATGAACAATGGTTGACCGTTTCAGAAATAATTTCACTCAGAATGTTAAGTTCCTTAACCCTAACCTTAACTAATTAAGCATAGTAATAAGTGTAACTGCCTAATTCGTCAAGTTTCTCAATGAAACTTTGTTATTATGTTCGATATGTATAGCAGGTTTTAACACTATATAAAAAAACTACATTCAACTTTTTGGAATTCTATAGTTACCTATAGGTGACATAAAAATACAAAGGCAAGCTCAATAACTCTCCTATTCCATATAAGATGAGAGCGAACGTTGGTAAAAAGCTTCGATCACACACAAGATCCCACTGCAAGGAAATAAGAAAAAAATTATTTTTTTACATAATATAGCTAAAATTATGACAGATTTTTAAGAAGGAAGGTAATAATTAGCCTCATAAGACTAATAAAAATATCAACATACAAATTGGGTTGAAAACACATCATATTCTATTTTTTTTTTAAAAAACATACATAACTTTTTATTGGGGTATAAATATTACTTTTTAAAAAAAAAAACTAACATCAGTGTAACAAACTATATCTCAGAGAACGATAATATAGTAAAGGTATTGTAAAATAATCATAAAGTGAGAAAATATACGAAACAGAAAATGTAGGGTGCCCTACAGATAATTTCAAGATTTAAAAAATTAAAATCTCAGAAATAAAGGACGGTAGGAAAGTTAAATGTATATTTATTGTAAAAGCGGTAAGAGTCTTATGCCGAAATTTTGGAATTTAGTTAAAATTATTATTAATCGATTGCGCTTAAATTAATTTATGATACGATCAATTAGTTTTAGCGTTCAAACATGATAGACGTTGTCGTACTGGATTAGAAGTTTTAAACTAGGCATTCTACTGAACAGCATGCGTTTCCGGTACTGGAATATCACAGATTTGATTACTTGGCATTAGTATACTTACCAAGAACTTTGTGCACTATTCAGCGCTATCTGTTGGCAACTTTTGTAACCAAATTCCAAAAGTTTTGACTAAAATTTTTATCACCTTCACAATAGACATACCGTTTGTTTCAATCCATTGTCGTTCTTTGTTTCTGAGATTTTTAAGTTTGAAATCAGTAAATTTGTTAGATACAATGTCCATTAAAAGAAAATTTTACGAAGTGAAAAAAAAAATCAGATAAAATGCTCAAAATAAAATATTATTGAATAGAAAGTAAACTTAGTTGATTCGTGAATCATTGAAAATAATTAAAAAAAAACTTATTAATTAAGCAATATTCATTCATATATCATTAAAATTCAAAACCGAAAATAATATCTTATTCAAAATTCTTGAAAATAATCAACGTGGCTTCCACTTTAAGTTATTCTTTTAACAAATCGATTTTACAAACTGTCATAAAAGTTTTAAAGAATACCATTTATTTCGTACGAAATTATTTTTTTTCTCTCTTTTTCTTTTAGAAACTATCATCATCATCGCCCATAATTTTTACCCGATTCCTTCTCAATTTTCGGTTTGATTCAAATGTCTTCTTTTTAAATGAAGGAAGCATAAAAAGTCATTAAAGTAAAAAATATTAATAACTGAACTGATATGAAAAAGAAAAGAAAGGAGAAAGAATACGAACGCGAAGAGAAAAGTAATAAGAATTCTTGTTTTCCGTAGAAAACAGTTTTTGACAGTTCTTTTCTCTTACCTGAAGGCTTTTACTTGAAGTGATGGCATATTCGATTTATAAGAAATTTTATTATATTTTAGGATATCCGTCGGAAGTTTGTACCTGACGTTAGAGGGTTAAAGTTGATTTTTTTTTATTACGATTTCTAAATTTTATTTTCCATTCTTAGATGTTGTTATATCTAAAGCAAAGTATTTTTTTCTTCTTTTTGACATTAACTCTTGATTTTATCTAGATGATTTTATCTTCATAATAAGGTGAATTTTACGATAATTTTTGTGTTTTAGTTTTAAATTTCATTGAACTTTAAAAGCCAGTTTTTACTTGACGTTAGGAATAAAGTTTTTTTTTTAAATTTTGCTTCTTCAAGTTTAACCCATTTGAAATGTGTTCTAGTGTAAAATCTTAAGAATTTAAATCATTTGTTAAAATTTTTAAAAATTCCTCTTCAAAAAATTAAAAACTTTTAGTCAATAATAAGTTAGCGAATTTAAAAAAAAATTAAATTGAAATGAATGACGCTTAACAGAAACTTTCAGAAAGAAAAACAACCACGCTTTTAAAAAGCAAATAATACTTTATCAGATGAAAAAAAAAATCCCAACAAGCATTGAGCTATATTTCGTTAATTTTGATAATTATTTCGTCCCGAAATCCCTCGATTTGAGACGAAACAGAAACTTGCAAAGGTATGACGAAAATGTTTCCTCGGCTCGTAACCTTATCGTATTGCATTGTGGGAATTAACTTGAATGTTATTGTCTAGTTAACGTTGTTAACTAGAATAACCATACTAGGAGGAAGACTAGACGATTTGAAAAAAGTATTGAAATAAGCCGATCGGACTGTCTGGTGGTCAAGGAGTTATCTTCGCAGATCCAGGAAGATCCAGGGTTCGAATCCCTTTTCGGTCATTTTGTAATTTGTGTTATTAAGGTGAGATTGACCCAACTTTATGATGCTCACGTTAAAGAGATTATTGAAATTGTTATATACAGTAGATACTGGATGTTTTTTTGTTGAAAAATAATAGAATGATTAAATGATTGTGAACGATAATGATTTTTTACTATTGATGAAATTCGTTTCCTTGGAGAAGTAACGATAGTAATTTCGTCACTTAGACGAAATGTTCGTTCGGAGCATATACCAGGAGATGGTTTCCTCAAAAACGAAAAAAAGTTACGTGGAATTTGAATATCAATTCTTTACAGTGTATGACGAAACGCACCCTACGTATCCCTTCAATGTTGCGTCATTCATAAATTTCATAAACGCTTTCTTCTGCTCTTCGAGCGTTATTCGTTTTATTGTACTTAGCGTAACACTAAGAATAATACTTATTTTTAATTAATTACCATAACAATAAATAAAATTATTGACACTCAATATGCATAAGTATAATTAATACAAAATATAGAACACTTTGTTTGTTGAAATGAACTATTCGCTTTAATTTAGAAATTTATAAAAAATAGTTATACGCTTTTATGCTTGGAGCAGCTCGCATGCTTTATGTTTCAATTCCTTGTTGCTAACGCGAAAAATAAACTTTGTCACTGGGTTAGAGACATGTACGTATAGAAAATATTTTTTAAAGTTCACAAACATAATTCTATTCGAAAAAATAATAAATATATTTTTTTTCTAAAAAAAAATTTTTTTTTATGTCTGATGTTATATTTTTGAAAGTTGGATCTGTCAACTTCGAGAAAACATGAGTTGATATAATAATTTTAGTTAGTTTTAGAGATGAGCCGCTCAGAAGCCAATGCGGTTAAGTCCATTTTTTGATATTTTCTGATTTTTGGAAATTTTGATGAAATAAATGATAATCTTCCTAGTTATTAAAGGATTTACTCGTTGGTTACTTTTTTCTAGGTCAGAGTTTACACCTCGAAAAAAGACTTTATACACTTTTCTAATTAGTACACTTTCTACACTTTTCTAAGTATGACTTAGATTTGACATATTATAGTGTTAAAACACCACACAACCTACTAGATTAAACTTTAGCACTTGAATGAATTTAAAAATATTGTCAATTTTTCAATTTCTCGATATATGAAAAAGTGGATTTATTATTCTACTTTCGAAATTAATGACTCGTATGATTTTGAACTTAAAACATTTTAAGAAAAGTAGTAAATAAATAAAAGAAACCTTTTTTTTTTAGCAAAATGCAATAATTTAAGTACCGTAACTCTCTTTTTTAAAAGGCTTTACTTAAAGGATAAAAAAAGTAGTCTCAAGAATAAGGTTACTAAATTAAAGGGACAAAAGTTTCGGAAACTTTTCGAGTTCTCTGGCATTTTTTGTTGTCAATACAATTCTTTCCAATCGGAAGGGATAACGGGAGGTAACACTTTTCCGTTGCTGTGTTCACATCTTTCCTATTTGTGAAGAACATGGTTCGTAATCAGGTTTCCTAGAAACACGGTCAAAGCTTAAGAAATCCTTACGAATTACTCTCGTTAATTTCTTCGAGTTTTTCTCGATGGCTTTGTTGAGATAAAATGCTGCCATTCAATTAATCTCGAGAAAAATACGTTGATTTAATGGTTCAGAATAACTGTGACATGTTTATTTGACAAGTTTATTTTTTGTTCAGTTGATTAAGGAAATGATTGTCTGAAATATATAAGTAAAAGCGATTTAAAATGAATGACTTAAACTTAAAAAAAAATGTATGCTAAATATTTTTATGTATAATATATTCTGTGGGATATTATTTTAAATGTATTTTTTACTTGTTGAAATATTATTTTTTTCCTAAATTGAGTGAGATATTACATTATAATATTTTAAAATGAAGCGCTTTAAACAGTAACATTCAAATTTGCTGCAAGTTTTCTGCGGTATGTTGAACGACATTTATTACAGTTTGATTATTCTAACATCTTTTTCATTTTATCGTGTTGCGCTTTTTTGCGTTTTATCTTTTTTTTTTCTTCTTCTTTCTTGTTGCGATGTAAGCATAGATTCATACATTTGATGGCAAAGAATAGTATTTTAGAGGAGAATACTTAGTTACTCGCTCCCGTTCCATGTTAAAATTATGAACTTAAAAATAGTTTTTCTGCGAATCGATTTTCTAAACCTCTTATTTTATTTTATTTTATTTTATTTTATAATCGTCGTTGAACAGCCGATCCAATTTCCGGGTTTACGACTACTAATGTTCAACTCCGTAGCCTTGTAATTTTGAACCCAATCTAGAAGACAAGGGAACTCCTGGATTAAGTACTGGGTGAAATTTGCCTTCGTGGAGGATTTTTTGATGGAACTAACCCGCATTTGCGTTACATGGAGAGGAAGACCACGAGAACCACCCACGGTTAGCCTGATGACAAGGGGACTCTAACCCATGATCCGTCTACCACTGAGGATATTTCACGTCAGCACTGTGGTCGGTGCAATCCGGATGCGGAATTCGTATCGACCAGCCATCGCCGGGATCGAACCCCGGTTCACCTCATTGGAAGGCGAACGCACTATCCCCTGAGTCATCGCGGCTCCTAAACCTCTTATTGAATGTTTTACTACTGTGTTAAAATTTGAGCTACACTAAACAATAACATCGTTCAAATTCGATTTATATGCAATTTTAATGTACTTCCAAGATTGTATAAATTATGGAGCCAATAAGTACTTTATTACGCAATAGTATGGTTTAATTTGAACGGAAAAATTAAACGGAATTCAATTTAAGGGTCTGGTTCAAATGCCTTTACTCAGTGGCTCTTTAGCTCTATGGCCTGACGTCGTTTTCACAACAGATTCAGTTGCTCAGCAATTCACTTGCCAGGCAAGTTCATTTTCAGGACAACTTATATTTCCGACATTGCGGTAGTCCGAGAAACGAATAAAAAATCCTTAATTAAATTACAAATATAACTAATTAAGCTAACACTACTTCATTAAAAATGCGAATAATAATCGAAGAATAAATCTTATCTCTTCATTAAATGAATCTTTTAAACAATAGCAATCTGAGACTCAATGCATAATATTAAACATAGTATTATTACATCATATTATGGGTTTCAAGCAGTTATGGGGAGATTGGACTAACTCGTCGGCAATTGAGCGGTCGGGCAAATGGCCAGATCTTCAATTTAACTCTTTAAAGTTCCAGCAAATTTGTGCGACAGTATTGTTATAGTTATTTTTATTACAGTAAAACGCTCAGCTGAATTTTTTTAGAATATTTTATTACGAAGATCTTAAAATTTATAAACTTTGACGTTTTCGAATTAAATTTCATTTTTCTCCAGAAAATTGAATTGCATATAAAAACTAATGGAAATTTGCTAAAACTATTTGCAAGTGCAACATAATTTTTTTCAAATGCCCACCTGGGGAATGACATTTCGTCAGTGCAAGCATTTGAAGTGCAGATTCGTTGGCCGCTCTTTCAAATGCACCATATTAGGTGGGCCAACATATCGACCAGGTGGCCGGGTGGTTAACGTGCCTGACTGCGGAGCCGATGGTTGCGGGTTCGAATCCTGCTCAAGGCATGGATGTTTCTTTCTCTCTATGTGTTATATGTCCTTTCTCCTTTGTGTGATTATGTGAATGTGACCCACCCTAAAAACGGGTTTGTGGTAATGTGACGTGGGCGGCGATGCTCCACCGCCGTGGCTTCGCCACAGGTGCCCACTGGGTAACGAGAAGAGAGTAGCAGTTCTGGCATTAGAGGCCAATGGGACAATGCATCCAAAGTGCCCGCCATTAGAAAAAAAGGTGGGCCAACGTTGCTCCCGCAGTAAGGACAGATAGTACAGAGAATAAAATAACATCCATGCTTTGTCCGGGAATCGAACCCAAAACCTTTCTGATGCAAGGCCAGTTCTCTAGCCTCTACACTGATCAGTCATCAGTGTAAGATAATTAAAAAAAAACGATCTGATATTTCTTTCGTAAATGCAAGTGACGCCTGAAGTGATCTGAAAAGAACATAAGCAGTTCAGTGAGCTGGTGGACAATAAGTGAGCAGGAACATAGCCTTTAACACATTTAAAGTGAGATTTAAAGTTTTTAAGAATAAATAATATCGATATGGAATAAGACTGTGGAGAAATGAGCTAAGAACACAATCCGAAAAGAACAGTAAAAGCATATTTAGGGTGTCGATGGGTGATAACGAGCAGTGAGCAGATCTCCCTGGTCCAAGAATGAGATTATTTTTTTTTACATTTAGTTATCGTTTAAGTTTAAAGAAATAAATTACATTTTATCCTTTTAGTTCTTGTTTCTCATTAGATGGAAAATTTTCATGGATATAAAATATTGCTGCCAATTTAAAATTACATTCATAGTAACATTTTGTTTTTGAACACCAATATGAGTATTTTGAATCATAATACGGTGCCGATTCCATAAAGATTTAATATGGTGTTTAATTGAACTATGTTTTGGCCCTATTTGTATCAAAGCATCATATAATAATAAAGTTTAAGAAGTGCATTGACGTGGTGCAACTAATTGTTAAATTTAGGTTGTAACAATTTTGAATGGCATTAATGGTTCAACTTAGCACTATATTAGAGTTTCAAAATTTTTGAATGGTTTTACAGTTCAACAAGCTGTACAATTTTAACATGACAGTAATTGCATAAAAGTGTCTATTTGCTTAAATGAAAAGTATCTAAAAGTGCTTTAAAATAAATATTTGTTTCATCACATTAGTTTACTGATCCTCGTTAAGAACTATCAAAAAATTTAAAATGTATAGCTATATTGAAAATTAATTATTCTGAATGGAATGTATTTATCAACGAATATTTAAAAAAAATAATACGATGTAAAACATAGCGTTTGTGAACAAACGCAATTATTTTTTAAGCTCATTAAAATTCATCAAATGAAAGTCAATCTGTTTTCAAAGAAGTCAGCGTCATTAATTTTAGCGTTTACCTCGAAGAACAAACGTTATTTTTTTTCATTTGATACAAAACTCTAATGAGAAACACTTATTTTGTTTTAATTTAATCCCTAATGCATCAATTATAATTACACCACATTTTAAAGTCTTCCATTCTACAATTCCTAACATATTTTTCATTAATTATATTTTTCTAAGTTCCAGATATAAAAATAAAAAATCATACTTTCCAAAAAAATCCGACATTAAAAACTCAGTTTCTACTACAAATTAAGCAACCAAATTTGTTTTTAAGGATTAAAATAATCCTTTAAGTATACGTTACTTACGTCTTGCTTTTAATTAAAAACATTCGGAGTCTCTTTTTTACGTATGTTTGGAACTCGAAATTTTTTTAATTAAAAAACCTTATTAAGAATTTGTAGTGTGTACTAGTTGCAATTGTTGCGTTGATTTGCATGTTTCAAACTTCAAATAGCATAGCAATAAAAATTTTCAACTCTTACGGTATCAAGCTCAATTATTACAATAACGAATACAATAACAATTTTCAACTGTTACGGTATCAATTTCAACTATTACAATAACGATTACAATAACAAATACAATAACAATTTTCAACTGTTACGATATCAAGTTCAACTATTAAATTAACGAATACATTAATAATTTTCAACTGTTACGGTATCAAGCTCAACTATTACAATAATGAATACAATAACAATTTTCTACTGTTACGGTATCAAGTTCAACTATTACAATAACAAATACAATAACAAGTTCCAAATATTATCATTGAGGTGGCGTTGGAGATTTAAACTATATAAAAACAATTAGTAAAAAGCATGTATTGCGATTTAAAACAGTAAAAAAGCGAAACATTTTAAGCAGATTGAAGTATGGATGGAATGATATTATATTATATGATGGATGAAACGATATTCGTAACGATATTACATGGATTAAACGATAATAAAAATATAAAACTATAAAAATTGGATATAATTTAATTTAAAAGAAGAAAATAATTGGATAAAAATGAAACAAAATTGGATGAAATTGTAATAAAAAAGAAAGAAATTGATATAATAAGAAATGGACAAAACTATGATTAAACCATAAATCGGTTTAAAAAATGAATAGACTGAACGAATGAATAACAGAAGAAATGAGATCAGAAGAAATGAATAAGCAGAAGTTAATAAAAACGGGAAAAAGCGGAAAAAATTATAATAAAGGAAGATTAGAAAAGGGATTAAACTACATAAAATGAATAAAACTAGAATGGATAAAACTTTATTATCTAATTAAAAAAAGCATAAATTCAAACACAAATACTTTAAATATGCAGTTACAGACAGAATAATAAATTAAATTTAAAAGTGTTTTGTTTACTGGATGACGTGTTTATTCTGCGCTATATAAACTATCGAAACAGGAAAGACAATTTATACTTAAAATCACGTTAAATAAATAAAAGTATAACATTAACTCTCGACACAAAGACGTCAAAAATGAATAAATAATGCCACCTAAAGTAAATTTTATCATGATTTAATAATGTGTCGTTGTTTACAACTGAATTTCCTGTTTACATTTCAAAAAGAAAAAAAGATGAATTGTGCTTTTTATGTCATTTTGTAATCTTTCTAATTAACCTTCAAACGTATGATTAAAACACAAAGTCATTTAGTCTAACATCAATTCATCGCTGTTTCCTTGAAACAAAAAAAGCCAAGAAAAAAAAACTTAGAATGTTACTCTCATAAAAAGTTTCAAAAACTGGAGAATAGAATACTTAAATACATTCAAAAAAATCTCTGAGCGCATTAAAGATTCATTATGTGAAAAGGCATGCCTGTTTCCCCAAGAGTCAGCATCATTATCCCCTTTTTTTTTAAAAGGATCAAAGCTTAGATTTTTTAGTCCCTTAGTGATAAAAGTTAAAAAAAAAACGAACGCATGTGCCGTTTTTCACACATTAAACACACAAAAAATGGCAGTCAGGAAGGGATTTTTTTTTAAACTTCAGACAAAGAGTTTTTTAATCATGAATAAATTTGTTTTTCTAACCTTTTTACGGCGAGATAACAAACTAAGATTTAAAAAAAAAATGATGAGGAGAAAAAGTTTTTTAGGTTTTTTTTTTACGGTGCAAAAAAGTAACTTCAAATATTTAGGAGAGTTTAGTAAAAAAATGTTCTCTTTAAATAGCAAAAGCTATTTAAACGATTGTAACAGTGCTTTCAAATTAATTGTGTTTTTCGATATTCATTTTTTTTGGGTCAAATTTGGGTTATGCTTGTTACAGATTTTCAATGTTCTTTTTTCTATCTATTATAGAATAATCTTGTGTAATGCATGTTAAAAAAATCCATGTGATTTTTATGTTGATCAAAACTGAATGGATGTTAATTTTTTGATGTCATATGGTTAGAATGGCTAAAAACCGCTACCGACATCTAAAAAAGAGTTTTTAAAAAACTTTTTCGTTGTACTAAAAGCATTTGGAACAGAACGTCAGTTAATTTTCTTTATGCAAAACATTATAAAATGGATAAAAAGGAAGTATAAAAACAGTGTAAGACCACCGAACAAAAAATGGTCAACCCTAGAGAAATCATGAAAATAATCATTTAATGGAGTTGGATTTATAAAGTCTTATGGATGCCATAATTATAATAAAAGGAAGGAAAGCAAACTAAAACGAAAGAGTGGGATGTTTTTTTACTAAGGAATTTGTGAGCACAAATGTTAACGTCGGTTGAAATATTTAAAAGGATTCCTATAAAAAATAACAAAAAATGATGGGAAAAAAGCCAGTTAAATGTATAAAGAATTCTTCATGCCTATAGAAATTATTTAAAATATTTTTTAATACACTGTAAAAAATTTAACGTATCTTAATACCATAAAGGGTGGTAACTACTTAACACCTAAATGGTGTAGTAAACCAATGATAAGACCCAAGAACCAATGATAGTTCCATATGATGTAAAGTATCAAGAGAGTTCTTTTATACTACTAGGTGTAAAGTGGCCACTAACATTTTTAATATTCTCAAGCACCAAAATGTATAATTACAGTTAAGATGAGATATACCTAAAAATCAGTCAGGTTATTTCTGAGATAATATAGAGTAAGAACGATCATCTTAAGATACATTTATATAACATTTCTTATAAATAAATTAATTTGTGTATGAAACATACGCGTGGCACAGAGAGAATATTAATACTAATCCGGATTAGGTTCAAAAGAACAGAAGCGGATATATATTAGGCATTGAAAAACTTCTTTAATACCGTTCACAGATATTTATAAATTAAAATGTAAATAACTTTATTATGCAGCTTTTGTTTCTGTAAATGCTTAGTAGCGTGGAAGGCAACAACAAATTTTTTCTCAATAGTAAACAATCTTCTGAAGATATCCAGCATCGTAGTATGCCAACATCGGTGTTTTCAAGATCAAAAATAATTGACTTATTTTTCGAATTCGCATGAGTTTGGAGTAGGCTTTTAACATTATTGCTTTTAGATTTAATTACAGCCTTCAAATTTTACATGAAAACTCCATTTGGTGTTATCTTAAAATAAATTGTTCTTTTACACAGTTGTTCGGGTTATTCAAGATCAAATTCGGAGAGATGTTACACCATACTACAAAGTTTATAAGGCTGAAAGCATATCTCTCATGGGATGCAATCGTGGCACTACTAAAAAAACACGCGTTTTGGACAAAGAACAGGTGTAAATATGAAAATACACATTCTTTTCAGCAGCAATGCTAGCACAACTCATAATTCACCTTGAAGGTAATCTTCGTTTAAGCAAACGAAAGCATTTCTTATGCATTTTCCTTAGCAATGAGAACTTTAAACCCACTTATCTCAAAACACGATTTTTTGAGTCGAGCCGCGATTGCAGCCCATGAGCTATATATATGATTACTTTATGAATACTTAAGCACTTTTTTACACCTTTGCTGGCTTGCTGAACCACATATTTGGAAGCCCCTAGATTATATATGGAACATGTTGAAACAATAGGTAGAACATCGAATTGAGCTAACCCGCATTTTTTTAAAATTTTATTTATTTATTATTTATTTTGTATTTTTTCTATCAACTGCAATCATGGCAACTTACCTCTAATACCTTGTGTACTTTCTAACCAAATTCATTCAGTTATTTAGTCGATATTTGGAGTTGAAATTGAATTTGTATAATTTGTGGTGCGAGTTTTTTTTCTACAGTAGCTTATTTTACAGTATACAGTAGCTTACATTTAGTAGCTTACATTATAATACAGTAGCTTATTTTTTTTGCACGTAGAGCTTATTTTTAGTTTGGAGCATTGTTCTCATAATGCGCATTTTTGCTTAAAAAAAAAACAGAAATAACAATTGTCAGAAAACAGAAACGACGTAACTTTTACATAGTCATGCTTCTTATATGAAATCACGCAGTTAGACCAACATATCTTTAAAGGAATGTTATACAAGTTATTTAACCTTTAATTCTGTTTGATTCTGTCATCACTCTTTCATATGTTCTGATTCCTATGAGTCTAATATTAATGATTTTACGATACTACAATGAGTCCAAAGTTAATGATCACTGATTTTAATTGCCCAATATAATTTCTGATTCCAATAAGTCCAATACTAATGTTCCAATGATTCCAATATTTTTAATGCTATTGAATGCTTATTTTATTCTAAAAAATTCCCGCTATGTTTGTACCAAATTTCATTAAAATCTATAGTTTTGAAATAAAATCTATTCAGTTTGAAAATTATCTTCATTTTGATCTCCAGTCTAATGCAGTTCTCTTCATTCCCCCTAAAGTAGTACGAGATTTAATTTAATAATATTTTAATCAAATTTAATAAATTTTTGAGTGAGGATGTATTTAATTAAAGTAACCAAGACTTTAAGTTTTTGAACTAATTGATAAAGTAATCATTAGGTTAAGAGTTTCATCATTGTTTGACTGTGTAATGCTACTTTCTTTTCATTTTTATCACCGTGATAATTTTTTAATTCAAATACTGGTCTTCCTAAACATTTCTTTTAAAGTTAAATATTTTTTAAAAGACAAATATCTATCCTGAAAATTGTACTTCAGTAAAACCGAGGGAATTATTGGATGAAATAACAAGAGACAATATTGGTTTAAAAACTAAACATATTCAATAAAAAATAAACAGTAAATTGATTATGGTTGATTATAGAATTGATTATGATATGATTTGATTATAATATTATGAACAAAAAAAATGAATTGAATTATAACAATGAAAAATCTAAGTATTAAATAGGGATCAAATAAATACCTAAAAGTAAATAAGTAGACTTTTCTATCAATAAATTCATTATGTTGTAGTAAAACTTTGAATCCTGTCAAATGCCCGAAAACTCAAATGTTCGATTCCATTTGCCCGATAGGTATAGTGTGGCTTTCAGGAGAACTCCTCCTGACAGCCGTCTTGCGTCGTGGCGGGTACTATGGTTACGAGGGAAGGACACTTCGAAAAGGGGTGTGGGGTTAGTAGTTTTGTCTTAATCTCGGCATAGATCGTCGTGAGTAAACCAATCGACACCTTCTTTCCTCCATTTCACCCCCATTAGAAATGTGCTCTTGCTTGTTACCATAGTAGCAGACGTTTAGTCTGGAGGAGTTCTCCTCAAAGCTGCACTATACATATGTCCGAGTTTTACATTTGTCCAACAACTTATTTTCTGAGAAGGCTTCCATGCAAGGGAAATGAGTGTAAGATTCTTGGTTGGCAACTGTTTAACTATCTGAAGGAGGCTGGGCAACTTATGGCAAGAAAGTGCAAGCGATATTTAATGGCTGTCTATGTAGTAACTGATTATGTTGTGAACCTTTCCCTGTGTTTAATAAAGAGCTTGGGATCTTCAAGAATTGTAATTAATTCTGAGTAGCATTGAAAGGTCAGCAAATGAGTTGTCGAATAAATTAGTTACTGGTCAAATGTACCTGTCTGGACAAAGAACTGTCTAGCAAACATACCATTTAGGCAAACGGAGTCGGATAATCGGGCTATCTTGAAACCGATTGTCTGAAAAATGAACCAGACTGCAAATATTTTACTTATGAACAAAGAATCAGAGTGAAATCTTAAAACAGTTGTTGTTGTTGACGTATGCCATTAGGGCAGAGGAGGTGCGATTGTTCTTGTTTTCCAGTGGAGCCATCTATGCCCAAGAATTCGACTTCTGCCACACCCGTTTTATAGGGTGAACCCATTCAAACATCCATTCATTTCTCTACAGATCGTAATTTTGACCTGAATCAGAAAACGATCAATCTCCCCCAGAGGTATTGATTTGTTATGNAGGCAAACGGAGTCGGATAATCGGGCTATCTTGAAACCGATTGTCTGAAAAATGAACCAGACTGCAAATATTTTACTTATGAACAAAGAATCAGAGTGAAATCTTAAAACAGTTGTTGTTGTTGACGTATGCCATAAGGGCAGAGGAGGTGCGATTGTTCTTGTTTTCCAGTGGCGCCATCTATGCCCAAGAATTCGACTTCTGCCACACCCGTTTTATAGGGTGAACCCATTCAAACATCCATTCATTCCTCTACAGATCGTAATTTTGACCTGAATCAGAAAACGATCAATCTCCCCCAGAGGTATTGATTTGTTATGGGAACATGGAGACTCAACATATTTAACGTGCATCAGTCACCATTTATTACACGAGGAGTCTTCGCCCGGCAGGGATCGAACCCATGACCACTTGGACATGCGCCCAGTGCCCTACCAACCAGGCTAGCCCGGTTTTAAAACAGTTTAAATGAATTATTGTCAATGGCCAGTTTAAGGACAGCTAAGAGTTAATATCGTATTTATTAAAAATTAATTAATTAATTAATATTTCTATTATTGCACAAAGATACGTATACGATTAGCTAAAGATATGATATAAAATTTTAATAGTGTAACCGATCAAGGGAACAAAATCGTAACTAATTACTTTGTTTACTTTAATTCTTTTATTTAAAGTAAACGTGATAGTTAAAAATTGTATCCCCTTGTAGATATAGTTACACAATTCAACAAATTATTGCCAAAGTTTTTAATCGTTCGCAGGTCTATTCTTAATCTGCCTTTAATGAACTTTTAAGCACTCAACTTCCTAAAGAGTGGAACTGCTGCGGACTTAAGTAGTTGCAGAGAATAATGAAACTTCCTCATCGCACATAACAAATAAATTACTTTCGACTTCGGCAGAAACTAATGCCGACGGTCATTAATTAATTTGCTAAACTAATGATATTCATAACCTTTTAACGTTAAAGGTGTTTATCATTTTTACTTTAGAAATGCCGTTAACAAAAGCATTTCTTTTTGCATATAAATGCATTTCATTTATGTGTTTCGTGTCTAACAATAATAACTTTTATATAACGGTAGTTTTGTATTAATTTATTAATAAAACTTAAGAAGCCGGTTATTTACTGTTTAGGGGCAAGAAATGAATACATATATGCAGCATTTTAAAGTTATATAATTGCTATAAAAATCTATATTAAATGGGGAAAAAAAATTTCCTGATCTTACTCAACTACCTTGTCCGCAAATTTCTACATTTTGTTTCACAAAATTTCCTTAGTATATTTAGTTTTATTTAAATAGCGATATCACCATAATCTGGGTAAAATAGCTATGAAAAAAGCTAGGAATAAAAATTTGATTAGCACCTAATTTTCAATCCATAAATAACACAAATGATACTATATAATTTTTTCGTACCACTAACGTGATCTAAAGCTTTTCCGTTTATAGAAAAAGACAAGAATACACGTTAATTTTTCTGTTTTATTTGCTTCAGAAAAGTTCGTTTTGCCGGCAGTTTGGAAGG
Source organism: Parasteatoda tepidariorum (assembly GCF_043381705.1). NCBI lineage: Eukaryota > Metazoa > Arthropoda > Arachnida > Araneae > Theridiidae > Parasteatoda > Parasteatoda tepidariorum. The sequence goes on from NC_092207.1 coordinate 20,714,994, forward strand.
AAAAAGAGCCGTTAGAGTTTACGACCCTATTTATAACAGGGCGCATTCGATACATAAGAAAAGTCACAAGATTCTAAAGAAAAAAAAATGGGACAATGTTTTCAAAAGTACTGATTTCGATAAATGAGATGAACGTCATTCCTTTTGTAAGAAGGAACAAATATCAATTCTAAACAGAAAGTACTAAATTATTTGTTCCATAATCGATTCGTGACCAAAAAAGTTTCGTTAAAATACAGTGAAAAATTACAAATTTAATAGTTACGTTTTTTTTTAATTTAAATATTTTATTAATTTCATCTTGATTATAATGTATTGAATCACATGAAATTGTTAACGTTGTTGTTTCTAATTTCAGACATAATTGCTTCTTTAAATAGATTACTACTTTCTATTACCTAATTACATGTTATTTCTCCTTTTTTTTCTTGGATTTCTTAGGCTCAAAAATGTTAGAATAAATTTCTTTGAACATTATGTTTTAAACTTCGAACTGTAAGAAAAGGATTTTATTTAAACATTTTGTTTCTTAAATTTTTCCTAGAAATAAAATTTTTTCTACACATGAACTTCCATATTTTGATATTTCACAAGAAAATTAAGAAAGAAATATTTGTAAACGAAAAACTAACCTATAAAACGCTTATTTATTTATTTACTTTTTTTATTTTTTTATTTTTGCTTGTGAAGGTTTTATCAATAAAAAAATCCTAGACTAAGACTATCAAAATATTCATAGTCTATTAAAACTATATGATTATTCATATTTTATTAGACATATTATAAAACGTATTGTATTATTATTTATATTTTAAACATATTATTACTTTATTAAACATATTATGAATCCAAATACATAGGAAATCATGCTTTCTCATTAAGAGAAATGAATTTTTTTTACTGATTTTGTAACTTAACGTAAACATTAATTAATTAACATATTCGATGTGGCATCTTTGAATTATTAAGGGTGGTTGTTAATTCGCGAAAATTCATTCATTAGAATAAAACTTATAGAGGATTTTTTCTCGCTGTCCCTTAGTTTGCTGGCCAGACATTATTATGGTATTCAATTTCCTGCCATGCCTTCTGATGCTAAAGTAATCGTTTCTGATTCGATTTTTATTCGATTTTGTTGCTGATATTAGCAATTCCTCCTCTCCTATCTCGAAAAACCTCGTGGAGATCACAGTATTGAGACAAATTAGTTAGAGATATCATGTTTTAGGATTTACACCCACATAAGGAGAAAATTGATGGAGGTTTGACTTTTCATAAAAAATATGTAAACCGTTACTGAGGTAATAAAAAAATCTACTACTGTTATCTTGTTAAACGTAAAAAATATATAAGATATTTTTTTACACTTAATATATTAATTATATTTAAATGTTTTTATATTTCATAAAATTATCATATTATTTTTTTAAACCCTATCGATTTTCTAAGAGGTTATAAAATCCCATGAGTACCGATATAATTACTGTGAACTCAAAAAAAAAATTGTATCTGAATCAAACGTATTTAAACAATTTTAATAAAGATACAAAGCATTAATTAACTACAAAATAACATGATAGATTAGATTGAATTACACATATAGTTACAATATTGTAAACATTTACTTTACTGGGAATCTGATTTTATCATGAAACATTTCGTGTAAATATTTCCCATACTGCTTCTTAGGTAAAATATGAAAATGCATTTTCAGCAAATGGCATTAGTTACAAATTTGCATGCTTTACAGAAAATTCAATCGGAAATCGAGAATTAGACGGGCAAGAAAATATAATAACCTTCATGAAATCTCACACAAGATTCGCTACCTCAGAAAGATTTCAGAAATTCCAGCGAATTTAATTACATGCAAGAATCGTGTCTGCTTCATCCTTACATCTTATTATGGTTTCCGTTTCTAATAAAAGTATATCTTACGCAAAAGAATAAAGTAATGCCGCGATATGCTTTATTTAAAATTCATTTTGTGACGACATTCAGTTAATTCTTATTCTGAAGTTCTCTAAGAATGTTATTCATTTTTTTTAGTGTATGAAATAGAATATGATGTTCCATCGCGCACCGAATATTGAAATGTACTCATGAATTTTTCATTTCTGTGGTAAACATATTGATTCATTTGCATATTGCGTGCGATATTTTGCTTATTATTTGTGTTTATAGTTAAAGAGAAATCAAACAAATTTGTTTGTATTTATTGTGCAAGTACATAACTTCTTTAAAAGTTTAGAATTTTTGTTTCAATGAAAATATGTATTATTAATCATACTTTGTTAATAGTAAAACAAAAGCATGAATGAAAAACCTCAAGCGTATAGCAAAAAATTCCACATAAACACAGCTTGAAATTACAATGGTGATCAGGGACCTGGAGCTGAAACATATTCTGTTCTCCAGCTCCCTCTTCTCTATGGCTTCAGCAATTTTACTATATCTTTATGCTATATGAGCTTTAGATTTTAATTTGATATTTTTACGATAAAAAGGAGCATCAATTAATATTAAAAAGAACTCAGTATTTTAAATACCAAAATTATTTCAAATAATAGTATGATAAGTAATTATGTCGTAATTGTTAGATATTGGAGTGAAATTAAAGACCACTTAAATAAATTTAAAATAAAATTAAACAAAATATATTAGACAAACATAATTTATTAGTAGTTGTAGAATCACGTAGAATTTAAACTCATAAAAACGCTCATTTTTTAAAAAATAAGCTTAATTTAAATCTTGAACTCAAGCTAGAGATTCGATGAAGACAACAATCCTTGATAGTAAGGCATGCTATTGAATGTATTGTCGAATTGTACTGAATTGCCATTAGAATCTCCGCTGTGTAGCCAAGGGTTAAACACATGTGACTATGTAGTACGATTTAAGATCGTTTTAATGTCTTTAACCCGTTAAGGACCGGCGGAAATAAAAAGTACTTCCACAGGCTCGCATACTTTGAGAGTATATGTAAGGAGAAAGCAGACGTAATAATGCGAAATGTAATACAAGCGTACTAAGTTGAGCCGTGATGACGCCTTCCAATGAGGCGAACCGGGTTCGAATCCCAGTCGATACGAATTCCGCATCCGGCTTGGACCGACCACAGTGCTGAAGTGATATATCCTCAGTGGTAGACGGATCATGGGTTAGAGTCCCCTTGTCGTCAGAGTAATAACCGTGGGAGGTTCTCGTGGTCTTCCTCTTCATGTAACGCAAATGCGGGTAAGCTCCTTTAAAAAGTCCTCCACGAAGGCAAATTTCTCCCAATATTCGATCCAGGAGTTCCCTTGTCTACTGGATTGGGTTCAAAATTACAAGGCTACAGAGTTGAACATTAGTAGTCGGAATTCTCAAAATATATCCTATACTTGTAAATAAACGGGAATTTGAACCTGAATGAATCATTTAAGCTTACCGTGGCGTTTAATGTTACGTAAGCATATTTTTTGGCAAATTTGGACCCTTTTATTCTTGTTAGAAAAAATAAGTAAATCACAAATCCCTCCAAAATGCTTCGCAAGAAAGTTGCAGCCTCCCTATTTCAGCTATAGCTTCAAATTTTACTATAGTAATCTAGTTTTAGGAGTAAATTCAAATATAAAAAAAATTACTTTGTATTACAGAAAGTTTATCTTTTTTATTATTTTATAAATTTTTAAGCAGAATATTATTACAAAAATCTTTTGGGTTTTTCTTTCGTGTTCAAAACTGTTGATTTCTGAAGCTCTTTGAAACATTTTTTCTCCCGATTTTCCTTTCTCCGAATTTGACATTCCTTTTTTCCTTATTTGAAATTTTCCCACGTGTAATTTTTTGTTAATATTTTATTTTGCATTCTATGAAAAGTTCGAAAATATGTGAATTTTAATATTTTAAGTAAATAAGCTCAGAATCATCCTTCCCACTTGTCAGAAAAAATAAGCAAATATCAAACTCCGTAACAGTGTTAATATTTAAACGCTACCCCCCCCCCCAAAAAAAACTTAAACTTTCATTTAAAAAAATATATATTTTTATAGTCATTTTCAATATATTCTAACAGGAATAGTTATTTGGATATTAAAATTTTAAAAAAAAAGTGTTTTCAGAGTTTTGAGATTTGTCATTTTAAACGCTGTGTTAATTTTAGATCTTTTAATTCAGCAAAAAAAGCATTATTTTTATCAAACAATTTTACATGAACTGGGTTTTCTGTACTTATTTGTTGGAAATATTTCTGTCTCACCAAGACTATAAATGTATTAGTTTCAAAAAAATGTAAATTAGGATTCATCAATTTATCTTCCCCTCAAGCTCCAGGAAAGGTTTTCTATGCAGACTTAGCTTTTCTTTTCTTTCATAAAAATTTAAGAATTCGATACGTAGACGTTTTCTTTTTTTTCTATGCGGAAACCTAAGAATGATATAGATTTTGGCGCCTTCTTTACGCCTCAATCTTTCACCCTCGATCATAAAATCCATATATTTCCCTTTTGTAACAATCTTTGAACTTTGAGGAGGATTTTTATGACTTCTGCTATCCATAGGAATCATTTGGCCTGGCTTCAAACCAAACTTCTGTGTTCTTTGAATTGATCTACTTGTTATTTGATCATGTGGTCTCATTTTTTTTCAATAAATTTTTTTTTTATTGCATGAATAAAAAAATAGTTTTCGAAGAATTCTTTTAGATTTTATTGTACTATAGGTAATCCTTATATTATGTATCATTACGCATCAACGGCAATGTGTGAAAGTTACCATAGATACTACGTACAGCAGTATTTCCCAAACTTATGACTTTTGTGTACCCTTCCTAAATTTTTCGCAACAGTGTGTACCACTAATAAAAAATGAATGTATTTTTTACCATAAGAAATTGCACAGAAGTTAAAAATCACAACTGGCTGTTGACACAACTAATTATTAATAGTTAACTCTGCTGAAAAAAGCCAAAATAAAATACGTAATCGTAAATTTTCATGGCTAGCTTTGTTTTTAATTAAAAAATTTTTGAAATTTTCGTTTGTTGCAAGATATTTCGCTCGCGTACCACCGCTAAACTGTTCCCGTACCCCTGGGGGTACTCGTACCACACTTTGGAAAACATTGACGAACAGAATAATAATACAAGGCATCAACAAATGTTAAAAAATAACTGAATCGTATATGAGTTATTAACACGCTGCTCGAAAGCAGAAATTACTAAAATTATTAAAAATTGAAGCATCGAAAAAAAAAACATTAAATCGCAATAATACGTTTTATGTATTGTTAATGCTAAGTACTAATTTATCAACAATGAGGTATTAAACTAATAAATGTCCCTTTTTGTAAATTTTAGTTATCGAATAAAAAAAAAATACTCGTTAGTTTGAAAATGCAAATAAGTTAACTGATCAAAGTTGTTTATTTAGTCGCAGTAAGCAAAAGCACTTAAGTAAATATATTTACAACGAAATGTAATATTGTCGAATTTTCTTATCTAACATATGAACAGAAAGCCACATTAAATGATATAAAATATCTTCAATTTAAAATAGTTTCCTTTAAATCTAGTTCAGGCTGGAGGCGCAGCAACGCCCCCAGGGTGCTGCTAGTATTTTATGAAATTGAATTTCAAAAATTTTTGCAGTGTATTTTAGATTCTATTTGGAGAATATTTGTTTAAATAAAAGAGAAATATGAAAGAATGAGGAATAGTATTTATCACGTTGGTATTTTTCACAAGCTCTTAAAAACTGTGTTCATTACGAAGATTTTTCTGAATTTTTTTCCTCCCCTGCCCTATTTTCCCAGATGAAGAAGTTCAAAGGTCAAGTCCCAACAAAACTAAAAACCATGCGTAACTAAAATTATTTCTCCAATAGAAAGGATTAAGGAAAAGTTTGGATCTAACAATCTACTAAAAAAAAGGTAGAAAATATCTAATAATTGGGGAATTTCCAAGATTCTAGGGGGGGAAAACAGAGAATTACGAACTGCAAGTAGAAAAACCCAGGCTTTGAATTTTCAAATCTTGTTCATAAATATTAAAGTGAATTTTTAATTTATATAAATTTAATTTGTTACAATATATAGAGCATATTGTAACAAGTTACAATATCTAGAGTATTATGAGTCAATAGTTTAAGCAATAATTTGATAAGCAATAGTTGATAATAGTAAAATAATTGATTTACAAGTTTATAATTTTTTTTACAAACAACGATATACACTGTAAAAAATTTTAATGTACCTCAACACTAAAAATAATGGCAACTATCTTTACACAAGTACGCTGTAAAAATTTGGTGTATAGTTGCCACCATTTTTAGTGTTGAGGAAAATTTAATTTTTTAACAGTTTATGCATATTTTTCATTTATGTTTTCAATGTTTCAGTTTTATTTGTTTATTTATTGTTTCCTTGTTTACTGACTAAAAATACTTTCATGCACATTAGAATCAATTTTGGCGTTTCATTGCAAAACCAAATCGTTTTAAAAGAAAATTTTTTTAGTAATATGTCTGCTCTAATTCTTTCAAACGATTGTTATTTTGTTACGATTATGTAATTGTTTATACAATAACTACTATTTTCTAATTAAGAACGTATTTATTTATTTCAAGACCAAAATGGTGGCAACACTACACCGTTTTTTTTACAATGAAAATTTTTTACTCTTAGATCTAGCTGTTTCATTACACTAAGAATGTTTTTAATACCACTTGGTGTAAAGTAGTTGGCGCCATTTTTTAGTACTCAGTAAGATTAGAATAATTTTATTACAGTTAGGTAAGATATGCAAAACAGTCAGTAAAGTTCTTTCTACGATGTAATGTAAAAGAGCCGCGATGGCTCAGGGAATAGAGCGTTCGTCTTCCAATGAGGTGAATCGGCTTCGAATCCCAGTGATGGCTGGTCGATCCGGCTTGCATCGACCACAATGCTGACGAGAAATATCCAAAGTGATTGACAGATCATGGTTTAGACTCCCCTTGCCGTCATTTGAAAGTGGGAGGTTTTCGTGGTTTCGTCGTTCATGTAACGCATATGTGATTAGTTCGTTCATGTAACGCATACGTCAAAAAAGTCCTCCACGAAGGCAAAATTTCTCCCAATACTTAATCCAAGTGTTCCCTTGTCTTCTGGATTGGGTTCAAAACTACAAGGCTACGGAGTTGAACATTAGTAATCGAATCTCACCCAAAAAATTGGGTCTTCTGATCAACGACGATTATAAAATAAGATATATTGTAATGTAAGACTCATTAATTTAGTATACAATTCTTAGAGCAATTCTTAAAATACAATCCAATTAGTTTGTAAATCAAATAAAAGCAAATCACAGATTAATTGTTATGAGGAACTCGAGCTAGGCTTAACAGAGCGGATAAAATTTATGCATTATAAAATCATATAATATAGTTCACAAAAATTTAAAAATTGAAATATAATTATCCTTATTACACAACTAAAAATATTCATACAGATTTTAAAGACGAACTTTTTCTGCAGAAGCGTAGAAAACAACAGCAAACACACGTCAATTAATTCTAGAAAGTAAACAATGTACTAACAATATCCCAAGTGTGCCAACACTTGTGTTAACAGAAAAGAAAATACTTTACTTATGATGTGAATACGAGTAATATTCTTATGTGAGTGATGCGATGAGTGTAAGATTATAGCATTATAAGTGTTTACAGTAAAATTAAACCCTCTAAATTATCTATGAACGCTTGATTTGGTATTAGCCTGAAGCATGATATTTGTTTATATATCTCTTCCTTTATATTTTTCGTTTTATTCGGGTTTTTCATTATCATATTTAGAGAAATATTGCACCACAGTTTTTACGGTGTTGGACTAACTTGATTAAATACCAACTTAAGTCTGTGATAAGTAGTAAGCATGCTTAATGCTTCAAGTAATGGTTAAGTAATAAGCATGTTTTATGCTCCAAAATTACTCAGAATGGGGAAAAAATCGTCGAAAATTGCCCATTTTTCCACTTAAAGTACTTTTGAAGCAAAATTGCTTCCTACTAATAAGTATTTATTATTCAGTACATTTCGAAAAAAATGTGTTCATGATGAATTTTGTGGTTTAAAAAAATGTGTAATACAAAGGCAGCATGACAAAATATATAGACAGTGTATGTTTGTGAAAACCAAGTATGATACAATTATTATAAATCAATGTCGTCTAAAAACTGCACTAAACTCAAATAAAAAGCAACTCAAGTCTGTAAATACACAATTTATCACTATTATTAATGAAATGCAGCATAAAAATAGCTATTTATTTGCCGTCACTGATAACATTAACAAATGTAGCGCCAAGAAAAAATAATTTACACTGGGTTGACACGAACAGACGTGTTTATTATGCAGGTCATTGAGAAAAAATATCACGTGTAGTTTTTACACGAAATACAGTCATTTGGCGAAGTTAAAAGTTGCGTGATGGGCACATGCATCTCATATCTTTTTTTCGTTTTTTTAATTTCTTTTTAATGCTTTGACAAAATGAATGGACTATTTTCTGCTTCTTTTTTTCTTCATTTTTCAATAAAAAGAAAGAAAGAAAGCTATTCCACTTTTTATGCATTCTTGCTTTTATATTTTCCACTTCTTGCAACAAAAAAATCCCACGTATTTTCTCTTTCTTGAATGTTCATTAATGGCGTTACGCGAAACTGTTAAAATGACTTACAATGGAATTTTTGCACGAAGCCCTTAAATAATGAATTATCTGCCGTTTTTAAGGTATTCAGTCAACGTTGCCTGCCATAGAAAAAATGCAATGTTTCGGTTAACCATTAATTTCAAATAGCAGTGAATAGTTAGTTCTAAGTTTTTATAAGAAAACTTCTGAAATCGAAGAATTTTGCATTTTATATTTGAAATATGCATTCAAATTTCGAGTAAAAACATATGATAAATATCCAAACTAATTATTTTCCAATTATAGAGCTGTAATACAAGTAGAGGAAGCCCGTAGTTGTATTTCTCCATCTTGCCCCGAACATCTGCACTTCTGTCACGTGATCCCTCTCTGACAGCGATTTTGGCAGATAAAGAAGGGTGTTGTGTAGCAGTTGAGATGAGTTCTCTTTTCTGGTAGATTCTTGTTTCGTATTTATACAGCCAAAAGAGTAAAGTTGTGATCTTCAGAAACTTTAAGAATAGTAAAATATTTTTAACGCGCATAAACTGCACATTTTTGCAAAATAAAAATAAAAATCTGATATTAATAATGGTTTTAAAGACAGTAAGAATGTATCTCTTAATAAAACTATTTACAATTTGATTCAATAGTTTTCCAAAACATCTGAAGTTATTTTATAACAGTCTTGTATAAAAAAAATTTTTTTACTGATTTATCGATATTAAAATATATTTAAAACTTGTTTAAATTTTAATTTAACTTGAATTTTACTACAGCAATGCATCACGGCCTGATGGGACAGTTAATTAAAGTATTGTTCATACCACTGGCTGGAGACTTGGAGGTAGCGAGTTCAATCCTGATATCCGACAAAACAACCGGTACGTACACGCAGCAAGGTGAAATTTAAATGTGTCTTTTCTGAAAGATTTCCAGTTGGTTATGGTGTGGAATTTTTGAGAGAGGGGTACCAGTTCAGGCACTGTTCACGTCTTCTGGCCAGCGTCAATATTACGTGACATTCCTACCAAGACCTTTTAAAGATAGAGCCTTAAAATGGGCTAGGTTCTTGGCCATGGTTAGGTGATGTAATAGTAATGCATTTCTATAAAATCATGGTTATATTTTCAGATATTTGGAATTTTTTTAAACGTTAACAGAAAAGGAAAAATGTCAAGGAGAAAAAAATAGGAATAAAGAAAAGCTCCATCACCTTAAAAATGCACCTTCCAATTTTATTTAAACTTTACACATGCGTAGATAAGGTTAACCAGATTTAATATTGCAGCCGATATGTACTAAAATTCGAAGTTAATGGAGAAAAAGTACTCAAATGGCGTTTAATTACTTTGGTAATATGTACTACTTGCACTGCCAGAAATTTCTCGGTTAAAATGGTTAAATAACAATTTATTTAATTGTTATTTCACCTTATTAAAACAAAACAATCAAGTAAACATAAATAAGATGGTATTCAAACTGTTATCTGTGAGAAAAATCGTTTATTAACTGATTTCACCTAATACGGTTAAACAATCAGAATTTTATCGCCCCACTTAATGAAGCTGCTTAACTCCTTGCAGTTGGGTACATATTATAGTCGAGATGGCTAATCTGTCTATTTCATGACCGACAGAACAGGGGTTCGAGTCCCAATCTCGATACTACTAAATTTCCTCCCTTCCATTCAAGAATGAAACGTTTCTAGTGACCTGCACTCCCCAATTTGTGACTCTGGTCCATTAGAATACGATACTCTCATTTACGAATAGATGAAACTGCTAAACTGTCTTCAGATAAATTTCTTTTTTCTGGTTTTGAAACCATTCTACTAGTAAATGGTTTCAAAACTGTAAAGATAAAAAACGTTCGTTGCCTTAAACTTTGCGGTTAATTGGATGGACAGACTGCTGCCTGTTATTTTACCATAATTTTAGAATGAAAACTCTAACAGTGTAATAATATGATAATTGGTGCAGTTTTAATAAGAATTCTACAACGGATTTTAGTAGTTTCAGAAAATATGTTTTCCACCGGAAACAACTAGTTATAGTGTATTAATATTTTAATGAATCAGAATTGAAAGAACTTTTTTCCACCATAAATTATAAATATTTCAAACAGTATAGAGAAGCGGCTATGCTCTAAATTTCTTATCAAGGTCTTATAAGAATTCTACTTGATTTTAAAATTTTTGCTTTATTTAGCTAACACTGATAAATGTATTTCGTTCAAAACTCAAATATTGAAGGGTTATGTAATTGGTACCACCAAATATACTACATTATGCACAGAGTATCATATTGATTTATTTGGTGGCCATTAAAACTACTCTTATACAGAGCAGTTTTAATACCGATATTGGGAAAATACAGTGTCTTACGGCCACTCTAAATTGATATATACAGGAGAAAATTACTTCATAGTGGTAAAATTTGTCTGGCCACGAGCAGCAGCATCATGCCAAATGACGCTGAATAGAGTCAATCTCTATTCCAATGAGATGAGCAACAAAAACATGTTCTCACTAATCTAATAACATAAAGCCACAAGGAAGCGTAACAAATAATAATTAAAAAAATACTTTATCAATTTTGTTTCGCTTTATTAATTTTGTTGATATACGATCATGCCAGATCAAGCACCATGCCAAAATGATGCTGAATACAATCTCTATTCTGATGAGATGAACTACAAAAACATGTTTAATAACAGAATGCCACAGGGAAGGGTAACAAATAATAATTAAATAAATACTCCTTTAATTTTTTTGGTACGATTTCGTAGTGTTATTTAGTACCGATTTATTATTTTTTCTATTCAATTCTATTATATATATACTGTGCATTAAATTGTATTAAGATTTTGTTGTTAGTGATCAATCTTTTTTTCTTCTTCAAATGAGCCATGGCAGTGAAGTATTTATAGCCCGATTTAAAATATCACATAGCAATTTCTTTGTGTCCAAACAGTGATACATAAAAAACTACTTCCATCAATGTAAGAGCTTTCAAAACTTTCTTAAGAAGAAAAGAAGATCGGCGTTTTCAATTATATCTACATTCTTTTACAAGTACTTTGGAAAAGAATTTCGTGTTGCAATTTCTTTTCTTCCAAAACAGAACGTCTCACTTGAGGTCAACCAATCCACTAATGCATCTCCACAACAAGATTTACTTAAACAGTGAGGAAGACCTGATTTTGTATCAAGAGTTCCGCTAGAAAAAGTAACACAACAATGTTTTCAGTTTAGGAAGAAAAATTGTTCCGAAAATTTAGGAAAAAAATACGTAATTGTTAAAAAAAATTTTTTAACATGCAGACATGGTTCTGATTTTGAGCTGGAGCTCCTGATTTGATTCAGAATGATCAAGTAATAAAATTAAAGGTGATAAAGTGCTGAAAACCTACTTTTGTGCTAAGATTAACCGAAGAAAAAAATGAGCCTTCTATAAAGCAGTCCTGATTTAATTTAAAGTTGTCTAGTTATTAAACTGAAGGCAATAGTAAGTTAAAAAACCTGTTTTTGTGTCAAGATTGCCTCTAAAACAAAATGAACAGGGTATTCAACCAGTATGGAAACGAAGCAATAAAAATGAATCACACAGAATAGTTGGAAAATGTTAAAAAGTACCACTAATAAGACCGTTCTGATTTTGTGCCAAAAACAACTATGTTTAGGTCCTTATTTTATTTGTTATACGTAACAAAATTTTATAATGCTAAATATATTTTCAAAAGTTTTCCCTGAGCAACTGTGTGCAGTGCGTTGAGCATAGAAATAATAATTTACCATTTACAGAGTTTAGAAATGCATAACATAGTGAGATAGTTTTGATATTGTTTGAAAAGTAAGACATCAGTTAAAGTATAATTTTATAAGATCACTGAAATATTCGTAAGCTCTTGATTTTGTGCCAAAATTATCCGTAGATAAAATGGTGTGAATAGTGTATTTAATAAGGTAATAAACTTGAATAAAATTGTTGGTATAAAAAATTCTAACATGAATTAGATGATTTTTTTTCTGAGTCTCAGGCAATGAAGTGTCAAAAATGTTCCGAAAACAATGATGGGAAAACAAAATATGAACATTTAATATGAACAAACACTAACATTTTATGAATATCGTTTGAAAACAAGTGTGGTGGTCCAATTTTTAATCCATAAGTATTAAAATGTTGTTGACCTGTTTATAAATCAAAAGTAATAAAACTATATTATCTAGATTTTATAGTAAAATCAATAAAATGATTTTGGTTTTGTGTCAATTTGTGTTTTGTGTCTGGCTTATGTTGTTACATTTAATCTTCATATTTACTCAAGTATGACAACCCTATTTTATTTAATTAGCGATATATTTTAACTTAACCGAATTTTAAGAATAAAAAAATGTAAATTAAAATAATTCATTCGCAAGAATTTATGAACTTTACCTATTAAATGACATCAAAAATTTAAACTGGTTAATGGTTTTAAAAAAAATGATTAAAAAAAGTTTAGAACATATAACGCTCAGAAAAAAAAATTTTTCTTTTCGTTCGTACATAAATTTTCAAATGCTTTTTGTAAACTCTAATTGGGAGAAATATATATCCGGAAAAAGCACGCAATTGAACACTTTTTGAGGAAAACATTGTTTCAGTTCTTGCAAACGCGTAACCTACCCGAAAAAAAGTCCTTATAACATACATTTTATTTTTTAGATTTTGACTTACTTTTTTATCCTGTATTACATAAAGAACTTGAAAGATAATACTGATAAGCGGATATCTTTTGGTGATGGAAAAAAAAAACTACGGTCTCGAATTTTTGGTCAGTTTTTTAGAGTCGTAACAAAAATAAGATAATAAAAAAGCATAAAAATACCGTGTAATATTATGTGTTTGGTAGAATTGAAATTTATGTTTTTGTTTTCATGTGTGCAGGAAAGTTAAGATATAATATATGTAAGTTTTAAATTTTTGTCTGGTATTGCAAAATTCCTTGACCCATTTTCAAACAAAAAATAAAGGACATACTTATGCTTAATGAAATTTCTATCACTGTTTTTTTAACGTTTCTCATATTTTTTTATTTTCTTTTTGTTTTTCACTTTTATTCATCTGGATTATTTATGATGTTGAGTCGTCACGAATTATCGGTATCGAAATATTTATGATACTGAGTGCAATTTTTTAGGAAAAAACAGCTTTTGAAATTTTAAATTTTAAAATTTTGAGATCTGAAGAAATCATAAATATATTCATGTATGTATGTGATTATGTATGTTAGAGTGGTATGTGAGTATGTATGTTAGAGTGGTAGACGCTAAATTTGGTAAATTATTAATCTAGACGATATTTTAATTATTAAAATATTTTGGAAAATATATTTTATCCCTAAGATTTAAAATGCAAATTAAATAGCTCTTAAATATACATCGTGTAATTGAATAAGAAATAGTACGTTCTATTAACTATTTTTCAAAACAAATAGTTCTTTTAATTTCATTTCTATTTCTCAAGAAGTATTCGACCGATTTACTTGAAGTCTAAAATTTATCATTTAAAATTACTCATCTTAGAATGATATAAACCTATACATACTACATAACATTACACCATATAATTACTTACTATCATTATCAAAATAAAAAATAAATAATAAATAACAATAATACTGTTTATTTTTAAGAGATTTGTCTTTGATTTAACTAGTTTCATGTTTGAGCTCAGAGCTAATTTTAGTTATGTGAACACTAACAGAAGCGATTTACATTAAGCTCCTAAGATTTTTAGACAGTTTTTCATGAAAATGATAATATTTTAGCTTTAAACCATGGCGGAGGGGATTCAGCGCTTTCATCCTAATGAGGTGATCAAGGTTCAAATCCCAGCGATGGCAGGTTGATACGATTTCGACACCTGCTCGCATCGACCACAGTGCGGTGTGAGATATCCTCAGTGGTAGAAGGCTCATAGGTTATTGACCTCCTGATCTCCGACTAGCCGTGGGAGGTTTTTAAAGGTTTCCTCTCCATGTAACGCAAATGCGTGTTAGTTCCAACAAGAAGTCGTCCACGAAGGCAAATTTCGCCCAACACTTAATCCTTGAGTTCCCTTGTCTTCTGAGTTGGGTGCAAAATTACTAGACTATGGAGTTGGACATAATAGTAGTAAACCCAAAATTGGGTCGGCTGTTCATCAGTGGTTATAAATATCTTCGCTATGTTTTGGCAGCTATCATCATTAATATTCTTACTAAATTTTACTATTTCCGATAATGATAGTGTGAAATGAAAAGTATTTTTAATGACGGCTGAATTAAAGTTGCAGGAAAAAACTTTTCTTTTTTATCTTACCAAAGCTTAAACATACTATTTTAAGATGAATTATCACAAACTTAAGCAAAAATATATAATACTGTAAAACTTCTTTTGCCTCAAAAACTAATGTGGAAGAAGCATTATTTCAAAGCTTAATACAAAAGCTGTCTATCAAGAGCCACCAATACGTGAACACCCATGAACACACTTCAAGCGATCTTGATAATGGGAGCTTGTTTTGAGTGCTCGAAACATGTCATCTTTTTCCAGCTTAATTTTTGAAAAAAAATGAAACTTTTTCACTGATAATTTCATCACTGAATAGTTACCATTCATTTTTCTATTTTTTATGTATGTGAAAAATGAAAATTAAAATCATTTCAAATTAAATTTGCAAGTTCAGGAAATAAACGGAGCAGTATAAATAAATTTTGTTTCCATTGAATTTATAAAAATGAAATCTTTCAAAAACTCTATAAAAGTTAGAAACTAAGTAAATGTAAATTTACAAGTTAGATTTATTAAATAAATAAGTAACATCGATAATGTTTTGCACACAATAACTTTTCTATAGATATACAATAAAACTTACAACAAACATCATTGTGTTGAACAAAAATGATGTGAAATTTTATATCGAATTTCACGTAAAAATAAATTATTCGATAAAATATAAAACTTTATTCCCCGAAGTATCTACTTTTGTCGTTGAATATTAAAAGCATAAAATTTTCCTCATATCAACTGTGGTATTTGAAAAATTTTGTTTCAAATTGAATTGTGCATCCATCTCAAATTTTAACATTGTTACTTTATGCATTGTTTTTTTTAAACTTTATTTCTAGTCAAAAGGACATTGAAAAGAGGAAATTTAAATGCAAATGTAGTGCATCTTCAATATTGTTACTAGAAGAATAGATTATTCACGTTTTATTGAAACTTGGCTTCATTGTGAAAAATGAAAAAAAAATATTTTTGACATCGGAGAAAAAGGCACTATGTATCTCCGGTGCGACATTATAAGTGGTAAATGGATTTTTGGCGTGACATTAAAAGGGAATCGCATCGCCAAATGATATTTTCTTCCTGTGCTTTTAGATGAAAAAAAAGTTGACTGTTGAAAATTCGATGCACGAATTTTGTTGATAAGGAATAAAAATGCAATTCTGAATAAAATGATACAGGGAGTTTGAATTACTTATTTTTTTCAAGATATCGAATAAACGATACTGATAATTATTCTCAAACATGTCATAATCCGAAAACAACTTATGTGATCGATATAATCTTTATCTGCATGTAAATAAATATTAAATCGATTTATAAATTCTATACATGAAGATACAATTACACAATTGCAGACAAAATATTGTACGTTAAAATCCTAGTAAATACTATGCCTAATATGTAATTTTGAAACGAAAAGGATCCATGCTTTTTCGAATTAAAATATAATATTTCGGAAAAGAAAATCGAAAAAAATATATTTCGGACATTTTTATTTTCTAAGTCATAAGTTTCTAAGTATTGTTTTCTAAGTTTTACATAACGTTTATTTGTGGTAGTTACGTTTCTAGTTTGAGTTGAAATTCAGTAGTTTTTAATTATAGTTAATAGTTAAATAATTTTTAATTATTCGAAACTACAGAATCTTGTAGATGTTTATTCATTTTGTTCTTTTTCTCGCAAGTCTAACATAGATTAAACAAAATTTTCTTGTAGACCTAAAGGTGAATTAAAACATAGTGAGGTGATAAAAGGACGCCCGGTGGCTGAGCGGTAACTCTTCGCCCTGTCGTGCCACAGGTCCCTGGTTCGATCCTCGGGTCGGGCAAGGTTGACTCAGCCTTTCATTCGATAAATGAGTACCAAGCATGCTTGGAAACTGAACACTGGGAGCAGAGATGCCAACTTGCTCCGGACAGCAAATATATATTTCAAAGTGGTAGTTTATCAATTGTAATTCTCGGTTTAATAAATTCTATTTAGTGGATTTTTATCCACCACTATTTCTTAATAATTCGTAGGTTTATATGATTCACCACTTTATAGTATTAATGTCATGCAATACCTTTTTAAAAGCTAGCAATAACAGTCATATATTTGAAAAATTTGCTTTATAATTATTTACCGTTTTTTTAATTATTTTGGCGTGTCCGGAGCAGTTGGCATCTCTGTGGGGGTTCCGCGTTCGGCTGTCCACCTGACCGGAACATCTGCTCCTGCAACCCAGAGCCCAAGGTCAAGAAAACTGTGATGGGCACAGTAGGCCTTGGCCCTCTATGGGCTGTCGTGCCACTGAGTTTAGTTTAGTTTTCTTAGAGGTGATAAAAGGTGATATTTGTTTTGAATACTTCTGAATGTCTTATAAGATTTGATTTTAACATTCTGCCCCCAAACCCCTATACAAAATGAGCGATACCAGTGACAGAATTATGGGTAATGTTTACTGTCTCTCCCACTCTCGTATGCCTGTTAAGGCAGAGGGGTGTGATTGTTATTCTTTCTCACTGGCGCCGTCATAGCCAAGAATTCAACTTCTGTCGCACCCATATGTCACACCCGTTTATAGGGCGGACATATTCATTCATCCATTCATTCATCCACAGATCGTAATTTTGACCTGAATCAGAGAACGGTCGATCCCCTATCCAGTACCCCCGGTGGTATTGATTTGTTATGGGGACATTGCGACTCGAAAGATTTAATGTGCATCAGTCACCCTTTACTACACGGGGATTCTTTTGTCGGCGGGTTCGAACCCACGAACTCTCTGACATGAGCCCAGTGCCCTACCGACCAGGCTATCCCGGCTTCATTGTTTACAGTGTGATCGAAAAATACCTAGTCAAACTTTACAGGAGAAATGTCTTTTAAGCGATCTTTGTGCTTTGTGTACGTTCGTAGGAAGGCGTGATTGAGCCGTATATCCTACTTCGTCACTTGGATAAGTCTTACACAAACTGAAGGCTGTTATGCAACAGTGAATTAGGTGATTTATCTGTCTGCTTCACAATGGAGATCTGGAATTCTTTAGTCCAGGATTAACTAGGACGCAACTTATCGACTCCAGAGCATCGGTCATGAAGAATCTATTCCCTGGCCACTACGATCAGAATATCTGTTCTGTAGGGCTCTTGAAAAGCAATATCTAAGTGGACTCTGACGTAGATCTCGTCGCCAGATTGTATGTTGCTTCTTTAAAAGTGCCGGACACAGCTGCCCCTTACATGTGCCCACTTCCCGCAGTGGACTGATCGTTAAGACACGGTTCCCACCAGATCACCGAAGTCAAGAATCACTGGCTGCTGTCAGTATGCGGGTGGGCCGACTATTTGAATCTATTTGTGCAGGGACTGAAAGTGTGTGGTTTGGGTCCTCGTTAAACTAAGTGCTCGATTCAAGCGATGTATTTGATGTTATTCGTTCTATTTTTTTTCGAATTTTAAATATTTTTAGTATCATACAAATTTAGCTTTAAACATTCGCGTGTGTGACATTAATTTTACTAGTTTAGTTCTTTTCTTTTAACTATATATCAATGAATTAAGAAGTCATGAGAGAGTTACATCTGTAGCTCTCATTCATAACACGCAAGTCCCGGGTGTAGTTTAAAGTGCCAATCAATAACACACGGCATCATTTATGATTGTAGTTAGTTAGTTTTAGTTATAAATTAGTTATACTCGGTGTCAACTGAGAATTACTTTTTGGAAAAATTTGTAAATGAATTCTTCTCGATGCATAGCTCTCTTGTTAAATAACAAGAAACAGACTTTTCTCTTTTCAAGTAGAACAGCACTTGAAAGGAGAATACTTAAAGGCAAATTTCAGTCATTTAACCTGTATAAAGTCAAATTAAAAAATGTATGCGAATCCCAATCTACTATAGGATTTAATTAAAACATGTTTACATTTTTAGACCTAAATATATAAAACAAATAATTCTACAGCACATTATATTTTTATCAAAAATTCATTAAAAGAATTATAAATTCATAAAAAAACTCATAAAAAAATTAAGTGATACTTTAAGAACTTGCTTATTTTAAAACCTTTATATTCCCTATTTAAAAATTGTGCTATCAAATCATTAATTATTTTTGTTACACAATCGCTTTATTTAAATGAAATTCAATTAAGTTCTTTACCTACTAAAAACCATCCATTCATTAATCTTAAACTTGCATTTTAAAAAAAAAATAGTATATACTTATGTGATAAAAGGAATGCATCTTCATCACATTTTAAGGTAATAATAACATTATTAATTCCTCCTAAATCACGCGTCATAGAGTATTTCCTTTAGCATACTTTCAGTACCTAAATTAGTTACGACTAAATCTAAGAGATTCTATATCGTAAAATAAACTTTTATTCGCAATCTTCGATAAGTAAAGCACAGCATCTGTGCAACACTAATTAACACTAATGCAGTTAAAAATAAACTTAACCCTCATACACCAATTACATCCCTTGCCTTATCTTTCTTTATGAAATCTGAAAGATTTCGAAGATTGTCTTTATACATATTTCAAAATGGTTCAGTCATTATTGCGCATTTTACCATTAAATAATTCTTATTGTCAGCATTTCAAAATAAAATTATAACAAAAGTTACTTTAGTATTAGTATACATCAATTTTAATATGCTTTCAAGTTTTTAAAGGTTACTTTACACGCTTATCATTTGATTTAAAGTAAGATTGTTTGTAGTATTAAAATTGATTTTTATGCAAATGTCAATCTTTATTATCAAATTTTTGAATATATATATATATAAATACGTGGGTGATTCTCACGAAATATGAAAATTTACAGTCTCTTGCTTCAAGATCTAATACTATACTACTAATCGAACTTTTTTTTTAATTTTAGTGAATAGCATTGCTGTTAGTATTTTAAAATGACCTTGTACTAGCATTAACTGTTTTTTATAATTAAAAAATTTAATTGAACTTCAAAATGTCATTTTCCTGGTATGTCCCAAACAATGTTGCCAATAATAACTAGCTTCAAAACATCCCATAAATTTTATAGTATCTAATTTTTTTTATCTCAATCGTTGTAAGCATTTCTGGAATGTATTTGGAGGGTATTATTTACAAAAACTTTGCTGAATATAATTTTTTCTGTCAATAATTTGTTTGTCACAAGAAAATCTGTCACTTTCCTGGCTACTTTTATTTAGTGATTTATAATCAAAATAGATAGAGCCAGCAATCAATAGCCTATGTTAATAGATTGATTAAAATNATATATATAGTGAATTATCTATTATCTAAAATTAACTAAATTCTTTTACAGGAGTTTATCATAAGCACATATATAACTTAAATGTCAACAGATGTGAAAAATAATATCACAAAGAGCTTCTACAATTTAATTTCTTTTAAAACTAAACTTTGATGGGAAAAAAGATGTACTGATATCCTTTGATATAAGTCATAAAAATTTTATTATTGACTAGAAATAAGTTTTATTACATAGTCAAATATGTTCTTTTTAAAAATACTAGTGCAAAACTTGAAAAATAAAAATATTTATTTTGACCAAACAAATTTAAAATATTTACAAAAATTCAAGTGCTAAGTATGAATTTAAGCAACATTCGATACTCCCACCAAATACAATGTTTTATCGAAATAGATTTAATAGAAAGGTAGGTATTTTATTTACGTTGCACTAGAGCTGCACAATGGGCTATTGGCGACGGTCTGGGAAGCATCCCTGACGAGATGATCCGAAGACATGCCATCGCAATTTTGATCCTCTGCAGATGCGATGGCTCCCCTACTTTGGTAGCCCGACGACCTGCGCGAGAAGTCGAGCACTTTACAGTAAAACTGTTTTACGAGGACCGATACCGCGCACTCTCTGTCCTTATGAATGCTGATGAAAGTGATCACCCACCCTCTTGCTGAACTGACCACAGCCAGTGAAACTTGATTTTGGCGCTCTACTGGGATCTGTGTCTTTACGACAAGTCAATTGTGGGGCAAATTTAATAAGACTCGTGTAATCTTGAGTGGCAGGTGAAAAAATGTGAATTGAGAATAACAGATTTAATGACGAATCTTGGTAGAAATAATTTTTTACAAAATATTTGCTCAGAAAATAATTTTTTAAAAAACGTGAGTAAGTGTTTGTACTTCTCCTTTTTTTGAACTAGGTGTCGTACCTTATTTTCTTAAACTAGGTGTCAAATTTCTCAGAATAGTGCAGGTCATAATTTTTAACGTTTTTCTGTGTTCATGGATTATTAGATTTACGAAAGCTCTATTTAAAAAACACTCCACATTAAAATAATCGGTGTTTTTATAATCTCTCACCATAGAAGTCCTGATAGACCTATAAACCACGCTTTTCTTATTAAATGTACGTGTGAGTTTACACCAGTGATTAGGCGTTGTACAACCTTAGCAATTGTTAATAATGCTGCACACCAAGCGGTAAAAATGACGGTAATAGCAATAGCCAGAGCAATAAATATCCACAACTGCTCATTGCAACTTAAGTTTAGTTTGCAATGTTTTCTCGAGCACAAAATGATTTTAGTTAAAAAAGATAAAGTGAAAGGATAATTAAAACTTATATTTGACTTTTCTCTTAAACTGAAATTCTCTTCATGAAACACTAAACATGGAAATGATCTTTATATCCAGATTCCTTAAAAATACAAAATAGAAGTTCTAATGACTTATAAAATAGGTTTTCTTGCTTTTGTGTTCTTGCTAATTTACATCATTTATTAGTTGTCTACAAACTTAAGAAAAGTGTAGTTTTGCATTCCAAACGATTATTGTTTAGGTAATAATATTAACTATAACAGCAAATATTCGTAACACCTCATTGCTAATAACTTGAGTTATATTGTGTTGTTAGACGACACTCTAACATATAAAATAATATTTATAGATCAAAAAGATATCTTTATCTTGTAAGTTATCTCTTTAGTTAACTTATAAGATAAAGATAACTTATAGAGTAAAAAGATTACTAAAGTGATAGCTTATGAGATAACTTATNTTGCTAATAACTTGAGTTATATTGTGTTGTTAGACGACACTCTAACATATAAAATAATATTTATAAATCAAAAAGATAACTAAAGAGATAACTTACAAGATAAAGATAACTTATAAGATAAAGATAACTTATAGAGTAAAAAGATTACTAAAGTGATAGCTTATGAGATAACTTATAGCTTATGATAACTATAGCTTAACTGATAACTTATATAGAAGATAACTTATAGAGTAAAAGGATAACTAAAGAGATAACTTAAAAGATAAAGATAACTTATAGAGTAAAAGATACTTACCTCAGTTATAACTGTATTCGTATCCCCTAACCAAGTTCTATTATAGTACCATCCATGATTGCAAACTTCAATTACGCCTCTAGATAAAGAGCGTTTACTAAATGTTTTCCTGTGCTCATGGATTATTAGATTCACTAAAGTTCTATTTATGAAACACTGAGCATGGAAATATTCTGTGTTTCTGTATTCTCTCACCATAGAAGTCCTGATGGTCCTGTACACCAAACTTTCTTGGTTTTGTATTCTAGATAACTTGCACCAATGATTAGGTGTCCACAAACTTAACAGTTGCGAATAGTGTTGCATCCCAAACGGTAAATGTGACGGTAACAGCACCAGCCATAACAGCAAATGTTGATACCGGCCTTGCTCGCCAACTTTTTTTAGTTCACTATCGATTTTCAACATGTTAAGAAAAATGAAGAAACTTGCGCATTCATTTGGAAGTCAAAGTTTTTTATTTTCATCGTTTACCCATTCTGGGCATAAAAGATTCATCAGCAAAAGATTCAAAGGTTTGCAAAACAGGGCGCTTTCAAAAAAAATTTCGCTCCTGTTTTTATCGGAACCTTAGGTGGGTTAGTCGAGCGGTTATAAATGAGAGAAGGGATGTAGTGGCCGATGTTTTCGTCAGATTGATAGGTGCGTGACAGGTAAAGGAGCGCCCTCTTTTACATGAACAAAGCTCTGTATGAAGAAAAGATTAATCGGTGCTTCTATTCGAAGATTCTTTTTTCTCCTCGTGGAAAACTTCTCTTATGAGTCCCAGAGTTATTGAAAAAGTTCATCAGAACTGCTTACGTATACGAAAAAATGATGTTTTTTTTACTTAAATATAAAAATAAGGCTGTATTTTCTTTTTGTAGTTATTTCGAAATAAAAAGAGGCGTAAAATTTCAGAATTAATGTATTTATCTGAAAAAGGATCGATTATTTAGGATTCTTCGAGCAAATATATTCGCAACCCACCAATTTCGAAAGAAAAAGAATATATCAAATTATAAAAAAAGAACAGGCACTCATTTAAAACGTGATTTGAATAATAGAGGTATATTACTTGGTGGAATTAATAGACTCGCAATTATGGAAATTATTCTTCAAAACTGCGATAGAATTTTTTGTTCTTTTCGTTGTTGTTTTGAAATGAAAAGAAAAGTAACGTTTCATAATTAATGTATTCACCTAAAAAGTAAATCCTTTATTTTGGATTTTTCTTGCAAATATATTTGTAACACATCAAATTCGCTAGAAATATAACAAAATATTAAAAAAAACATACAATCAATTAAAACCTGGTTGAATTTAAAGAAATTTGCTACCTATGTTAATGCTAAAGTATAGAAAATATTTTTAGAACAATTGCATATATATATATATATATATATATATATGTATACAGTCAAACCTCTCTATAGTGAACTCCCGAATATAGTGAACGAAATGTTCGGTCCCGTGCCTTGCTATACACGGATAATGTTATTTTTGGTGGATATAGTGAACCAAAAAAGTGAGGAAGTTGGATATAGTGAACTTCTTTCTGTCTTCGACTGATTTTTTTAAAACATTTTTTGTAATACTTTTGANAGTGAACTCCCGGATATAGTGAACGAAATGTTCGGTCCCGTGCCTCGCTATACACGGATAATGTTATTTTTGGTGGATATAGTGAACCAAAAAAGTGAGTGGATATAGTGAACTTCTTTCTGTCTTCGACTGATTTTTTTAAAACATTTTTTGTAATAATTTTGAAATTTCTACTTCAAATTAAATACATATACCGATTTTCAAAACCATCTATAGAGGGGAATGTGGCGATAAGCATCTTTTCTTGTTTTGCTTTTTTTTATCTCACCTTCCCATCCCTAAACAAACTGAGCAGATGTTTCCAACCCAGGCAGACAATGCATCAGTAAGGTGTCAGCGGGATTAATATGCATTTTTTTCAGAGGGAATGAGTAATTATTCATTATTGGTCAAAGAGTTGGACACTAATATGCGTTGATATGGCCCGCATTTCAACTCCTTTTTGCTCTCAGTTCAGTTAAAATAAATCCTGCAAACAAGTATCTCAAATTTAACTATGGTTAGCAGTAAACGTAAAACGTTCTCCATTGATGATAAAATGGGCATAATAGCATAATCAGAAAAATTGAAAATGGATGCTATAAATTCACTATAGCGGGGTTGGACTGTGTGTATATATATATATATATATATATATATAAAGAAATAGGCTGTAATTAAATTTTAAGTTAGATATAGATTGCAAAATATTGCCGTAAAAGGATTTATTTTCCCTCGTCAAATTTTTTTTATAATTTTGTTTTCAATTGAGCACTGTTACAAAGTGTTAGCATAATTCATATACATCGCAGACATAGTTTATAAATTGACTGAATAATTTACAAACTAGAAAGGTATTTTACTATAGATTTAAAAAAAAAATGTTTTATAAATTATATTTTACACTTACGCTTAATATGGGTGCAATTTACAAACAACTTAAGCTTATATTACAAGCTATTGCATTAAAATATCTTGTTACCTTCAAAGCGTCTTTATAAACATCTTTTAAATATTTTAAAAGGAGATTAGTAATTGTTAGGTGTATTTTACGAACAAGTTAGGCATAAATAAAGAAAGGTTTAAGCAGAGTTAATTGCAATTAATTGTAAATTACAAACATTTACAAAAAATGTGTTATGCATGAAGTATAATAATATAACTTTTTATTATTTTTTTACAGAAAACGAACTAACGTTAATTAAATGAGAAATAATTTTTGTTCCTGTACAAATTTTGGTTCTCTAAAGTATATTTCAACATTTTTCTTAAAATAAACGGAAGAATTAAGGCATATTTAGATACTACAGAATAAATCGAAAGGGCCGTTGATGCCTTCGCCTTTTTGGGTGTTCAAAAATTTGAAATCGCGAAGTTTCGTAGAAAAATATACAGGGAGTACAACGAAATAAAAAAATGACATTCGATAATTTGTTCGAGAGTTATTAACTGTTAAACATATAGGGAAAAATATCATACGAGCCAATCTACAAACCACAGACAAATATTGGCTTTACTGTTTCAACTACTAAATATCAATTCTGAAAATTAGGAAAATAGTCATAGAAAAACAAATATTCCATGTTTCTAAAAATTTATTTGGAAATAAAGAACTAAAGTTAAAAAAATTAAATGTTTATGGTTATTAAAGCATGGGCCGAGGTTTTAAATTTAATTTCCCTTCTCACCTTGTTTGGGGTACGGAAAATAGTTAAAGTTTAAAAATTGAAAAACTCTGATAATGACATTTTTTGAAGATTATTAAAAGAAAAAATACATTCTAACCTTTTGCAGTCACCTCTCTTGCTTTTTCTAAGAATTCAATTTCAAGGTACCTTTTGGAGTTTTAAATCAGAAAAAAGCAGTGAAAAAGCAACCTATTTTTTTTCTTGGAAAAAAAACCCTACCATATGCTACAAAATTGAATCTCTGTGAAATTCTAGGTTTAAAACAAAATTCCCAAGCTGCAAATCGATCGGTTTTTAAAATTTTAACTTCAAAGTTGTATTTTTTTACAAACACTAACAAAGTAACAAAATATTTTAATCTCTTTGGATAACATTTTCAATTATGGTTACTTTAAAAGTAATTTAAGTTTCTTCTTATTTTATATGAATACTAAAAGTTTACATAATTTTTGGTTAAGAAATAAATTAAAAAAACGTTAAAAAAATTGTATAAAAACTTACAGCAAATATATGTGATAGGGTATGCATTTTCCCACCCAAACATTTAGTTTTAGTTCAAAAGATAATAATAGGGATACTTGTAATATATATCATGTGCAAATGGTGGATATTTCATTATAATTATAAATTTTATTAATATTATAATAATAATTATAATATTCATTAAAACTATAATTCGCATTATAATTTTTTTCAAAAATATTTCTTCCACAAATTGCTGTTTTTAGTTCAAAAAACATCGACAGTTGGCTCTGCGGATAAAAAAACCTACAAGACAAAGCACAATAATTAAAAAAGACTATTAAAAAAACTTTTTTCAAAAAATGCCCCATGATAATATGTGGTTTGCTAATAATATAGTTGATATCTCAAAATTTCGTAATGCAATTTTTATTCATTGAAAGTTATTGAAACAATAATGAAGTATTTTTAAATTTTATTTCTTTTATTTACATGCTACGTGCAGGGTACTTGTCGACGCAATTTTAAGCTGAAACCAGGAATTCTCGAGAAAGATATTATACTCTATCACATGATCTCTCTTCAAGAATCCTTGTTATAACTGCAACTGTTTCCGTGAATTTTTGAAAACAATCAGTGTAAATTAGGTTATTAATTTTATTATCTAGCACAAATCTAGTTTTCAGGCCAACCCAAAGTAACTGACAAATCAAAGTTGTTTCTGAACATGAATATGGACGCGCCTTAAAAAATATATCCCACTATCTTCTATTTATATTTTAATTTCACATTTGGTTAGTTAGGAAAATATTTTAAAGTTATTATTGCAAGATATTCGCAAGTACACGAGATCTGTTTTCTATTCTCACTTTATATGTTCTCATATGATCCTATTTGTGGTTTGTTTTGTGTATTTTCCTGGAATTCTTGTGAATTTACTTGATAAAACTTTATTGACGAATTTATTATTATTTCATCGGTGCTTCTCTAACTATTGAATTGATATATTTTGCTTTGGCTAGATTAATACACTATCAGAAAGCACCGTTTTTGTGGATATAATAGTGCGAACTGATAGCAAGATTACATCTCATCGTTGCTTTATTTTCTAACTTTTATTAAGTATCAAATTATTTAAAATAATCAATTGATTTCTTTGAATTTTTATCTTATATAATGGTTTTATGAACTCGCAGCTTATGCGCAATTAATACAACATAATAAAACCCAAGCTCTCTTAATTTTTCTTTGCAAATTTATCTTTTTTTTCTCTAAGACAGAGAGAAAGTATGACAATCTTGATTGAATCAAACGGTCTTAATTGGTAGAAGAAATTAAGACAGACAAATCAAATTCAATCTAGCAATTAAACTATAACAAATACTTTTAATCCTACCTTCTTTCGAAGTTATTTTAATGGCATTTTTCTTAAATTCCCTTAAGTATTAATTTGGCACTCCTGTTTTCATTCAATTTTTGACCTCAAAAACATACACAGTGTTCTGTAATCATAGCACTTATAATCTATAGTTTTACTTAAATATTCCTTACTTTACATGCAAAAAAAATGTTTGTTTCTTCAAACATTAATTTCTAAAGAAATTTTTATTTCAAAAGTAATAGTTTTTTGTCATAGTTCTGCATTGCCATTATATGAAAATACAATCAGATGTTAAAAATATATCTAAGTCCCTTTTCCCAAAGCAAAAAGAAAAATGCTGTTTACAAAAAATACTAGTTCTATTTGTGTTTGGCATTCGCAAGTCGATTTGCAAAAACCCTTTTATATCAAAAATGACCACTAATTACCAGTTTTCGAAGCAAAATAAAAATATAAAATTCTTTTGATCGAATGTTGTCCGTTTACGTGAGTCAAAGAAACTCTCGGCGGAATCCAAATTCTCATGAAATAGCCTCCGGAAAATAACTTTTAAACATCGTCAGATTGTTATCTAAACGGTTGCATGAAGGAAATTTTTTTAGTTTTGGAAAAAAAAAACCTATATATTTTTTTTCATTAGAACATTTAGGATAGAGAGAACTTTTTAAAAGGGTAGTCAAACCAAGTTTAAAAAATTATTTTTAATTATTTTTGTAGTGAGTAATATATTGTTTAACCGTCTGGTCGGTCAAGTTGAGTACGTCTGGACTTGATTTCATGTGGTAAACGTTTGGTGCAATTTGTTTGATCCTCTCTTTTCGTAATCAATTTGTACTTAAATATAATGCCTCTTGAGGTTAAAAGACTTTAAAATAGGTAACACGGTAGGCCTGTTAGGTAGTGTGGTACGAAGACCAGATCATTGTTATTGCCATCTATTCTTCTATCAAATTACGGTAGATTTAGGACACTCTTTTTTAATCTCCGAGCATTTTTTCTTGATCATCGTCAATAGCACACAGATCAACAATGCAATCATTTACATACTGCTAGTAGGAATGCATTTAAATTTACTATATTATACAGGAAGTTCTAAAATTGTATTACTCCATGAATTCGCTGGTAGCTTCAAGGACTTACTAAAGCGTTTAGGTAATTCCTATCAGCGCTATACTTAATTGTCCACTCAGTTTTAAAGCCCCCAAAAGTAATAATTGAATAATAGAATTTAAAGAAGAATAGACGAAATCACCTGAGTTTAAAATGCAACCCCTATAGAGTTCTATCTTAAAATATATATTAAATAAATCTTTATGTATGTGTGTGTGTCTGCATCATTGCTAAATTATATCATTAGTCTAATGATAATAAATTACATTTAAGTAATAAATGCATTAAGGAATAAATAAATGCAATAATGAATGCATCTAAGTTTTATGAAAGTTGTGTTTGGGATGATTTAATTAAATTTCACTGTTCTGTAGTTCTTCTTTCGATAAGCGATTAAGTATCGTTAAAGAAAGTGACAAATAAATAAATTCATCTATATATCAGTTTTTTGCTCGATTTAAAAGTCATCGTCTTATTCATTTCCCTTCAGTTATTGCTCTCTGAGTGAAAGTTTCATATTCAATTAATATTAGGGTTGTTTTTTAAGTAAGGACAGTTTGAAAATAAAAACCAAAAGAAAGAAAATTTTTAAGAATCAAATTTATTTTCTGATTCTACATACGTTTCTCTTTTTTTTTTCCAGCATAGTTTCCAAGCTTGTTTAAACACGTATCATACCTTACAACTAGATTTAGAATACCCTCTTCATGCAAACTTGCCGCCTGCTCATTTAACCAAGAGGTCGCGACCGCTTTCACGTATTCGAAATCATTGTAGTGATTGCTGCTAAAGTGATGCTTGAAATATCGGAAGAGATGAAAATCACTCAGTGCAAGGTCTGAGCTGTAGGGAGGAGTGGTTCAAAACTTCCCAACGAAAACAGTCTAATAAAGCTGGGATCTGAGCTGCGGTGAGAGTCAATATCATAGAGTAGCAAAATTGCCTGTCAGCATGGCAGGGATTTTTGCTACTTCACAAATCTGCCAGTGAATGCATGCAGCATACAGGTTTTCGACTGACTAAAAACGCATTACTGACAGTATCTCGTGCGTGGCGAGTAATTTGTTACATTCAAACATTTCAAAGACACAGAACTGACCATAAAGTTTACCTACACAGCAACTGAGCACAGTTGTTCCTAAGGAATGCCGGGACAAGAGACGAGTACTCGTTGCAACACACTCGTTACCTATTAGTGTACTTTAAAAAACAACCCTCGTAAAAAACCCAATATTTTCGATGTTTTTGTCACAGTTTAGTTTATTCGATTTTTTAAATTTTTTAAACTTAAATAAAAGGTTTTAATTTCTAGTTATTATAAAATGACGTTTAACTTTTCGATAAAAACGATTCTGAGACAACTAAATACTTCATGTTACTTAAGTGAAAGACAAAAAGAGATTTGCTTTGCTTTCATAGGCCGCAATAAATTATGCTTTTACATCAATTGTGAATAATTTAATTATTCCTTAGTGAGAACAATATCAATTGCTTCGTGATATAATTCTACTAAGATTATTAAATAAAGATTTTTTCTATGGACAGTTTTAAAGTTTTATAATTTAGTTCAAGTTTGTAAAAATAAATTTATTTTCAAATATGGAATTTAAACTGCATATTTAAAAATGTATGTAAATATTTTTATTTTATAACTTTTTATCATCATTCAAGCATGCAAAGAAATGAAATGTTTAGGAACCTTAAATAAAAGAATAAGGAGACAATAAAATATGGATTTAATTCAGAATTATTTGTTTCACACTTTCAGCGGATGAAAAGAAAGGAAAATAGTCCAGAAGCGTGACGGGCTTTCGAGAAGTAAAACTGGAAAAAAAAAAGTTTTTTTTATTTAAAAAATGTAACTTATGTGAGTTGGTATTTTATAAAAGCTGTAAAAACTTTTTCAACGAAAAACTATGGAAGAGCAAAAGTTGAAATTGTTTTTCTGCTTGAGTGCAGGAAATGGTGTCTACTTTATGCGAGTTTTATTTTATTTAGCACAGCTGCATTTTTGGAGATTCACAAATTCTTTTATTCTTTTCAAGGAAAAGTAATTTCGTAAAACAAATATATTCTATAAAGTACTGCTTTGTTATCTATAAAGGTAACTAAATTCTTACTTTAATATATACTATTGTTACTTAACGTTTTTTCTTCTTCCTTCAACTTAAAAGCACTTATTTCGTAAAGTTATTGCCTTACGATTTAAAACTATCTTCTTTAAAATATGTATGTTACTATGTATAAAAATCTAATAATGGTGTCGCAGCTTTGTATTGCTGTCTGTATATTTTACTGGCTCGAAAATTATGTGTTAAGATACGGTTTTCCAGCATTAATTTCCCTTTTTCTAATAGTCATAGGTAGTAGTCATAGCAGTAATCTAGTAGTCATAGTTCTAGAAGTCATGAAAATATTGTTTTCCGGTAAATTATTTTTGTAACAAATATTTAAATGTAATGCTTATTTTACTTATATTTTCAACTAAGCGATTAAAACTAAAAGAGTTGTTTCTCTCTTATAGTGTAATTCTACGATATTTCCTTTTTACGCTACATTTTAAGACATTATTTATTTTATAACTGTCGATGAACAGTCGACCCAATTTTTGGGTTTGCGACTACTAATGTTCAACTCCTTTTGTTTTGTAATTTTGAACCCAATACAGAAGAAGAGGGAACGCCTGGATCAAATATTAGGAGAAATTTGCTTTTGTGGAGGACTTTTTTGATACAACTGACCCGCATTTGCGTTACACGAAGAGGAAGACCACAAGAACCTCCCATTATTAGACTAACGGCAAGGGGACTCTAACCCATGATCCGTCTGCCACTGAGGATATTTTACGTCATCACTGTAGTCAGTGCAAGCCGGATGCGGAATTCGTATTGACAAGCCATTGCTGGGATCCAAACCCGGTTCACCTCATTGAAAGGCGAGCTCTCTCTCCCCTGAGCCATCACGGAGACAACCTTATTCGAATCTATGTAACTTATTAACTGCGTCTGCAATTATTATTTTTTTATTAAAAAAATTGCATATATATGCTATTATAAATTGTCGCCAAGGAGAATTTTTAAATAGGTTCGAACTTTAGGGTCAGCTTCATGCACAATATGCCTGTATTAAAAATAACATGCCTGTAATAAAAATAACTGCCGATCTACTTGTCCTGATTGCTTTCCTGTGCATCGATCTAATTGCTTTCTGTTCCAAAAAAACCGGTTTTCCCTATGTTATCCAATGGGAGAGTACTGCGTAGGAGGTAATTTCAACTTACAATTTTATCCAGGAGCACAACGTTTGGAAGTTTAAATTGCTCTCTTTAAGTAATGAATAATATATAATAAAAATATTTAAATAATGAAAATACTATTTCTATTTTAAAACAATGGAGATATCTAAAGTAATTATGTCTCAAAAGGTACAAACTCATGGAGAAAAGTAAAGTGAAAATATTGTTTTTAATATCATTTATGCTTGTGATAAAAATAACTGTCGATCTAATTGTTTAAGCTTTCCTGTTCCAAAAAAACCGGTTTTCCCTATGTTATCCAATGGGAGAGTACTGCGTAGGAGGTAATTTCAACTTACAATTTTATCCAGGAGCACAACGTTTGGAAGTTTAAATTGCTCTCTTTAAGTAATGAATAATATATAATAAAAATATTTAAATAATGAAAATACTATTTCTATTTTAAAACAATGGAGATATCTAAAGTAATTATGTCTCAAAAGGTACAAACTCATGGAGAAAAGTAAAGTGAAAATATTGTTTTTAATATCATTTATGCTTGTGATAAAAATAACTGTCGATCTAATTGTTTAAGCTTTCCTGTTCCAAAAAAACCGGTTTTCCCTATGTNTTCTTTAAAATATGTATGTTACTATGTATAAAAATCTAATAATGGTGTCGCAGCTTTGTATTGCTGTCTGTATATTTTACTGGCTCGAAAATTATGTGTTAAGATTCGGTTTTCCAGCATTAATTTCCATTTTTCTAATAGTCATAGGTAGTAGTCATAGCAGTAATATAGTAGTCATAGTTCTAGAAGTCATGAAAATACTGTTTTCCTGTAAATTATTTTTGTAACAAATAATTAAATGTATTTACCTGTAATGTTTATTTTAGTTATTTTTTCAACTAAGCGATTAAAACTAAAAGAGTTGTTTCTCTATTATAGTGTAATTCTACGATATTTCCTTTTTACGCTACATTTTAAGACATTTTTTATTTTATAACTGTCGATGAACAGTCGACCCAATTTTTGGGTTTGCGACTACTGATGTTCAACTCCGTAGCCTTGTAATTTTGAACCCAATCCCGAAGACAAGGGAACTTCTGCATCAAGTATTGGGAGAAATTTGCCTTCGTGGAGGACTTTTTGATGGAACTAAACCGCATTTGCGCTACATGGAGAGGAAGACCGCGAGAATCTCCAACGGTTAGCCTGACGGCAAGGGGACTCTAACCCATGATCCGTCTGGCACTGAGGATATTTTACGTCATCACTGTAGTCAGTGCAAGCCGGATGCGGAATTCGTATCGACAAGCCTCTGCTGGGATTCAAACCCGGTTCACCTCATTGGAAGGCGAGCTCTCTGTCCCCTAAGCCATTACCGATACGACCTTATTCGAATCTATGTAACTTATTAACTGCATCTGCAATTATTATTTTTTCATTAAAAAATTGCATATATATGCTATTATAAATTGTCGCCAAGAAGAATTTTTAAATAAGTTCGAACTTTAGGGCCAGATTCAAGCACAATATGCCTGTATTAAAAATAGCATGCCTGTAATAAAAATAACTGTCGATCTACTCGTCCTGATTGCTTTCATGTGCCTCGATCTAATTGCTTTCTGTGCCAAAAAAAACGGTTTTCCTTATGTTATCCAATGGGAGAGTACTGCGTAGGAGGAAAATTTCCCTACAATTTTATCCAGGAGCACAACGTTTGGAGGTTTAAACTTCTCTCTTTAAGTAATGAATAATATATAATAAAAATATTTAAATAATGAAAATGCTATTTCTATTTTAAAACAATGGTGATATCTAAAGTAATTATATCTCAAAAGGTACAAACTCTGATAAAGAAAATTAAAGTGAAAATATTTTTTTTAATATCATTTATGCCTGTGATAAAAATAACTGTCGATCTAATTGTTTAAGCTCTCCTGCGCCAAAAAACCTGTTTCCCCTATGTTACCCAATGAGAGAGTACTGCGTAACAGGAAAATTTCTTTACAATTTTATCCAGGGATGGAGAATACAATTTTATCCAATGTTTGGAGGTTTAAACTGCTCTCTTTAAGTAATGAATAATATATAATGAAAATATCTAAATAATGAAAATGTTATTTCTATTTTAGAACAATGCTATCTAAAACATATTTAAAACATATTTAAAACGAATTATTTGCTCTTGCTTAATTTTTCAAGTTGCTTCGCAAATACGCATTAATTATGAAAAGCGATCAAACAAGCGAAATGAGCGGTTAAACTGAACCGAAAAGAATTTAAATGAATATTTTAAAATGTTTTCAACTCCTTAAATAATGCAAAATAAGTAATAGCGAAAACTTCACTGCAAACAATCGCATGAAAGTGTAATATATTCATAACACAGAGCAACATAATTTTCACACTGAAAACAAAATAAATATCGCCTGGGAAATAATAGTTTGTATGCTTTTGGTTCCCCCCGAATACTTTCGAATACCTACAAATAAGAAGGAATTGTTTGGCGATAGAATGCCCAAAAGGCAAATAGGACTTGGCGGCATTCCAACATCAAAATCCGATGAAAGGATACCAGGGGAAGTACAGAACATGTAAAAGGGAAAAATATGATAATGCTGATGCGTTTCACGAGGTTACGAGCTATAGTAAATGTCGAATTGAATTAAAATATAGCTTTGGTTTTCCTATCAGCCAGCAATATAGTTTTTGTCCTAGATTTTGCTTAGGCTATATATTTATGTTTAGGATGATATATTTTCCAACTTGTGAAGAAGTAAATCATAAATATCCATTTGCTGGATGGCTAGAAAATATATCAAATTTATGTAATTTGGAATATATTTATTTTGGAATTGTATTAAAATGATGGTTATCTTGATTCAGTGGTTAAATTTACGTAGATTATTTTAAATTAATTTAGTTTAAATACTAGATTCATTTGCTGCATGGCTGGAAAATTATTTCAAATTTATATATTTTGTGATATTTTCATTTCAAAATTGTCTTAAAAATGATCTTGTTTTGATGTTTACATTACGTACTCTAGTTTCAATATTATATCTGAAGTATGTATATATATGCACAAATAATGATAATAAAATAATGCAAAATAGAAAACTATTAATAGAGGAAAAAGCAAAAGTCTTCTTCGAGACTCATCTTTTGCTATTATTTAATGCGATATTTCAGAATAAAGAATAATTATCCTAAGATAAAAATTATTCTTTTTAATGCGTCGATATCGTTAAAAAAATCAATTAAAAAAGAGTATGAAATGAAAGAAAGCAGAAACCAAACTTACCGTCGTGTAGCGGAATAAAATGTGGTTAAAAATAAGATACTAATTTAACAGTTAACAAATTTCACGAAGAAGGAAAATCTTTAAAGTTATATAGNGAAAATATACTTATTTTACCTGTATTAAAAAATATGCTTTATTTAGTATGTATAACTGTATATCGTAAATATTTCTCTCGACTGTATACTGTAAATATTTCTTTATTGTATTTGAGAAATATTCTTCTCTTTTCTCTGTGATTTAAATATTTTACATTTTTAGTGTAGACGGTAAATATGTTAAATTTAACTGTAGATTAAAAAAATGTATTTTTAGTTTATTTTTACAATTTATATTAAATTTTATGTGTTAAGTATAGACTTCGTAATGCTAATAAACTGCTACTCTCTAGACATGAGTATTGATATATTTCTCTGCTTTAAAAATAGATGAACTGCTTCAAATATTTTATCGCATTATACAAAGATTAAATAAAAAATTTAAATAAACCAGCAAGATTGTTTAATAATGAATTTTTATTAAAAAGTTGACAATATTACTTGATTAATGATTACTTGATTATGTTCTAATTAAAAAATTAGTTTCAGATATTGTAGTTTCTTCCACAAAAGTTTTTAATGTCATGGGACAACTTCTTTTCAACGTCAGTGACAGAATGTCA
Organism: Parasteatoda tepidariorum; assembly: GCF_043381705.1. Classification (NCBI taxonomy): domain Eukaryota; kingdom Metazoa; phylum Arthropoda; class Arachnida; order Araneae; family Theridiidae; genus Parasteatoda; species Parasteatoda tepidariorum. The sequence continues at coordinate 20,750,685 of NC_092207.1, forward strand.
CAGATTAATAATAAATGAAACCAAATCCCGTTTTGTGCACAATTACTGACTTTGTGACATTTAATGACAAATAAAATATTGTTAAGCTTTTAAAAATTGTCTATTTTTCTAGGAAACTATAGTTACAAAAAAATGTGACTTTCTTAATTTTAAATTTGCTTTTTTTTAAAAAACTTCTCATAAATTCTCAAGAGAGAACTTGTTCTTGAAAGATTCGATTTTATTTTGAAAAGTAATTTTGAAAAGTTTTGATTTTGAAAAGTAAAGTTTTGAGTTTAAAAAATATTTTTAGGACTTTTTAATTATTTTGGAATTATTACTGAAAAATCCGCGTAAAATCTTTAGATTTTTAAAAAAAATAAAATACGGTTTTTTTATTTGTTTCACACAGTAGAAATATAAATTTGTTAACATTTAAACATTTCTTAACATTTTAAAAATGCTTGACATATTATTAAATTTACTTAAACTAGCATGTAAAAATTAGCTTTCTTTATTCTGTGCCGGTTCTTTTCATTGAAAATTAACATTAACTGAATTTAAAATTTGCCACAGATGTATGCATTTTTTTTATGAAATTTTACAATATGTTACGTTTTAAAGGATGTTTTGTGAGATTAAATAAATGTTTAAAATTGTCATTATCAAAATTTTGGCTATGAATTAAATCCTTAGAACGCAGCATATAATAGTCGTTTTAAGCCTCACACATTAAGATTTGTGTTATTTTTAAACGTTACTACATTCATTGTGGTGACATCTCATAAATCATGCATTATTAAAAATGTTTAATAATTGTAAAATAGTAGAATAATTGCTGTAATAATAAAAATATTATATACTACCATTAGTATAGAAATATTATTAATGAATAAGGCCAATGNATTAGTAATATTATAATGAATAATTCATTTAAATTTTTAATAATAAAAATAATAAAAATAATAATAATAATATATATTAGTCCCTGGTCAAATTATTAGACGCACTTTAAGATTCTATGTAAAATTTTAATTATCAGATGATACTATACAGCTTTATTGTTTTAATGCGACTGAAACCGGTTTCACTTGCTTACGTTCGTGTATCAATTGGTTAAATTAGACAATATAGAATCTAATTCTACGATTGTATAAACGATATATTATATAAATATAGAATATTTATAATACCAGTTATTATATCAGTATATTATAAAAATTAGACCAAATTATTAGACGCATTGTAATGTTTTAATAATTGCATGTTTTGCACTAGTTTATATGCAATACTTTTATATTTAAACATACGTGCAATGGGTTTTTATTCAGGAGATTTTTAATACCCTTCCTATTTGTATTTATTTTTAACGTATTGCATTAAAATGTTAACCAATTTGATATACCGACGTAAGCAAGTGCAAACCGGTTTCAGTCGCATAAAAATAATAAAGCTGTATAATATAATCTGATAATTTAGATTTCACATAGAACATTATAGTGCATTTGGTCAGGGACTGCATATATATGTATTATGTATTAATATACTATTTTGCCTTAATACGTTATTAATTATTGTTTTTATTATTATCTTAAAAATATTCAATTCATTTATTAAAAAGTATCAATGTCTGATCCAATGTAGTTTTATATACACAATTTTTAAAATTTTATGTTTATTGACACAATAAGTTTGATTTAAAAAAAGCTGGGATTTTATTCTAAATAATAAGCTTTTGTACTTTAACTTCCTTAAAAGCAGCGTTACAGCACAACAACTCAATAGCTTGCAGCTCTTTATTCTCCCACCCTCATTGTGATATAGCACTGTTCCACAAACTGAAGAATTCAACAAATTAAGAATTCAAAAGCCATTATTACACTTGAGATCCTTCATACGCGGCGTAATCGTGTCCCACAAGTTCCACCTTGTCAAAACAAGGAGGTTGAGATCTTTTAGATGGGACAAAAGGGGGTGGGGGGTGGTATGTGCTTGTGCAGACGATAGAAGGTGGCTATAGGGTGGTGTTCGTGAAGGATGACGCTGTCACAGACCTCATGGTTTTGTGATAGATATCGTGAGTTGGAGAAAAGCGTGTACAAGCACGCCATGAAAGAATGGCTCTATCTGCGAAGAGAATGAAGCTTGAGGTTGGACCTTCTTTTCTGAGAAAATGTTTGTTTGAAAGATGGATTTGTGCTATTAAGAGACAAGATTTTCGGAATTGTTCTTGAAGCATATTGGTTTAGTAAATTGTGTTAAAATAAAGAAATATTAATTCAAGCATGGCATAGAGACTGAAAGTTTCGAATGACTTTGATAAATGGGTGAATTACTATTCATTATATTGCGTGGAAAGCGTTCCGCTTTTGTAATCATCTTAAATGTTTTGTTAGAATTCATAACGGCAGATCAGATTGATTTGTAAACTTAAACTCTCGTCGATTTAAATAAAAAGGAAAGATAAGTGATTAATTTGAGTTCATGTCTAAGTCCAAAAGGAAATTAAGGATGGATAAAATCAGCTTCCTTTAATTTTTATTTTTAATCAATAATTATCACTTTCATTATATAACATTGATTTATCATCATTTATTTTTGAAAGCTAGGTGAATAGCTCGTTTTCTGTTCAGTGTTATTTTGCACTCTCAGTAAATCAAAATCTCAATAAAACAAAAGGAAAGATAAGTGATTAATTTGAGTTTATGTCTAAGTTCAAAAGGAAATTAAGGATGGATAAAATCAGCATCATTTAATTTTTATTTTTATTCAATAATTATCACTTTCATCATGTAACATTGATTCATCATCATTTATTATTGAAAGCTAGTTGAATAGCTCATTTTTTGTTCAGTGTCATTTTACACTCTCTATAAATCAAAGTCAATAAATCAATTCTAAACTATCAATAAATCAGAGCTGAACAATACTTTGAAATCATGCACAAAGCTAAAGGACAAGACAGATACCAACATAATTAATAAAGCTAAAATATTTCCTTTTTTTAATATTTATTATCAGTTTTTATCATAGCCTATAGCTTTACGTTGAAGGATTAAGCAAAACATATTTTAGTAGTTCATTCCTTCAAAATAACTTTACTCAATATCCTTTGAAATGAAGTCATTATTTAAATCCAACTCATGATGGTCAAACATTACCAAAATTAAGATATTTTTTTGGGTATTTATCCTTTTCAAAGGCCTACAAAACACGTCTGGTATAACGAACAAAACACAATTCGATATCTAAGAATGCTCAATGATCTCCGTTTTTGATAAAAGAGAGCTATAAGCAAACAAATATCACTGACGCTATCTTTAAAATCGTCTGCCATTTCATTCGTAACAATGACGCTAGCTCTAAACCAATGAGGAAATTTCCTTTTTCAACTGCATCTCTGGAACGATTTTATTGAAATTCTTGAATAAATTTTTGAATCGAGTCTAAAATACGTCTTTAAAGGACTCTGACATAAAAGAGACGCACACGGAAATTCTTTTAATTTATTATGATCTATACTCTATACAGACCTTATTTTATTATTTTAGTTAAAAAAAATTCTAAAATTTCTACATGAAAAATGATTAACTTTAATTGTTAGGAAAAATTTGAAACATTCATTATTGATTTCTTTTAAAAATTTAGAGTTGGAATTGTAATCATTGATGAAATAACGAAACATAAATAAAATGTCGCTTGGAAGATGGCGCTGTGGTAGTTTAAATCAACTCATAACAAGGTGGAGTATTTCTGTCTTTTAACTTCAAAAAAGATTCATATTGGCTGAATGTATAAAAACTTATTTTGATTTAAAGATTTTTTCTAGACAAATAAAAACTCATAATTCTGAGTATATTAAATTTAACTAATGAACTACGTGTTATTTCTGTTCGGCACTTTTCCATTTTTTTATCGGTATACTTTTAAAAAAAATGTTAACAAACAAAGATACAGCGAGCGAATATAAATTTGGCAGGATGCTAACAAAAAAAAAAAATTTTTTTGGCAAGATATTTTGATAAAAAGAAAATAAATGAACAGGAGAAATCCAAACTGAATGATGTTCTGAGAATAAATTGGCTGGAAACAGAATAAATAAGCCAGGCAGAGACTATTGTGGAAAAAATATTTATTATGATTTTGTTTTCTCGAAAACATTCTTTAAATGTCATATACGAAATTCAAGAAAAATTTTCTTTGAACTTTGTCCGTGCATTTATGATATATGGCGTTTTTAAATTTATTTTTAAAGCAGAAATACCATTTTACTATTTACACACTTTCTAAAATTATTTTTTAAGAATGTAAGTTTAGAGCGCAATGTAATAAAATGAATAGAATATCAGAAACTAAATTTCATTGGAAATTTTTAAAAATTGAAAAACAGTTAAAAAGGACAAATAATGCTAGTTTAATAACTGATAATATCTACTAAAAACCAATATACAATTAAGAAAAATATAGTTTTATTTTAGTTCGGTAATATTGAAACCAATAATCAAATAGACATTAATGTCTGTAGTGCAATGCGTATAAGGTAAAAACTTCAGGTTAAAGTACTTTAAAAAGTACCAGCACTCAGGGTTCCAGTACTTTTTATCGTGAAATTCATTTTTAACGGATTACGTTACGGAACGAAAAATATGATATAACGTAATTTTTACAGTAATATTTACTGTAAAAATACTGTAAAACTCTAATTAAAAAAATATTGCAGAAAAAAATACGACATAACACATTTTACAGTAAAAATGGATTTTAAGGTGAAATAGATGTGACAGATGATGCACCCAAAGTGCGGATGCTTTATTCCGTAAGTTGATTCTTAATTTTCTCATATTTTATAAGTTAATGCCACTCAGGTTATTGTGGTGGGTTTATTCTTCGACGGCCTGGGTTCGATTCCCCGTGCCTCACATTGTGTGTTCGATCCGCTTACACTTCTTCGGATCATGACTTAGTGATTTGGAATCCCCTCTAATGTAGTGTCCATCTCAGTTATATAGTTAGAAAGAGTGCTGCGGAATTCAGATCGTTAGGGGTACACTGTAAAAACTATGGTGTATTACCTGTACAAATTTGGTGTTGAGTGTAGGTTATTTCAAGTCAATACCAAATTGACCTTTCATGAGCATGATTAATTGTGTGACTAAATCTAAACTTTACAAATGAGAAAGCTTAGACTAAGAGCAGATCCATTTACACCACGAATTATTTTCGCCAATTTTAGCGTACCCGTTGGCAATCATCAAGCAACAAACTTTTGTTTAGATTCGATTAATTGATAATTAGCATTTGAATATTAACGTCAGTTATATGCAACGTATTATGTTGCTGGATATAAATGATGTTGTTGGATACTGTAAACAAATAAGAGTATGAAAAAACTTCAAAATAACGTTTCAACGTTTAATTTTTTGTTAGTTTTATTTTATTACCGGTGTCTGACAACCAACTTAGATTGGATTTGGAGCAATAAATGTTCAGCTCAGTAGCTTTTTAATTTTGTACCCGAAGGAAATATTGGATAAAGCATTGGAAAAAATTCACTTTTGTTGAAGACTCTTAATTGGAACTAATTCTTCTAAAACTCGAAAATTCTCACGATGGACCCACGGATTAGGGGATTCTTAAACAAGATTTGGCAACTAATAGGATCCTTCACGTCATCATGGTGGTCGATGTGAGCCAGAAGCAAAGTGCGATCAGCCATCGCTAGATTTGAATCTGGTGGCTCTCATCTCGCTTTTTTTAAAAAATAAAATTTAAAAAAATGTTTAATTTTGATTGATATAAATTTAAACTCACTGCAGGAAATAAACTAAGTAATAATCTTTAACCATTTTTGATCTAATTTGAATTAAATTAACATACCAGTAAATAAAGAAAATAATTAATTAAATTATTTCATCTATTTTACAGAATCCATTGCAATATATTTAAAAAAAATCTATTATTACCGTTTATACTTGAGTTTAAACTACAACTAATGGTTTTATGCTAAGGGATGAGAAATATTTTGTTTTTTGTAACAAAATGTCTTTAAAGCACATCATTTACGAAAACTAAAAGGCATTTTTATGCTTTAGCAATTCGGAGGTATTTTTAATTAAAGAAGAAAATTATTTTAATTATTTACGAATGAGCCCATTAGTCTAAAAGCGGGAAGTGATTTGTTTTCATTGTTTTATTGTTCATAATTAGAAACTCAATATAAATATTTTTTCAAAAGCCTAACTTACTACTTTTCGAATAAATAATGATTTTATTTATTTAGCTTAAGCGTAATAAAGTTTCAGATAATTTAAATGAACTGGAAATAACAGATGCGGAAATTTAAAATCCGTGTTCTATTTTTAGGAAACGAAATGGTAAATTGAAACTACGCAAATGCGAAAAATAGTGCGATTAGTTTAATGACTCATGAATTATTAAGCCTTGTAAAATAAAAATAAATAAAATAATGTTTTCAAAAATTCGTAGTGGAATAAATTAAAGAAAATATCACTTTTGGTGCACCTAAACCGAAGAACTTGGTATACGTCACTTTTATAAAACGCGAAGGAAATTTAGAACGGTGCGTCATGCTATGAAAGATCCTTTGAAATGAAACAAAAATATGAATTTTTAATCCTTATCCTTTTCAAACCATTAAAAAAACGTAGTGTTTTAAATNTTTTATTCAAACTCACTTCAAGAAAGCTGAAGTTATTGAAAAATGGAAACCTAAATTAAAAGTGGTAAAACGTGGTGGTAAGTATACTTACCACGGCCTTCAAAAGGGTTAAATCTTCGCATGCATCTCTCTTTTTTAAAAAAAAAAATTAAAAATTTTTTTAATTTTAATTGTTATAAATTTAAATTCACCACAGGAAATAAACTAAGTAATACTCTTTAACCATTTATGATATAATTTGAATAAAATTCACATACCAGTAAATAAAGTCAATAATTAATTAAATTATTTCATATATTTTACAAAATCCATTGCAATATATTTAAAAAAAATCTATTATTACCGTCTATACTTGAGTTAAAACTACAACTAATGGTTTTAAGCTAAGGGATGAGAATTATTTTGTTTTTTGAAACAAAATGCCTCTAAAGCACATCATTTACGAAAACTAAAAGGTATTTTTATGTTTTAGCAATTCTGAGGTACTTTTAATTAAAGAAGAAAATTATTTTTATTATTTACGAATGAGCCCATTAGTCTAAAAGCGGGATGTGATTTGTTTTCATTGTTTTATTGTTCATAATTATTAGAAACTCAATATAAATATTTTTTTCAAAAGCCTAACTTACTACTTTCCGAATAAATAATGATTTAATTTATTTCACTTAAGCGTAATAAAGTTTCGGATAGTTTAAATGAACTAGAAATAACAGATGCGGAAATTTAAAATCCGTGTTCTATTTTTAGGAGAAGAAATGGTAAATTGAAACTACGCAAATGCGAAAAATAGTGCGATTAGTTTAATGACTCATGAATTATTAAGCCTTGTAAAATAAAAATAAATAAAATAATGTTTTCAAAAATTCGTAGTGGAATAAATTAAAGAAAATATCACTTTTGGTGCACCTAAACCGAAGAACTTGGTATACGTCACTTTTATAAAACGCGAAGGAAATTTAGAACGGTGCGTCATGCTATGAAAGATCCTTTGAAATGAAACAAAAATATGAATTTTTAATCCTTATCCTTTTCAAACCATTAAAAAAACGTAGTGTTTTAAATGTTTTATTAATTTGTTTGTTATTAATTTTAAAATAAGTAATAGTTCAACTAAATTTAATTCTTTATTTCGCAGTAAAAAGGAACGATTTTCATATAATTCGTAGTATAAAGGAACTATTTTCATGTATATATCGTAGTAAAATAGAACTATTATCATAAATTTTGTAGTAAAATGGAACTATTATCATATATTTCCAGTTAACGCAAATTTTTATTGAAGAAAAGTAGACACAAAATCTGATAGAGATTGAGCCTAAAGAGATTGAAGAGGTACCCTCCATAGACCACTATATTGTGTGGCCAAAGGCCAGGTTCAATCGCTTTATTTCCTACCTTAATTGAAAAAGTAATTCNTGTCATATAGTATTTCCAGTTAACGCAATTTTTATTAGAGAAAAGTAGACACAAAATCTGATAGAGATTGAGCCTAAAGAGATTGAAGAGGTACCCTCCATAGACCACTATATTGTGTGGCCAAAGGCCAGGTTCAATCGCTTTATTTCCTACCTTAATTGAAAAAGTAATTCTTAATCATAATTAAAAAATTGAACAGTTGTAATGGAGTACTATTTTGTAATTGGATCGCTCAGCAAAAGATCTTTCCAATACCAGTGAATTCATATCTTAATATTTTTCAGTCTGATTAAAGGTAGCAAATGTTACTAAAAGCATTGTTTGAAATCATTTTTTTTCACAAACCGAAACTTTTTATCTTTATGTGTTAAGCAAATGTACTAAATTAATTTCAATATTCATTTTCTGTAAAACTTGTCCAATTTTATTATGTGTATTACTTTTTAAAATCTAACACAAAAGCTTATTTTAAATACAGTTACGGTTTATTTATTTTTTTTTATAAAAAAAAAATTAGAATTTTTTTCTTATCTATTATGTTAGAACAGCATTAAAAAAGTCAGAAATACAATTCTAGCAGAAAATGACAAAAATGTTAAGATATGCGTGTTAGCGGGACAGCACTTCATCAGATGCCTGCCAACTCATCGGAGCCTTTCTGTTATCAGTGGTAATACGAGAAACTGACAGCGCCCCGAGGCCCCATAATGGAAAAAAAAAAGAAAATCTATAAATTTGACCAATCAAACTGTTCTTAAAAATCTTAAAGTAAAGGTTGGAATTAAAAGGCGTTATACTAATAATACTAAACTAAAAATCTCTTCTTTCATCATATAATCCGATGAAAATACTTTGGTTATGAAATTTAATGTCAAGATCTAAAAAACTAAGCGCATTTTTTTATGATATTTAAATTCAAAATGTTTTAAAGGCGTTCAAATAATTCGACAGATATTGAAACCCGCATAAATAGGTCTATGCGGTGAAATTTATTATTTTTTGTTTCTAAAGCATATAGATGACAGCACCTTTTTCGAAATATTACTCATTGAATGTTTTTTCGTGTTAGTTTTCAAAAATTTTCAAAAGACGTCAGCACTTGGTTTATTTCTGAAGTTTTCTTAATGATTTGGCAATTTATATTTCAATTTGATTTGGTTAATCGAACTGTATCTTTATTTATTTTTCTTATTTGTGGGTGGATCGTTAAGTAGTTTAAGTTGTGTAGTTTTAAATTGTGTTTGTTTGTTAATAATTTTTCTTTGAATTTACATTTCCTTTTTTCTAATTGTCTTTTCTTATTTGATTTTTCATTACGGGGCACTGTCAGGTTTAGGTATTACCACTGACAACAGAAAGGCTCCTGATGAAGTGCTGTCCCTTGATGAAGTGCTGTCCCTTGATGAAGTGCTGTCCCATGATGAAGTGCTGTCCCTTAATGAAGTGCTGTTCCCTGATGAAGTGCTGTCCCCTGATGAAGTGCTGTCCCGCTAACACACATATCTAAAAACTTTTGTCATTTTCTGTTAGAATTGTGTTTCTGATTTTCTAATTTATAATTAAACAAACTTGGTTTCGGCAGATTCAAGCGCTTCTCCATTTAGAACAGCACTGTAAGAGGTATAATTTATTTATTTGATTATTGAACCAAATGTATCTAAGCAATCTTTATTACTGATAAATAGAATTTTAATTATTTTTTCTCAGCCATAAAAATGAAACGAAAGCTCTGGTGAAGTAAACAATGCTGCATAAATTTGCGAGAACCTTCAATGAATTTAAAAGTTTTTCATTTTCTGAAGGAAGTAAAATTCTCCACTAAATTTCGATAAAAAGCGAAACAGTCATTTTCCATTAGGTTTCATAGAGCGAAAAAATGTAACCTTTGCAGGAAGGCTGCCTTAACGAACCGAAGTAGGATATATCCTGGCCTCATAAACATAGGCTGATATCATTTTTGTAGTGCTTTAAGGAGTCGTAAAACTTCAAGTTCCGGGTTTTACGACTTACGATTTTCGGTGGAACTAAAAGAAAATTATAATGCCTGTCTTAGTTTCATCATGATTTGATCTTGGGGGATGTTTTCGGAGCGGAAGAATGTCTTGATCGAAAAGAAATAATTCTGGATATGCTGATACGATTGATAAGACAATCTGTATATCTTGAATAGTGTAGATACATAGTATGACTTAACGAACCAAATTACCGTAAAATTCTGATTAAGATAAGACGACTATTGTGAGGAAGTAAACGAGTGTACTAGGTATCATAAAAATTATAATAATTTATTATCCTTTTTACAATAATAAGATAGATTATTTTATCTGCACTCATAACATCAATGTATTATTTTTCTTATCGCAGTTTATTTTAAGTAGCGTGCATGTATCCAAATCAAGATAGATTTATCATGATTCGTTCTCAGATGATGCTACAGAAGAGGAAAAACTGTCCATCAATTTTACTTCATAAGATATTTTGAATAAGCAACAGATATGTTACTGTGAATGACCGAAATTGGTGGTTGTTGATTTCCACCGGTGAATGTTGACAATCACATAGTCAGTTTGGTTTAATGTCCGAAATATATACCAGGTCTAGTTGAGTGCCACTGCCCGGTATAAATTTGCCTATGTCCTACATTAATGTTTTTAACGCTCACTGCCACTGTCCGATATACATTTGCACGGTATTCCCTACATCAATGTATTCTAAGGTCAAGTGCCACTGCCCAGTATGCATTTAAGCGGTACTCTAAACACTAATTTTTCACCTAATCTATCTTTAGCAGATATTGAAATATCGAATAATATCAACGAATAAATTAATATCAATCGGATATGGCAAATATTTCGAACATTCCCTAAAGCGACTAAGTGATTGTTGACATTCACCGGTGAAAGTCGGCATTCTCTTGATTTCGGACATTCACGGATTAATTCAGTGCTCAAAATAAAAAAAAGTGAACATCCTGATGATCCTCTGATCTAATTATCTGATTTTCGCCAACTTGCACTCAATCTTATTGGTTTGAACACTAAACCAAAAATATGATACTTAATTTGAGCAAAAGATATGTTTATGTAAACGATCAGGCACAAAAACGTATTTTCCTTTCTTGAATACGCTTTCCTTCTCAACACGCTTAAATACGCTTTCTGTGATTAATGGTAAGAGGTTCAAACTTTGGCCTGCCTTTCGGACAAAATTATTTGAACCATATTCTTCCAGATTGCGGCTACCTCCCTTACATATTTTTAAGGTCAAGAATTTAATTTGACGAAAAAGTATGTTTATTCTGAAAAAGTAAGATTTAATGTCCAATTTCTTAACTTAAAGTATCCTCTGCATTGATTAATTAACGGATTTTAGGTAAGACCTTCAAACCATTAAGATTTAGTGCTTAAAAATCGAATAATTTGATCAAAAGTTATTCAATACTGTAAGCTAATTGAAGAATCCGGGAAATTCCAAACGTCATCATTGATACGCACCAGGCTAATTGGAAACTTTATCAATATTTTCTAACTTGATATTTTTAGGCTTATTACAATAAACATAAATGCAGTTAGGGCTAGTTAGGGAATGCAATTATTTAATTTTAGTAAAGCTTTTTGCAACATAATTATTAACATTTATAATAGGCCTTGTTTCATATCAGCCATAATTGAGCAACGAATCATTTATTTCCAATTAGCCTAAAAGCATGCTTGTATATGGGTACATAACAATAAACCCAAAACATGTACCAGGGTAATTCGAAAATAATGGAGATTATCAAATCAGCTTGGTTGATTTCAAAATGAAAGCTGCAGTTTGCAAAGCTCTGGATTATGCAATAAGCCTACGGCAAGCGATATTGGAATATTGAGTGTGCCCTCCAGATGTGTTTAGCTTTGATCATTAATTCTCAAATGGTTTCTTTTTTACTTGCGTACGTAATCGTGCATGAGTCTGAAAAAGCACAATTTGAAGCATTTCTCAGAATATTACTCTACCATGTATTTCTTGAATAAAAATATACTTCGGCTGACAAAAATTGCATTTGTGTATTCCTGAATATGTTTTTGCAAAAAAAATTTCAATTTGAAATTGCGTAGAATAAAAGGGATTTACCTCAAGTAGTAGATAAATAATATTAAATAGTCTATGTTTCATAAAAACTAACTAGTTTAAAATAATATGTATTTTAATAGGAGGTCACTCTACGTAAAGAGATAGATTATTATAAATAGTCTAATTTCTTATCGAAAAACAATATTTAGTTTAAAGTAATATATCAGAGAGAGAGAGGTGGTTACTTCACATTAGTAGATATATAATATTAAATAGTCCAATTACTCATAGAAGCTAATGGTATTACGATTGAAATCCTATATTTTAAAAAGGGTTGAGTCACGTAGTAGATAAACACTATACAATAGTCTAATTTTTAATGGAAACTGAGAATATTTATTAAGAACCTAAATATTTTTTTATTATTGTGTATAGGGTGGTACTTCGTCCTAAGATGTATAATAAGGGTATAATTAGTGGCCTACATGTTCACCAGAAGTTGGCACTTGGCTCCACCTTTTCGGACGCACAGTTCATTTCAACGCAGGAGTAAGGAAAGAAACATCTCCGCGCTTAAAATTGAGACATCCCTTAATGCTCATCAAACACCAACAGTTACATCTTTTTCAGTCACTTACTTCGCATTATTATCTGTTATTATACCTTTCATTTCTCTAACTAATTAAACATATTTCAAATTTAAAAACTGTTTTTTTTCCAGCAAAATATCTCAAAAATGACAAACTATTCACTCAAAAGGGAAAAATATCATAAAAAATGACGCGAAACATCATCAATTTTATGAAATATTTAATGTTAAAAAAATGCAGATAAAGTTTGCGAAATAAATATTTTTGCCATGCGATCGCCAAATAGCAACCTTGTTCAGGATTGCTTACAAACTTCATCCAAAAATAGCAAAATAGTATCGTCGCGTACCACGTGAAGAAGGCGGAGCCAAGTACCAACTCCTGGTGAATGAGCTATATCTATTGTTGTGACATTCATTATTGTTGTGACTATCATTATTGTTGCGACTAAACGATATAATGTTCTTTTATCTGTGCAAAGACAATTACACTACATTATTAATTTTTGAGATGGTGCAGTAAATATTTCTTCGCCAACTGTTCATTGTGAAACAATACACGTGGTCTCTACTTCGAGAATTTGTTGTTTTTTGCTGATTAATAAATCAAATTTTACTATATTATATATCATATTACTATATCGAAACAATTTAGACTCAACTCGCATCATATAATAGATAATTTTAAAAAATAGTGCGCGGAGTCCCTCCGCGCGGAAGAAGTTAAACTTCGCAACCTGCGACGTTAATTGTAGAAGAATCAGCAGTCGTAGAAGGATCACTAGTTCTATTCAAGGACTCTTTTTCCTGCTCGCTTCCGTGCTCTGTAATCACGCTAATTTTGTGCATTTTTCCCTCGTGGACCTTTTGAACCAGTGCTTGTGGTTGCCTCATCGTCTCGCCCTGGAAAATGTATTTGTATTAATAATGTATGTGAATGTGTCATAATGTAATTTCANTCGTCAAAAGAATTTATAATATTTATTGGCTGCAATTATTTAAGGATTTGATTTTTTCTTTCAATTTTGGCACCGAAATCTAGCATTGCATTTAAATGGTCCGGAGCAAAAGGGTTAAACTCGTGTCGAGTCCATTTTCGAATTGCCCCCCTTAACAATCAAATTGCCCCCCAGTGGGGCGTGGGCCCCACGTTGGGAAACACTGCTCTACTATGTATTTCTTGAATAAAAATATACTTCGGCGGACAAAAATTGCATTTGTGTGTTCCTGAATAAGTTTTTGCAAAAATATAATAATAATAATAATTTCAAATTGTGCAGATTAAAAGGGATTTACCTCAAGTAGTAGATCAATAATATTAAATAGTTTAATGTTTCATAAAAACTGACAATATTTAGTCTAAAATAATATATTGTAATAGGAGGTCACTTTACGTGAGGAGATAGACAATAATAAACAGTCTAATTTCTCATAGAAAAACAATATTTAGTTTAAAATAATATATTTTAATAGGAGGTCACTTTACGTGAGGAGATAGACAATAATAAACAGTCTAATTTCTTATAGAAAAACAATATTAAGTTTAAAATAATATGTCTAAGGCAAAAATTGAAAGATTTTATATTCGTAAAATAATAATAATGAATAAATATGCTGTATAAACTGATTCCCTTGTAAATTCTATTCAAAACTTGTACTATTCCTATTAAATTCTTATACTAATCCTAGAAACTACCTAAGGAATTTCATATTTTCGTTGAGTCACATGAAATTTGAAATTCAAAAATGATTTTATAAAAATAAAACCCTTTTCTAATACAACGGAGTGGCATTATAATAAACTTCACGTTCGAAAACCTCAGAAAAGCGTTTCTCCTAAAACTAGGAAAATAACGTCATTAGCCTTTCCTCATCAAATGAATCTGCGTGTAGAATAATATTCAGGAAAACATCCGCTGCACTTCACGCGGCCGTCAACTTTGTGGTTATCCATCCCCCCCAAATCCCCCAGTAACCCGTTTCCTCTCTCCCGGAAAGAGGAAGAACATCTACATAACATGGATATCTGTCCGGAACAACTCTACAATCCCTAGACATGATCCCAGAAGGTCACGTGACTCATTTATTTGGTGTGGTCTAGGGTAGTGGTAGATATGAGCGAAGTTGCATTAAGTGGCAAGGCGGAGATGCCATAAGCAATATTTGTCATACACTTCGCTCTACCCTTTTATACCCCCCTTACATTTACCCTGCGATTGCTGGAAGAAAAGTGATGAAAATGTTTGTTAACTTCCAATGCATTTTGAAGTTACTTTGCAAAGTGCAGTATTAATATTTCAAATCAAACTAATAGATAGACCAATATTAATTAGAGAGTGCCTTAAAGTTTGCTTCATGTATGATAAACTTAAATATTATCATCATCAATTCATATTTTTGTTGATAGTTCCATATGAGTGATCAATTTCGACTGCAAAGTAACTAAACAAATAAATAAAAAATATTCTAAAAATTTACAATTAAAAAAAATCCGGCAGTTTGAGAAGCAGCACTTTTTTTACCGTCAATTCTTATATATCTCTCAAGATATCGGTGAAACTGAAAGATATCGGTGAAACTGAAAGATATCGGTGAAAAAAGTAAGTTAGTAAAAAGATAATACGTTGAGGAGAATGGCAAGAATCACGCCAGGATTTAAACTTGACGAATCTATTTGTCAAACTATTGTGCTTACCCTCTATCATATTATCACGCAGTATGAAAAGATTTGAAACAGATGAACTACAGGAAAACCGATCGTGTTGTCATAGTGGATGGGTGGTAAAGCTATCTTTGCATTTTATGAAAGCCTTATATTGACTACTTTTCTCATACAAATTGCTGCAAAATTCGATATAGTGCTGTAGAAACTGCATTTTACATCATCCCCTTAACAATATACTCTACGGATGCTCTGTAACCAACGTAGATGGTTTTGAAATTAGATAAAATATGCAGGATATCGTCATAGTAGATGGAAGATAAGCTGTCTTTGAAGCCCAGATTTACTACTTTTCTCAAATTACTGGAAAATTCAAATAGTACTGTAGAGATTACGTTTTACGGTATTATATATACCTCAAAAGTATACAGAATTTTTTACAATGCAAAGCTTTACCGTATTCTACTAAATGCTAGTTTTACAATGTTGGTACAAACCGGTATCTTTTATTATTTTACCTTTTATTTCTTTAGATTTAGTTTTCAAAACGTTTAAATAATGTGACATTGTGTATTAATATTTATGTTTGGTGTGATGTAACAGCTCGTGCATCACTTAACTCTAGATTGAAAATTCCTGGAGGGTTAAGTGGATATATTGCCTTCCGATGACGTGATACGGGTTCAAATCCCAGTGATGGTTGGTCGATACGAGTTTTGCCCTCATCTGACACTGCTATAGTGCTAATGTAAAATATCTTCCATGGTAAACGGAACATGAATCAGAATACCCTTGCCATTGGGTTAGCAGTGGAAGGTTTTCGAGGTTTTTCTCTCCATGTAACGCAAATGCGGGTTAGTTTTATCAAACATTCTTCCACCGGCATATTGTCCCAATGCTTGGTCCAGGAGTTTTCTTATCTTCTCGGTTGGATTCAAAATTACTAGGGGTACATTGCTGAGTATTAATAGTTGTAAATCCGAAATTCTGTTAGCTATTCAAAACTGGTTAGTTATACAAAAAAAAAGCTTTTGATTTTATGTATGAATTGATTTATAATGATACTGTGTAATTTCCTTAGTAATGACAAAAAAATTATGCATGAAAAATATTATATAGTTAGGAGACAAAAAGTTTTCCTATATTTCATACTTATCCAAAATTGCTTAAGAATTACGGTTGTTGCATTCTTAACAGTAAGCTTATTTTTAACATTAGAAATTATTAAACCTTACTACAATCTTCAAAATTGCTATAATAACAAAAATATATTGGTTTTATTTGTATTTTTTTTTTTTTTGTAAAAATGATAACCAAACAGAATTTCTGGAATTAGCAGTTTGTTTCAATACAATTGGAAGAATTTTTAGAAGTTGGATTTCAAATATTTCTGTTTCGATTAAATCATAGGTTCCCAAACCTTTTATGACCAATGCCCACTTTGCAAAAAAAAAAATTAGAATCTAGTAATTATTCTTTTGTATACTATGCAGGTTGTTTAAAATATCGAGATTCAGATTTTTGATTGAGTATTTCTTATTTTTATCTCAAAGCTCTTCAATTACATTGAAAATGCAAAATATCTTACGACTAATATAATGTTAAAAAAATAAATAGATATTTATAAAATTATAATATAAATATTACATATAACACTGTTATACTTTTTTTTCCAAACCATCCGTTTCTAAAAGCTTACGTGTTTTCTCATATAACATGCATAGAAGATTTATTTATGAAAATGCAATGTTCTAGTACTAACTAAAACACCAACTTAGGTGAGTTTTGCTTTTCATACAAAGTAACAATACAAAGAAAGTAATAAATATAAGTAGATCATTTTATATATTTTGTAAAATACATAACAAACTATTAGCAATAGTTACTTCAATGTTGGTACGAATGCCCAGGAAACTAAATGTCAGACAACTGAATTATTTTAAATTCTGTTTTCTCTTTTTCTAAATGATTTCAAGCAAAACAAAAGGAAACAAAAACAACGAATAAATGTGAGGATTGAGTCTGTGACATATTTAAAAGATTGTCAATATTGAGATGAAATTTCGTGGAAAACGAAAATAAATTTCTCCAAATAGTTATATGCAATCGGTTTCTGCTTTTAATAAGTAATTTTTTTCCGCACAGAATTCAATCTGAGGGAAATAAAAAGGCGCAAATGCAATTAAAAATGTTTAAATCAATTTACATAATTCAGAATACATTATAGCTATTTCTTTTATAACTAAAACGCTTGATATCCAGTTTTGAATTTTACATTCATTTCTTTATTGGTCTTAAGTTTTTTTAATTTTAATTTTTTATTTTTATTACCATATTGCATTTACAAAAAAACAAGCCAATGCGAAACAATGAGCAAGCAATTACAAATATTGACAGAAGTAATTGAAGCCTCTGGCGTTCTCTAGCTTTCCAATACAAAGAGGTCNTTAAACTGTTCTACCGTAAAGTGCTCGACTTCGCGCGCAGGTCGTCGGGCTACCGAAGCGGGGATGCCATCCTCTCTGCGCAGAGGATCAAAATCGTGATGGCATGTCTTCGGATCATCATCAGGGATGTTTCCCAGACCGTCGCCAATAGCCCATTGTGCAGCTCTAGTTCGACGTAAATGAATACAACAACTAAAACCATAAAAAATACTGTAAAATTCGAATAGTACTGTAGAGATTACGTTTTACGGTACTATATACCTCAAAAGTATCCAGAATTTTTTACAATGCAAACACTATTCTACTAAAAGCTAGTCTTACAATGTTGGTACGAACCGGTAGCTTTTATTATCTTATTTTACCTTATTTTATTCTATCTTCCTTTATTTTTTCAATAGATATAGTTTTCAGAACGTTTAAATTATGTGACATTGTGTATTAATATTTATGTTTGGTGTGATGTAACAGCTCGTGCATCATTTAACTCTAGATTGAAAATTCCTGGAGGGTTAAGTGGATATATTGCCTTCCGATGACGTGATACGGGTTCAAATCCCAGTGATGGCTGGTCGATACGAGTTTTGCTCTCATCTGACACTGCTATAGTGCTAATATAAAATATCTTCCATGGTAAATGGAACATGATTTAGAATACTCTCGCCATTGGGTTATTAGTGGAAAGTTTTCGTATCTTACCACTCCATGTAACGCAAATGCGGGTTAGTTTTATCAAACATTCTTCCACGAAGGGTATATTGTCCTGATGCTTGATCAAGCAATTTTCTTGTCTTCTCGGTTGGATTCAAAATTACAAGGCTACATTGCTGAACATTAATAGTCGTAAATCCGAAATTCTGTTAGCAAACCAAAACTGGTTATACAAAAAAAAAGCTTTTGATTTCATTATGATGATACTGTGTAATTTCCGTAGTAATGATAAGAAAAATATGTATGAAAAATATTATATAGTTAGGAGACAAAAAGTTTTCATTTACTATTTCACACTTATCCAAAATTGCTTAAGAACTACGGTTGTTGCAACCTTAACACTAAGCTAATTTTTAGCATGAGAAATTATTGAACCTTACTACAATCTTCAAAATTGTTGTAAAAACAAAGAAAGCATTGGTTCAAGCAAGAAAGGATTGGCTATTTTTTTTTTTTTTTTGGAAAGATGTTAACCAAATAGGATTTCTGGAATTAGCAGTTTGTTTCAATACAATTGGAGGAATTTTTAGAAGTTGGGTTTCAAATATTTCTTTTTCATTTAAATCATAGGTTCCCAAACCTTTTATGACTAACGCCCACTTTACAAAAAAAAAATTCTATGTTCACTAGTAATTATTATTTTGTATGCTATGCAGGTTGTTTAAAATATCGTAAGATACGCATTTTTAATTGAATATTTCATATTTTTATCTCAAAGTTCTCCAATTACATTGAAAATGCAAAATATCTTGCGACTAATATAATTCTATAAAAGTGAATAGATATTTATAAAATTAAAATATAAATATTACGTATGGCACTGTTATACTTTTTTTTCAAACCATCCGTTTGCAAAAGCTTACGTGTTTTCTCATATAACATTCATAGAAGATTTATTTATGGAAATGCAATGTTCTAGTACTAATTAAAACACCAACTTCGGTGAGTTTTGTTTTTCATACAAGGTAACAATACAAAGAAAGTAATAAATATAAGTGGATGATTTTATATTCTGTAAAATACATAACAAACTATTAGCAATAGTTACTTCAATGTTGGTACGAATGCCCAGGAATATAAATATCAGACAATTGAATTATTTTAAATTTTGTTTTCTTTTTTTTCTAAATGATTTTAAAAGGAAACATATACAACGAATAAATGTGAGGATTGAGTTTGGGGCCTCAATATTGAGATTAAATTTTGTGGAAAACGAAAATAAATTTCTCCAACTAGTTATATGCAATCAGTTTCTGCTTTTAATAAGTAATTTTTTTCTGCACAGAATTCAATCAGAGTGAAATAAGAAGGCGCAAATGCAATTAAAAGTGTTTAAATCAATTTACATAATTCAGAATGCATTATAGTTATTTCTTTTATAACTAAAACGCTTGATATCCGGTTTTGAATTATACATTCATTTCTTCATTGGTCATAAGTTTTTTTTAATTTTATTTTTATTTTTATTACCATATTACATTTATAAAAAACAAACCAATGCGAAACAATGAGCATGTAATTACAAATATTGACCGAAGTAATTGAAGCCTCAGGGGTTCTCTAGCTTTCCAATACAAGGCGGTCTAGGAGTTGGCAGAGCCACGAAGTGCCCCGCGTCGACGCAGATTAGCATTAATGGTCGTAAGTCGTAGGTAAAGCTCTGTTGTATTTGTTGCAGAGTGTCTTCTCTATATCTGGTGACTCTTCGATGTTTACATTTGATAAGTGATTACTGAGTGGCTGAATTCCCTAATTTGTTTTCGTATTAAAAGAAATTCTTCCAATGAGGAAACAGTAATAATTTTTCTCTCTAAAATTTAAATCATTACCTTGCAATTTCAGATCGGCATCATTCAATATTTTATGCGGGTCCATGAAGTAAGCAATACCACTCGTGTTGATTTCATATCATGTGTATATTTATAGATTATAGAGTACTCTGCCTTCAGAAAAACGCTTATCCTTCAGAGCATCCAAAAACAATTCATAACGTTCTGCTTCTTATAGAATAAACAAATTACTTTTTACTTAACACTTGAAACTAATGTTTTAAAAAATGTACATAAATGTGTATATTTTTAATCAATGCCATACATTTAATTTTATAACTTACAATAAAATTTACTTCATAATGATCAGAAGAAAAATTTTGTATAAAAATGTGAAGGATTTATTTATTTCCTCTTTAAGTATTCACCGAAGTCCAAGCGACCACAAATCTTTGAAATTTTTTTATCTACTTGCCACCGCCCTCCTGGAAAACTTAGGGGCTGTAGGACCCACGTTAGAAATCTAGGATCTAAACTAATAGGAATGATTCCGTGCTGCTATCGTTTTTCTAGTACTAATTTTTTTTTAGCATTTTTCAACTGTTACAATTTTAAATTGATTTTGAAAATAGACGGTCGTCGTAATAAGAGGCAAATAATAAAGGACTTTTGTTTTATATCAAACATTTAAATCATTTTCATTCATGATGTAGAAATAAAGAGGATAAAGAGGACTTCCATTCTTCAGAAACAGAGGGGGGATGTCTTAAATTTTTTTTATATTTTTGTAACTGTTATCTGCTTGCCAAATAGTTAACTACTACTATAAAATCACAATGTAAAATAATGGAGAATGGAGAAATCTTGTAACTTTGAGAATCGTATTCTATTTGCTAAGAATATAAGTTAACAAGAAGTCATTTATTTGTTTCTTTAAAAACTATTTTTAGTAAAATTTAATATTGTTAATAATATTAATTTATTTGATATATTTAATCTAATTACAATAAATTTTATAATAACACTAAAAAAAAATTAAATATAAATTGTATTTTTATAATAAATTAATTTTGACATCAAATAATGTTACTGAAAATTAAATTTATTTCAATTTTCTAGTATTGTTTAAGCTTGTGTATGTGAAATAGAAACAACTTCATTGTTCTCTGTTGTAAGTTTAGAAAAAACAATTATTCCTTTGGAAAAAGCCTGTATGCATCTAAGTGCACACGAAATGGATGCCAAGCTCCCAGTACGAACGTACATCAGCATCACCAACTCATGAAACGACTTAACACAGCCCCCGTTTTGCGTGATATCTTATTAACAACTATAATCAATCAACAAGTAATGAAAATTAAAAAAAAATGATATCTAAAAATCGAAAAAATTACATGTCTTCCTATTCGCATTTAATAAAACTGGTGAAAGAATAATATATATTGTTTTTTGCAGACGATTTTCTTCCGAAGCGAAACAAAAGCATTAGTCCCGCCATTTTAAGTGGTCCAATCAAATCCAATGCCCTTGCAATATCATACAGTTGTTTCTTTTTCAAGTTTAGGATTTCAGTTTAGGATTTCAGTTAGACAACGAAACAATAACCTTTTTTTAAATAATTCTATGATATGTATCGTAAAGGATAGCACGAATTAAATTTCGGTCTGACGTGTTTAACTTTAAAAAAAGCTTTTATATTATTTTGAAAGCATATTGGTATAATTTGATAACCAAATAAACTGTAGGCAGTTGCGTAAGATTACTTAAATCCTATACCGGAATAGTCTTTTCTTAACTCACAACGGAATATAGAGGCAAAATATTAAAACACGATCAATCTAAGACTACGAAATAAAATTCTGTTCTAAATAAAAAAGTGTAAAAAAAAAAAACGTTACTCTTACATTATAAATTAAATTGATCCGCAAAGAAATAAAATAAAAACTCATCTTTTCTAAGCTTAATTCGGTTTCTCCAATACAGAAATTTTCAATTATATTTCGCCACCTCTTTTTTTATGCAATATTTCAGTTTTACTACATTGGTAATGTTTCCCTTCGCTTTCAATAATAATAAGGAAAAAAAACTTACTTATCTGAATATATTTAATTAAAACTCCAGCTAAGAAAGTTTTATTTAGTTAAGAGAATTTCTTTTTTAAATTCATTCTTTTGTACTTTAACTTAATCTAGTTCGACGGATTTAAGTAACACCAGTGAATATTTTTGTAATTTTTATTTAACTCGGGAACATAATGGGAGACGTGCCAAACTTGGAACATGACTTCCCATTCTATTTTCCGAAATCCGGGATTCCAAAGTTAGGAAAAGAATATGAATAATTAAAGTTAAGTTTGAGTGCTCCAAGTAATTTTCCAGAAAAGTTGGAAGTAAGGTAGAAATCTTTGATTGCGATGTTAAATCCCATTTTTCTTAATTGTGAAATGTCACGCAATCGTTTTCAGAAGAAGGGAAGAAGTGATGGGATTTTATCGCGGTCTTTTTAAATCTCTAGGTAAATATTTCAGTGACATACTATGCCACATGGCAATCGTTAGATTTATGCTATAAAATTAATTTTAAATCAATTATTTTCATTTTAAAAGTCCATATGCATTTGCCATTTCTACACTCGTATAAACTTTACAATTACTTAGTAAGGTGGATATTTGTTTTCAGATTAAACTACAATTTTCTTTTAAAACCTAGAAGGAAATTGAATTGTTTTAAAACAATGGATATTTTTTTGATATAAATATATATATAT
>NC_092207.1:20775752-20791868 GCF_043381705.1 Parasteatoda tepidariorum
TATGTATGTATGTATGTATGTATGTATGTATGTATGTATGTATGTATGTATGTATGTATGTATGTATGTATGTATGTATGTATGTATGTATGTATGTATGTATGTATGTATGTATGTATGTATGTATGTATGTATGTATGTATGTATGTATGTATGTATGTATGTATAATTTAAGAAGAGAGTGAAATGATAACACGATAACTCATAGCCAATCACAGAAGACTTGCGATTAGTAGCGCACAAAACAGCCAATCAAAATTGAGAACGCATGAGTGTGAAAAAGTAATAATTTTTAATAATGCTGTCCGCTGAATTGTTACAACTGAACTTCGCTAAAAATAGATAATTTCCTGACCATTTTGTTGATTATTAAGATCTAAATATATTTAATATTTAATTAATATCATAAAAATAATATTTTACAATTGATATTAGATAACTTATCGCTATTTATTCGATATCTTAATATCTGCTGAGGATATATTAGGAGAAACATCAGTGTTCTGAGTACCGGTTAAATACATACAGTGGCACTTGTCTTTAAACCACTGATGAAAGGCATACCGGACAAATGTATAGCAGGTAGTGGCACTTAACTAGACCTACTATATATTTCGGACATTCGACAAAGTAACTATGTGACTGTCAATATTCCACCAATTTCGGTCATTAACAGTACTATATCTACATGACGATTGGAAAAACCTCGTACTACCCAAAAAAAAAGCACACTAAAAACGTGAATAAAGCTGAAATAAAAGCCTTGAAATGGACATACTACATCATTTTGCTACTCTCTACTCTGGGAAATTTTTTTGTTTATGATGAGAAAATACAATGTGTCGATACAACGCTTTTTTGTGCTTTTTTTACAGCTGTTTTGCTTTATTCGTAGAATTCGATTCGTCACAAAATTCAAAATATTCTCCGAATGAACTGAAAATTTTTCAAGTTTTAAATTGTTGCTTAAAAATTGTGACATCAATAATTCAATAGCTGATTCATTTCGAATTCTGCTTAAAAAACTATACAATAGTTAATAGTATCTAGTAACAAAGGCAATTCTGCTGTAAAGATAAAAATGAAACAACATGAAACATACGGAAGCAAAATTAATGATCCACTTCGATTTTCTTTCACTTTTATACACTTAAGCACCATTAACAACAACTCCTTCGTGTCAGGGGTTCAATACGACTTCCGTTTGTGAGGAACAAAAAATAACCAATAAAATAAATTGAATAAAATTCTTAAGTGCGATGTTTTCCGTTGCCAAAAATACTCTTTCTGAATGAAAAAAAAAGCAACAAAAAAAAATTGTCTAATGCTCGTTGGAAATCTGAAAAAATAACCTCGGACGAAGAATGGAAAAGAAGAGCTTAACGAAAAATGGCAAACGGGAGGAAAAATAGTATTGGAAAGCGAAAGGGCCTTTGCTGATAAAACTCAAATATCTGAAACAGCTGTTCTAAAGCTCCAAGCTGTTTCCGAAGAAAGTCGCCACTAAAAAGAATAAATTAAATGGGAACAGTGCAACGGGGAAATTAGATCTATTATGTTGTTATTTTTTTATGTGGGATGTTTTTCTCCATTTAAATATCGCCAGTTCAGATTGAAAGTTTGTTTAGAAGGTTGCTGAAATGCGACGAATGATTACTTAAATATTAAAGTTCTTAATCTTAATTAATGTTTTGAAATACTTAATATTAAAATGTTGAAGTAATATATAATAATAAAATGAAGAGTTTATGTGTGCGTCTTAAAACTCCAGAGCTGTTTGTGCTATCGTTTGTTCTAATCCTGGTCAGCGACTGGAAAGGACGATTTTAGAGCTCGATTCGAAAGTTAATTCGAAATTTTTAATTAGATCGTTAGGGGGAATCGTTTAAAAATATACTTCTTACATTGGTTAATCGTTAGCTATTGTTTTGAATTAAACTATACACCAGGGGTGGCCAAGCTCCTTGATAGTCAAGCCATTTTTCAAAATTTGAAATTTTTCGTGAGCTTCAATTAAATACGTATTTAAAAGGTATTGAATTTTTTTTACGTGAATTATATTTATTGAGAACATATAAGTAAAAGTACAAAATATGTGTATTGAATTTAAATATTAAAAATTAAACACATTTATTTTACTTCTCTTGATAATTCTTTACAATTTGATGAATAATTGGTGTCAGCACTTCTCAGTAATTCTTTAAAATGCTGGTTAGTTAATACTGATCTGTTTTTGGATTTCACGAATTTTGAAGTGGGATAAAATGATTAACATAAGTACGTTGTTCCGAATATTGAAATAATTCTGCAATCAGCCTTTTTTAATTCAGGATACTTCGATTCTGGTACAAATTTCCAAAATTCAGTGATCGTCGTCGACTTATATTTTAATTGTAGAGCTTGATCTTCTTGCATTTCTATTAATTCTAATTCTCCAGATGCTTTTTGTGTCATAATTATATTGGAAATGGAAAACTCACCTTGAATTGAACAACGTTGCACTTAGTCTTCCATTTTTGTTCGCAATAATTTAAAAGACATTTTGAAACACATACGGAACGATAATAATTTTTGAAAATATAATAGCAAAAAAATTAAAAGGGAACTCGAGTATATTTTACGAGAGCCGCAAATAATCCTTCAAAGAGCCGTATGTGGCTCGCGAGCCGTAGGTTTGCCACCTCTGCTATACACGATTCTATTTTTTAAAATATTTTTAAAAAAACATCAGCGATATTTTCTGACTTATATTTGATTAAAAAAGAGTTAAAAATAATGGGATAAATTTAATGTAGCAACAAACCAAAAACACTATTCAACAACGGAAAACTTAAACAATACGAACATTCCACAGCTATTAAAAATTGAAATACAAATTTCCACATAAACTTTTGCACAAAAAAAACTTGAATAAAGCGGAAATAAAGGCCTAAAAATATACATACTACATCATTTTGCTTCCCAATACTCCGGGGAAATTTCTTGTTTATAGATCAGAAAAGTTAAAAATAATAGGATAAATTTAGTGCAGTAACTAACCAAAAACACTATTCAACAACGGAAAACTTAAAATTTAATCATAACGAAACATTCCACAACTATTAAAAATTGAAATACAAATTTTA
This sequence comes from Parasteatoda tepidariorum, assembly GCF_043381705.1. Taxonomy (NCBI): domain Eukaryota; kingdom Metazoa; phylum Arthropoda; class Arachnida; order Araneae; family Theridiidae; genus Parasteatoda; species Parasteatoda tepidariorum. Next base: position 20,778,878 of record NC_092207.1, read on the forward strand.
CAATGCCTCCTCTTAGTTCAGAGAATATTTATATTCAAATCAAGGAATACCGATAAGGAAATGCTAAACTGTTTCTCGCTCTAAATTAATTATTTAATTCTTATTGATGTCTCGTTAAAGTTTAAGGGTAATTACTCAGCTAAATTCCCGGGCTACTCAGTATTATAATGATGATAGTCTTAACCCTATTTAGAATTTCAGACCCATCTAACCCCTATTATTGAATACCACTCTATACAGCTGTTACCATAGCAACCGGAAAGTATTCAATTGCATCGCAGTTCTCTCCTTCACTAAACGTTAATGAAAATTTACACCTCTCGTTAAATAGCGCCGTGTTCTTCAAAAGAAAAAGTTTTCGCTGAGTTTTCGCGAGAAAATTTTCTAATTTACAAGTCCTTAGATCACGATTTTTCTCTTACTTTGATTTATATTTTCATTGTCTTTATTTCTGAAGGAAGTAAAATCAGGATTATAATAATGTATGTTCGTAAATGGTTTGGTAAAATAGTTTGCCATGCACTTATGCACGGTCTTAGGTAAAGTCTTATAAGACCTTGCATAATTGTTTGATAAATTCTTTTAATATATATTTTTGATCAATACTGCAACGTTTTTCTTTGTCTCAGTTACAGAAAACTGTTTTCAGTTAATGATATTTTTCAATAAAAGTCTCATATTTAGTTTCAAAGTTTAAATTCTTATATCATAATTACAAATATTTCTTTGAATGAAAAAAAAAATGTAAGCACTTCTACCGCTATTTTGTTTGTTCAATGTAATTTAAGATTACTAAGTTTTATTGCCAGCTGCAAGCACATAGAACTCGTAAAATAAGGAAAATACAAAGAAAATAAGAAAATAAAATAAAAATTAAAAATAAATTATAAAAACTATTATTTTTTTTTTAAAAAAAAAGAAAAAGTCATTGTTCCATTAAATTTAGAAATTAGAAGAAAAAAAATAACCAAAAGAAATATTCTCGTAATCTGCTCACACGATTATATCCGCAAAAATAGTGCTTTCTAATATTGCATTAATATAGCAACAAAAAAAAATATATCATGGCAAAAGTGCGATTCTGAAATAAAATCATATCAAGAAATATTGAAAAAAAATTTTTTTTTAAATAATAAAACGAAATATGACAAAGATATAAACAAATAAAGAGAGAAGGAAGAATGGATGTGATAAAGATATAAACAAATAAACAAATAAAGATACCACCCTGAATAACATTTGTTCTAATGATCGGATTTTCACGTACTAAGTGCCAATCCCAATGGTTTCTTGGGGTGACCTCAAATATGCGAATTGCTTAGTGGTAACTATTAATTAAGTTACGAAATTGGACACAAAACGGACTTTCTCTGAATAAACATATATTTTTTTTTTTACATATTTGGATTTTTAATTTTCAAAATATAGGGAGTAGCCGCAATTTGGGAAATGTGGTCCCCATAGTTTGGTCAGGAGTGAGTTAGGAGTTTGGTCAGGGGTAGTCTGGTCAAAGTTTGGACCCCTTAATGTTAATTTCACTTTTTGCGTTTTTAGTCATAATTTAAAAACTAATTAAGCAATTCAAAAAATTACACCCACTCATAAAACTCCTTTATCCAAAGATAAATTCATGCAAAAAATAACTTTTAATAATTATTTTTTTTATTATTATTTGATTAAATTGAGGATGAAAAAGTTTTGTATTATGAGGCATGAATTTTTTTATACCATATTAATCTACATATTTTTCAATTGAAAAATATAAAGTTTCAAATGTTTTTATTTAGCTGAGAAAAATTAAAACTAAATACTTTTAAAAAATAATTCGTAGACAATGGAGAAAGAATAAAATGAGGCGATTAATATTAAAATGTGATTAACTTAAGAGGAACTTGACATCGTGCACGTAGCGTAAAATTTCATTAATATTTTTTTCGCTAATAACCGATTGCTAAACTTTTTATTTTAATTTTTTTAAACTATAAATACTATATTTCTTTTATAGTCGTCTAATAATTTATTTGCAATTTAGTAAAGAAATTTGAATAAAATATTTTATTGAAAAGAACATTTTATTGAATATGTCGAGTTTTACAAAAGCATGCTTCTGATAAAATATGATTATACACCAGATTGTGCTTATTTAATGTGATTATTTTTTATTTTTTAGTTTGTTTTCTCAATAACTGATACAATTTCAATTATATACATACGTATGCATAGATTTGGAAGAATATATTTATCAATTTCATGAATATATATTTTATAATTATTAATAAAAATACGTAGGCAACATTTTTAAGCATCTTAAAATTTCTCAACATTTTATATATAATCTTAAAAGAAATTTTTAATCACCTGTCCGAGAGTGTTTCGCGGAACTATTTTACCAACTGCTTAATTAAATTTTTACATTTTTAAAAATTTTATTTTTTACGCTACTACGTATATTATTTTTTCATTAATATGCTAATCAATTTTTTAATACTTTAATTTAGGTTTTCCTTAAAGTAAAGTTTTTTTTCAAATTATTGTCAAGTTTTTTTAAAAATAATTATTGTCTGCTAGCTAAGAATAAAACCTTGTTAAGAAATTAAAAAAAACATTCCCCTGTTTAAAATTATTTGATGCAAAACAGCTGATTATTTACCAAGCATACCATTTTTTTGAAAAAAGATTATAAATTATTGATTATCTTTTTTTTTTGTTTCTTGTGACTTCAACATAGATTATCTAAAATAGTGTTAATGTTTTATAAGTCACTACAAAGAGTATAAAAATACCGAACATAAAAGGCTGAGGAATACGAAGCCAAAATTTTGAAGCTTTGAAAGTAAAAATTACGAAGGGGTGTGCAAAATGTACAAGGAGTGCGATGAAATTAAAAAAATAAATAAAATTCGATTTAGTTTGAGAATTATCAACTATTTAACTTAATTTAAATATTACAATGTGAGACGATTTATTGTCTGCTGACATGCAACGATTGGCAAAGTTTGTTTTCATGTATGAAATTGTCGCCAGTTTTCTTCAAAATTTCGATTTGTTCGAGCGTTATTGATATTTTAAGCACTTTTAGGTTTTTTTAAAAAAAAAATTGCTTTAAATATTTATATTAATTCATTGCTGAGGAAAAATTCATTTTCTCCGAGATCTCCATTTTATTAGCTCGTGCTTTGTTGTTAGCTCGTGCTTTGTATTAGCTCTTGCTCCATTTTATTAGCTCGTGCTCGTAGCTTTGTTTCAAAAGTAATAAAAAAAATAAGAGAAAGAGATTTGATGTTGTCAGATATAAACCTTAACATTTATATTTTAAAATGCTAAAAGAAATATACAAATTACTTAAGAGACATGAAGCCCGTTTCTACAATTAAACTGTTATTAAACATAAGAATATATATAAAATATACGAAAATAGAAATTCCATCAATTTTGTGACAATAGAAGAATTAATGTATGGTATAAAACGAACGTTATACCTCATCATCATCGACTGATTTAAATTTAAATAATTTGGGGTGAAATTATATTTTCTAATTCGTTAGAATATACCGAAAGAAATAACGACAGTTAATTGATATGCAATGATAAGAGAACTGGTGGAAAAACCCTATAGAATAAACTTGATAAACACCTAAGAATAAATTTGGTAATAAATTTCAAAGAAATATTATTATTTGCAATATTGATAACTTCTAACGGAAAATTATCATTTAATAATTTTTCAAAACGTTTCTTTTACTTAAAGCTTACATAAAGTTAATTTATTGTGTGGTGATTCTAAGTAGTGGGTATAATATATATGGGGGCCTTTTTATAAGGGATATAAATAACTTTTCTTAAGAAAGTATCATGTAAACTATATGCAGATTATCTTCCTTATGTGTTTCTTCCTTATCTGTGTATCTTCCTTATGTGTGTTAAATATTATTAAAGAAAAATTAATTTCTTTATAGTTTAATTTCTTTAATAATATTTCATTACATATCAAAACAGTACATATTTTGTTATACTTTGCATACAAATTTTTTGTGACAGATCCATGCACATAAAGTTAGTAAAAAGCATTTTGTATAGACTTTCTTTATAAACCAAGCTACGGAATAATTAGGACGGTAAGATAGTTCCTAATTAAATGTTTGCATAGATTCAAGCAATGAAAACTATTTTTTTTAAAGTTTTATCCCTCGTCCTTTTAGGAAATTAATTTAGTCTAATTTAATTTGCTTGGAAAACCTGGCTCAACTTTGTTTCCGAAATACTTCCCTTGCTAAAAAGTGATATCTTATAAAAACTTTATTAAACTGCAAATATTTGAAAGTTTCGCGGGAAATGCTTAATATACCATTTTTAATTCATTTTAATAAATGGATAAAAATATAGCCTCTTCAAGCATTTAGGTCTTAATATTTATATTCTGGGAAATCTAATTAGAAAGTTAATTAAACTTTTCTCAGCCAAAAAGTTTATTACAAAGAAACGCTGAACTATTTATTACGGAAAAGTTTGTTAAGAAAAATTAAGACAATAAAAAAATATATTAGAATTTTTTTAAGCATATTTTAATTAAAAATGCGAGGAAGCTTGTATTATAGCTTATATCGGTAACTACTTAGTTCCCGGAGTTCGCAAAAAATCGCCTTACTATAATTGAAGTCAGTAATGTATACTTGTTTGTGGTGATAGTTACATGGTATATCTTTTCTGCTATATGTTTTCTGCTATATGTAATGGGGAAATAGATCCATTGGAAACAGAATGGTACTTACTTATTCAGAACTAAATTCTACGCTTTAGTAGTAAAAATTACTTAGGTGTAAAATTCAATTATTATACATATTGTATAACTAATGTAGAGATTAGCTAAGGTTATCCACTAAATAGCTAAAAGAGTTGCTTCATTTCTAAAATTATATAGGTAATTTAAAAAGTACCTAAATAATCTAAATAGTACCTAGATAATTTAAAAATTATCTGGATAATTTAAAAAGTACCTAGATAATCGAAAATATACCTAGATAATCTAAAAAGTACCCAGATAAACTTAGTACCTAAATAATCTAAAAAGTACCTAGATAATCTGAAAAGTACCTTGATAATGTAAAAAGAACCTAGATAATCTCCACATTCAGCTAGACACCCGTTTGAGTAAAAATGAAATCTCTGCTGGAGCAACGGCAGCGTTTTTGAGGACAGAAATTAACAAAACATTTATTTATTTTTCAATATCTAAAGAATCAAGTGAAGAAATACAGTCAAATAGCAATAAATTAATTGATAGCATGAGAGGAAAAGCGTTTGCACTTTAAGAATACGGAAAACCGTTACTGCGCACATTAAGTAGATAAATTGCAGGAAACTTTTGCACTTAACGAGTAATAGTTACATAAAACATGTTATCTGCTATAGGTAATGTGGGAATAGGTTCGTTGGAAACAGAATAGTTTTTACTTGTTCAAAACTGAATTCTAAGGTTTAGTAGTAAAAATTAATTAGGTGGGAAATTAATTTATTCTACACGTTGTATGCCTATTGTGCGGATTAACTAGGGTGATCCACTAAAGTGTCAAAAAAAATTTTCACTTCTCAAATTACCTAGGTTATCTAAAAAGTACCCAGATAAACTTAGAAGTACCTAGTTAATCTAAAAAATACCTAGATAATCTAAAAAGTACCTAAATAATCTAAAAAAGTACCTAGATAATCTAAAAAGTACCTAGATAATCTAAAAATTACCTAGATAATCTTCACATTCTACTAGGTACTCGTCTGAGTAAAAATAAAATATTTGCTGGCGCTACCGCAACGTTTCTGTGAACATAAATTAACGAAACATGTTTTTGTTTCCCAATATCTAAAGAATCAAGTCAAGAAATACAGTCAAATAGCTAATAAATTAATTGATAGCATGAAAGGAGAAACGTTTGAACTTTAAGAAAACGGAAAACCGTTACTGCGCATATTAACTAGATCTTGATTTTGCACTTAATGGGCTATCCTAGTTAACCTGAAGATTAACTAAGTAATGTGCAGACTAGCTAAGTAGGTAGGAAAGTATTCAATTTGAAGAATGACGTATTTAATATTGTGAATTTGTTTGAGGTGTGTGTATGCATGGGTTGAAAACGATAAAATAAGCTGAATTATGGTTTTTGAAAAGGACCTTTATAAGCATTAAGTAGTTATCTGAAAAACATATTTTAAATCGGGTTATTTTATTTTGAATTGAAAAGCTCGATGAAACAAATGAGTCTAGAATCAACTAGATTACATATAAACTTTGTATGCTAAGTTTTCCATTTTACATTCTTAATAATACATTCAGATTTTTTTTAAAACAGATATTTAATTCCTTCTTTCTAACATTGTAATATTTTTAGCCGTGATAATAGCCATATATAATTCACATGCATGGTTTCTTGCTGCTAAATTCGCTATTTTAAAAATAATTCGGTTTCTATCATACATTCTAAAGTCATTCCAAAACACGAACTGAAATAATACTTCAGTTGCGTTGAAAATCATTTCCAATTATCTTCATAAATTTCAAAAAATTCCTATTTTGGTATTCTAGAAATGTTCTGCTTGTTAGGAAAGGGAAAAAACTTGGTGACTAAATGCTTGTTACACTTTACAATAGAAATCCGATTTCCCTTTCGTTTTCCTTTGCACCCGCTACCGAAAGTTTGTTTCAGAACAAGTTTTGAAATTCAGATTTCCCCTTTTTAGCTCAAAGGGGTTTTCCAAATCAACCTCGAAACAGAAACAAATTCAAAGAAGTTTTATCTCTGGCATTTGCATTAAAAAATCTTTATTTACAAAGGTTGCTTCTTACGTGAAGAAAAACATTCTGAATTAAACTCTGTTACAGTGACTTTTTTTCTAGAACAAAAACTAAAGTAAATGGCAGGAATTCCTTCTTTGCTTTTATTTGTACGAGTATTGCTGGTTTCTAGCCAATTCAGTGAGATATTTTACTTTCAACTTTCCCAGTAAGGGCTGTATGTAAATTTTTTCAGCTTGATTCAGAAGGAAAAATGGAAACGTGCTTATTAGTAACTAAATAAAACAAAAATTTCTGTACGTGCGCGTGCTAAACTTAACGCGGACTTTTTCCTCTTCGTATCGCAGAAATATTTTTACCTTCTAGATCAGGGGTTTCCAACTTACTAAAGCCCGAGGGCCGCAATTGAAAACACCAGTCGAATGGCGGGCCGCAACTTTATCGAAATTTTATATAGGACTCATTTATGTTTGAAGGAACATTGAATATTACTGTCAGATTTTTATCAAGTTGTACAAAACAAACGCATTGAATTACAAATTGAAATTAGAAGTAGATTTTTAAGCAATATACACGATTTTTGCATTTGAAAAAATATTTTCTTGGATGCAAAACCGGAGAAATAAACTTTTTTGAGCCGTTGGTATGTTAAATTTCACAGAAACGAAGAAGTTAGGGTTTTTTTTTAACGAAAGAAAAGTATTTTAAAACCATACAGCTTTTTTACGAAAATTGTCTGCAAAAAATGAGAACTAATATATTTTAGTTCGCAGGCCACAAATAAAGGCTTCGAGCTAGTTGTTAACCACTGCTCTAGATACTGTGTATGCATTTTATCATATAATAACTGCAATGTGGTCTATGAGTCTGCTTACTGGTCTATAGTTAACCATTGTAACCAACTAAATGATATGTTTGGATCATCTTATAGAAATGAATCTTTTCGCAAAATCGGCATAGATTTAAACTATTTAATGCCGTAAAAATAACATATTGTTAAATCAACATTTTTAATCTTAAAAAAACAAATCATCATGCGAATCTTAAAAAAAACAAAAAAAAATTGTTCTTAAATTAACCTGAGATTTAAAAAATTAAAATAAAAATAATAAAGAAGATGGATTTTCACGGTTTGTTGTGTTTATTTTAAGAAAATTGAAATTCGCAAACAGTTAACTCTATAATCTAAGATACACTTTAAACAATGTTTTCAAAATTTGCTTTTTCAGCCACTATATTTGTGTTGAACAGGCTGGCATACATCAGAAGTCATGGCATCACAGTATTTTTAGTCCGTAGCGTCATCTGTCGTCGACCCATGAAATGAAATTTAAAACATAGTAGGGACTCGTATCTGAAGCAGAACACAGTAAATCATTTTTCTTTAATTAACTATTCAAATCTTCGTATATCCTTCTTTTGTTTTCAACATACATTTTATATATCTTGGAATATGTACTTTTCAAATTTTTAAATCTGTAAAAAAGTATTTAAAAAAAACTGTTGTAGCTGAAATGAAGAAAAAAAGCTGAAACACATATTTTGCCCCTTCGTTTTCCATCAATGCTATCTTTTATAAGAAAATAAAATATTTTGTGGTAATACCTTCAAAAGATCTTCAAGAGGTTACCATGAAATAAACATGCTTTATGTGGTTTAGATAGAAGGAAAAAAACTGGATTTTTCCCATTTCCTGTTTCGTTTAATACCAGTAAATATGCAGCTAGACTAAATTTTCAGACAGAAATGATGTTTTATTCAAAAATTTAGAGAAAGAAAAGATCCTTTTTTTTCTTTCCTTTTTTCAACTTTTCTTCAATTTTAGAGATAAATGCCAAGATAAGACGAAATGCATATAAATTTTTCAGACAGAAAAAAAGAAACTCGTAACTAAGACGACGAATAAACTAGAAATTTAAAATTTTTAAGAATGTGGATAATAGGGAGGCTGTTACTTTTATGATATAAGAGAGTATTAATCAAAATCTTCCTATGCTGTTTTTGAAAGTTTCTTTTTTATCTTAGAGACTATCTAAGCGATTTAGTTAAAATTTTGTATCTTGTCATTTAAAGTCACAAACAGTTAAAAATGATTTGAAAATTAGTATGAAACTCGAAATTTTTCCAATGATTGTTAAGAAAAATAATAATAAAAACTATTAATATTTTTAAAATTATTTTTCAATTTATATTTCACATTTTTGAATTAACGCTTTTTTGTATATGTGTGTTTTTATGATTTTCAAAAAAGGGATTTTCAGATATAATGAAAAATTTAAATTCGTTTTCTTCTTCTTTTTTTAAACATTTCAAGTATAATTATACCATTTCTGCATCCTAGTTTATGAATTTAATTTCAAATATCTATTTAACATGTGTAGTTATTTCATGTAAATAAAAAACAAATAAAAATCACTCTTCAGTCTCTCTAATTAATTCCATTTAGAAAGCGAAATCGAATTATGAAAAATCAAAACTTGAGGCTGTTTTACGATTATGACATGTTCGAAAACTATAACTAGCTCCAAATAAACCAATACTTCTCTTCGAACACTATCTTTAAATAAGAATCAATTTTTCTCTTGAAGTCACTCCAGTGGGACGATGAAAAAGAACAAAAATAAACGTAATCAATAACGAAGAGTATTTTTACTCTGGAATCATCCGTACAGCCTAAGGGCTCATAAATCATCGCAGGCAGCGATGTTATCGACAGCTCTTTCGCGATGTTGCGCTATACCGCAATATCTAAGGTTGGTTAACCATTGGTACTTATCGATAAATCACAATTTGGAAACCGCGGAGTCTGGATTTGTTTTATACACTAATTGGTTGAGTTTTTAATTGGGTGGAAGTAAAGGTTACTTAATGAGTTAGCAACGGGAGTTTACACTCAATTGGTCATTAAAAGCTACTCCTTTTTTTTTTTTTTTAGAATTTTCGCCTGAAAAATGTTTCAGTAATTGGAAAAATGTATTATTCCCCGAAAATTTCCGTTTTGATAATTAGTCCTCTTAAAACAAACGCACTTTTTAACTTTGAAAATTGCTTTTATTTCATTACAACGGAAACAGCACAAAAAATACATTTAAAATATTCCACTTAACAGTTAATAAATCATTTTAGTAGTAACGTCGGTAATAATTCTAAAAAAGAAGATATCCTAATTGAGGTTTTCTTCAAGAATTTTATTTAATATGGTATTTTTTAATATCTTTGAAAAAAATAAATAAATTACTTAATGGAACTTGGTATTATGCTACTGTAATTAAATCTTTAAAATTTTATTACTTACATTTTGACAATTGGTGCGTAGAACTATTATTAGTACTTTAAATCCTCAGCAGTGAAGACGCATGGGCCCATAATTAGCATTTTAAACTTCTACCATAAGTGGTAAAATGCAAACTTTTATTTAAGCATTATAACTTGTGGTGAAATGTAAACTTTTATTTGCACATTAAGTGTCAGTTATCTACGAAATTTTATTCCATAGTTATTTTGTTGCATATTAACAAGTACGACAAACACTGTAGAAAGTTTTAGTGTATCTCCTTAAAATGGTGGCAACTACCTTACACCAAAGTGGGGCTCCACTAAGTGTTCCACTAGACCAAGAATGCTCTTTTACTAGATGCAAGGCAGTAACTTTAATTATTTTGGGTTCAGTAGCACTACAATTTATAATTATAGTAAGCTTTACACATAAGAGTTAGTAAAGTTATTTTTATGATGCACTATAAAATAAGAAATATGAATACACTGATTCTTGAAATAAAATGAGCTTGTAAATCAAAAATAAGCATAGCACAGAGAGAATCTAAACACAAATTCGAAATAGGCTTAATGAAATGTAGTCGGATAGAAATTGTACATAAAATCACTGTGTACAATTGACAGAGATTTGAACATTAAAATATAATTATTATTATTACACAACAAAGCATACACAAATTTTTAAGATGACCTTTTGTTTTGGTTCAAGTATAGCAGCGTCAAAGACTTCCATAAGTTCGCCACTCGCAGCAACTTGTATTCAAATGTAAACAATCAAAGCTCGTAAAATATCGGTGTTTTCGAAATTGATACTAATTCTCGTTTGGTGCGAAGGAGTGCGTGGTTAGTGTAAGTTTATTCCATTTTAAGTGAGGGATTTACATTACGCCCTTTGAGTTGTAAAAGTAATATGTAAGCTCGATTTGGTGTTAACCTGAGATATAGTGTTTCCTTACGAAAATTTTGGGATGTTAAAAATCATGTTCGGAGAGATATCATACCGCAGTTTTTACGGTGAACAGTCTCCCAGTTCTAGGTGTTTCATTCCGCCAAGATTGCTTTTAAATTTCCAAAATTGATTTGGTGCAGCAGCCACCATTTTGGTTACACAGTAACCCTAAAATTTATAATTACAGTAAAATGTGATATGTGATGATATAATATGTAAAGTTATTTTTAGGATAGAATTAAAGCAAGAATCATACATTCATGATACATATATAGAATATTTCTTAAAATAAATTAGTTTGTTAATCAAACATACACGCAGCAAGGAGATAATATTAATATGAATTCGAACATGATAAGAGACACCGGATTTGATAACACCTTATCAAATCCGAAGCGTGCAGAAATGAAATGTAAGAAAATTATTTAACACAATTGACAGATTTATACGAATCTTTGAATGAGAACATGATTATCTTTAAATATTACACATTAGTGATTATATTAAATAGTCATTGTTCATATGTATTTGTAGATTAATACTTTACTTTTGTATTTATCACAGTAACAATTAAATGTTCAGATGATATTATAATGCCAAACAAATATACGCAATAACCCATAAATAAACGATTCGATGGCTGAAATAAAATAATTAAAATTTACTGGCGCTTAAAAATATGGATCCATAGTAAGGAATCAGCAATTACCGGCATTAGTTATGTAAAAATAGATTTTGCCTAAATACCTATCCACCTCTAAACAGTTAAATTACCGAGTTTCATTTTCCGAGCCCACTACAACAGATTCTGTCCCATGTAGATCATTCTTGATCTCATGGCGGTATAAAGTCAAAACTAAAAATATCTGGCTAACAAAAGCATGAATGAAGAAAACAAAACATATAGCAAGAAAAAATTAAAAGCACGAGATTTTGATGCAACATCAGAGAGTTGTTGATTTTTGAGAAGATAGTTTTTGTTTCTGGAATTTGAGGTTTATACTAACCAGTTACGGGTTTTCTATATTTTGTTTTGCAAGATTATTACTGACCCGCTACTGGTACTTTAAATTTGCTACTTTGTGTGTTGTTTTCAAATAAATGCGTGAAGAATCTGTAAATTAAGAACTGTTTCCTAATATAGCTTGACTCGTTTCACCGGCTCCTCATTTTTACGGCACTTCAGCAAACGTTTCTAAACATATACCGTCCCGATGTGGACAGATCGTAAAGACACGGTTCCAAGCAGAACACCGAAGTCAAGCATCGCTGGTTGCGGTCAATAAGCGGATGGATGACCCTATTGATCAGACTACATAGGGAGAGAGGATGCGCGGTATCGGTTCCCATTAAACTGTTCTACCGTAAAGTGCTTGACTTCGCGCGAAGTCGTTGGGGCACCAGAGTGGAGGAGCCATCCCCTCTGCAGAGGATCAAAAATTGCGATGACATGTCTTCGGATCATCCTCTAGGATATTTCCCAGACCGTCACTAATAGCCCATTGTGCAGCTTTAGTGTGACATAAGTAAGATACCTGTCTATCTATCTAAACGAATAGCAAAAAAAGCAATAAAAAAACAGATTTTTCTATTGAGCATAAAGAAAATTCAATTTACAGGATTCAATTTACAAACAACTACGGTCATTCTATACTCATGCCTACTATTAAAACTCTTGTTACAAAAAAAAAAATAGTGCGTGGAGTCCCTCCGCGCGGAAGAAGTTAAACCTCGCAACCTGCGACGTTAATAGTAGAAGAATCAGCAGTCGTAGAAAGATCACTAGCTCTATTCAACGACTCTTTTTCCTGCTCCGCTCGCTTCCGTGCTCTGTAATCATGGTTCAAGAGGTCCACGAGGGAAAAATGCACAATATTACCGTGATTACAGAGCACGGAAGCGAGCGGAGCAGGAAAAAGAGTCGTTGAATAGAGCTAGTGATCCTTCTACGACTGCTGATTCTTCTACAATTAACGTCGCAG
>NC_092207.1:20792003-20796563 GCF_043381705.1 Parasteatoda tepidariorum
ACTTTTATTATTTTTATGCTAGTGAGAACCAAAACAATATGGAAATGAATGAGGGAAAACTGGATCCTACCACGTGATTTCCCGGCCAATAAAAATGTAGCGTTAATCGTTTAACGCAACCTTGTTGGAAGTACATAAGAAGTATAACTTCAAAAAAAAACTAACATACAACATAATTATCATTATAATAATTAGTATATGCTAAGCTTTTGATATATTTTAACATATCTCTAAACCTGGATTTAACAATGCGCGTAAATATCATTAAATCCAAAAACTTCCAACGGTCTAATAGGCTTACTAGTCTAAAATGCCATATATATTCAACCGCAGCTTCTTATCGCTAATAAATTCCCTTTTCCGAGGGAATAAGTACTGCAAATCTCTTAGAAATACCCATCGTCCTTCATAATTAATTGTGACTAACATGCTACAAGATTATCCTCGGAAGAATTCCCTACACCCTATTCCCTTGATCTGTAATCAGAAACTACTCTATGCTTTTCATCTTGTCTACCGTGGCATAAACTCTTGCCCAGATATCCTTGTTGGGTTCTCCCCGGAGATAAACTTCAGAAAATCTCCCCTTTTCAAAGTCATCTTATCATTAATTGTGCTGGTCGGATTCCAGCGTCCCAATCTTTTATACAATCGGTGGGCACTTTTAAACAATTTCGAAGAGTAATTGAGGTTTGCCGCCGTTACTGAAAGGGTATTTGGATAAAAGATTCGAAAGAGTCAGAATTCAAAGGAATTAAACACTGTGAAAATTTAACTTTTTGGAAAGTTATTGTTTTTTTTCTTCTTTTGATAAAGGCTTTCGAAGAGTTGTTTTTGAAGGAGACAAGATTGCGTTTAAAAAAAAAATATGGTTTCAGACGTTAGTATTACGAATTACAATGTTAAGAAATGTTATTAATAATTATATATTTTTTTAAATAAAGTATTTGTGAATAATTTTTTAAAAATCTTTCTTGATAATTGCGACATTTTTTTGTGTTCCAATTATTTTTAGATGCTTAATTATTTTTGCGTTGTGTGAATGAATGTGTGAATTTATAAAAATTAATTTATTTCCTTCTCTAATTTTATTGGATATAAAATCCATTAGTAGCCATACTTAATATTTTCTAGCTTCATACTTATAACTCTAGCTTAGCTGCAGCAAAGATTTTCCTAAGAAACTTTTATTGAATCAGATATGTCCATTATGGATAAAATTTAGATCTTTAAAAAAAGTCCGATCACATGCTTAAAGATATACTAAGAGACTTCCTAAACTGTCGATGGCTGTAAGAATTAAGTCTGTAACAGTTTCTTTTAAAGGAATTACGTAGTTGTTATACTGATACTTTGTCTAATTGGCGTTTTAATCGACAATATCAAATCTGACATAGTGTGTTTTGTTTTTAATTAATTTATATAAAAGATTTCTCCTTCAATAATGAAAACTAACTAATTATAGTCTTCAGTTTTGTGACTTATAGTTTAATAAATAATTTAAATTTTTTAAAATGATACAATTTAGTAAACAATATTGTTCACAAGCGAAATGTACGACAGCGAAAAACTAAACATTAATATATATATAAACATTAATATATATGTGTCTTAACATTAATATATATATATATATATATATATAAATCCGGCTTTAGTTGGTTGCCACTGACCAATGTGTATAAACTCAAATGTTGAAGGATTATGTAATAAGTATTAAATATACTAACGTAGGTATAAAATATTAAATTTATATATTTGGTGATTATTAAAACTGTACCAATATTAAGCACGTTTAATACCAATATTTTGTAATCAATAGTTTTACGGCCCCTCGAAAGGGATATGTACCTGAGAAAATCACTGAATAGTGGTAAATTTTAAATGTNAACCTTTCCCACAAGAAAGTAATAATATTGATCTAATTATCTCAAAAAATGTGATGATGTGGCTTTAGCAGCTTGGGAAATTGATCAGTCCCACGCTACTGAGACCTATTAACATTTAAATATATTGTCCAGAAAGATATAAAAACCCTCTTTCCAAGGTCAAATGTGCTATTCTATACCTATCCACCAGCATGTAATGTTGTCATTCTGGGGCTCTGGCCCTTACGTTAATAAAATTAGATTATGATTACCGTATTTTCCTGTATCTTTTTCAAGAAGCACCGGCCACACTACGAACTTACAATGTTTAGGCTTTCAAAGCGTAACATAAATATATTGTAGAAAAAAATATTATTTTGTGATGTATTTACGACCCTTTTGTCAATTTTCTTAAATCAAATACAGAGGCAAACTTCCTTTTAGAGTCCTAGATAAGAATTTTTTAGCCGTATGTGTGAAAAATTCTAGAGTTTATTTATCTGCCACTGAGGAAATTACTATGGGATTGGAACGTATTTTTCAATCAAATGTATTTTTTTTGTAATATTTTCTTACATAATTGATTGCTTTACAGACTGGAGTACGTCTCACTTCGATTGAAAATTAAAATACATAGATTCGAATTTGAGAGTCCTGATGAAGATCTAGCGTGTCTTTATGTGTTTTTTTTATTTATTTTCAACTCCTTTTATTATTAAATGTAACAATTAACGTATTGTCCGATGTTATCGCTCCCCCAGGTCCCCCCCCAGGTCTTGTTTTTTCTGTCTGCGCAGGGGCCAGATTTCTCACTGGGTGGAATGGGTGAAGTACGTCGGCAGTTATAGTAACTCCTGGTAGGCCTACGCTATAGGCTTGAAGGTCATTCCATTATGCGCACCTCGCCTTCCTATGAAGCAAACCGAATGCCAGCGATGGCTGGTCGATACGAATTCATTTCTGGCTTGCACCGACCACAGTGCTACGTAAAAGAGCCTCAGTGGTAGACGGATCATGGGTTAGAGTCCCCCTACCATCAGGCTGACAGTGGGACGTTCTCGAGGTCTTCCTCTTCATGTAACGCAAATGCGGGTTAGTTCCAATTACAAAGCCCTCCACGAAGGCAAATTACTTCCAAAACTTGCAACAGGAGTTCCCTTGTCTTCTGGATTGGGTTAAAAACTACAAGTCTAAAGAGTTGAACATTAGTAGTCATAAAATCAAAAATTTGGTCGATTGTTCAACGACTGTCATAAAATAAAACAAATAAAATTGTTTTGCTGACTCTGGAGAAAAGTCGGGCATCTACCTTCAGGTGGTCAAAGTATTTTTTTAATACTAACAGATGATATTCACTTTCTACTCTTGATCACGAATAATTCGCCTGTTGCTTCTGATTCTCACGTGGTTTTAAGAGATTCAAGGTTCGTAGAAAGTGCAATGCGTGTGAAGCCTCTCTACTCAGTTTTGTCACCCTGACGCAAGACGATAGATTTAAACGAACCGACAACGTGTAGGAGGGTGATGGTGCCGGACAAACTCATGTATGTAATCTGATTCAGATTAGATGGTTAAGAAAGAAGGAGACATTGAAAACTAATCGAATGGTTGAATGATTTTTTGTAAATAACGTATTTTTGCTGCCAAATCCCTTGATTTTGTCATATCAAAATATAGAGGTATCAACATCATAATCGTCATTAAGACGTTGACTGTAAGGAAAGATTACTCGATCATCAAGAATGTGATTAGAGGGAGCTGGTTCCTTTAAGGGAAAGATCGCGGTTTAATATAAGAAAATATCTTAAAATTACAATAAGAAATACATAATCTAAATAACATTATTCGCGAGAGACACTGTGTAACGTATATGTTAAACATAGTGTAACGTAATCAAGTTTAAGGTTTATGATGAGTGTAGTTTAACACCATATTAAGGCATCTGCACCATAAAAATTTCATTTACGTGATATTGTTCTAAGTCCTTCAAAATTTTCAACTATATAGCGTGTATGGTTTTTAATTGTTAAAAATTTATTGACATAAAATAAATATATCTTTAAATTAAATTGCTGCTACGTTTTCAAAATTTTACTATTATATCCCTAACAGAATATTTTAATTGAATTATTTTCTTTTCTATTTTTTGGATGTTACCATTAATGCATTTTGCATAGAATGGCATTTTGATCTTTATACCATTCTTTAATATGTAAATCTTTCAGCAATTATGGTAATTCCTGATTGGTATTCTTTTTTACTTCATCTTATGTGGTGCGGAAATTCATTCCTGAGATAAATTTTACGCACGACTAACAAAAATATGTGAACACGATATATATACATNGTTATCGCGATTTTTGTGAATTTTCCTTAATTTATGATAACCAGTGTATATATATTAAAAAAACTCTTTCAAACTGATTGCTAAAATGAAAATAGAATACGTAAGAAAGAGTAAAATATTAAAATAAGTGTAAGTTTCTCTTGTATTATAGACGTGACTAGCAGAATCAAGAGGGTTTAACCACAAGTTCAAAAGACTTTTTGTAAAATATTAAAGAAAAGTTTAAATGTATTGGGAATAAAATCAGACTTTTTGCCAAAAGTCAACTTTTTCTAATCACTTACTAAAATAAATAAAAGAATAAGTGTATATATATATATATATATATATATATCTGCACCATAA
>NC_092207.1:20797994-20816629 GCF_043381705.1 Parasteatoda tepidariorum
TTCGATCCCGGCGATGGCTGGTCTATACGAATTCCGCATCCGGCTTGCACATTGCTGATGCGAAATATCCTCAGTGGTAGACGAATCATGGGTTAGAGTTCCCTTGCCGTCAGGTTAACCACCGGAGGTTCTCGTGGTCTTCTTCTCCATGTAACGCAAATGCGGGTTAGTTCCACCGAAAAGTCCTCCACGAAAGCAAATTTCTCCCAATACTTGATCCAGGAGTTCCCTTGTCTTCTGGATTGGGTTCAAAATTATAAGGCTACGGAGTTGAACATTGGTAGTCGTAAACCCAAAAATTGGGTCGGCTGTTCAACTACTATTATATATAAAAAAAAATCAAGTTGTTTTCAAGCCTAATAAAAGGATAATGAAATAAATTAAAATTTTCCAAAAAAAATTTGTTGGCGGGATATCGTTGAAATGCGGTTTCTTATGTGCACAGAAAAAGTCGTAATGTGCACTTTGAAATCCGTTTTACGTATCAGTTTTACGTATCAGAAACTATTCGTATCAGGAACTATTTGACCGATTTTGCTAAACTTTTGTAATTTGCCCTTTAAAATATTTTTTTTATTTTATTATTTAAAATGATATAAGAAATTCGACTATTATTAAAAAAATAATAATAAACATTTACTAAAAGTTTTTTTTTTTGCATGGAATAATCTTTGTATAAGCAAATTTAACAATTGCGTACAATTTTTTTTAAAAATTCGCTTAAAATATTATTGAGATATGTTGAAATATGCGAAAAACAAAATAAACCTTAAGTGGTCCAAACTTTGGATCGCTCTCCTGACCAAACTATTTGATCCATATTTCTCAGATTGCATCTACACACTATATTTTGGGAGTCAGAAATCGGAATCCGCAGAAAAAAAGTATGTTTATTCTGAAAAAAGTAAGTTTTTGTGTCTGATTTCTTAACTTAAGCAATCGTCTGTGCTAATTAATTATCATCTATGAGGCCATTCCCTTGAACTATTAAGATTGAGTCCTAGACCGCAATTCAAAGTTATTCATTGCGGTCCGTTTATGTTACTGATTTATCAGGCATACAGTTTCGTTTTTTATAAATGAATCTCCCTTTTTTTCATGCTTAGTATGATCACGTATGAGTCATTGCAATAGCTGTATATCAGTGCTTTATATTAGCTGCATTTATAAAAATCAATTAAATGTAAAAAAGCAAAATATGCTTAAATTTATTACAGTATACATTTAAACCATCAAAGTCTTAGCTCCAAGTATAATTCACACATGAAATGCAAAAAACGATAGAAAAGGACAGAACTGCAATTCTTCAATAAATTTTAATCACGTGTTCAGTAAACCTAGTAGTTTGGTCAGGAAAGCGATTGATAGTTTAAACCCCTTAAATTTAATTTTACCTTTTTCATATCATGCAATATCTTAAAACTTTTTAAATGAATCAAAAAATTTTGCGCACATTAGCATAATCTTTTTTCCCAAGATAATTCCATACAAAGAAAATTATATTTTGTTTAATGATAGTTGAAAAAGTTTTGAATTGTAAGGTATGTCCATTATGGCATCATTTTATTGAACTAAATTCTATATGGTAAGTCAAAAAATTTGAACGAAATAGAATTTTAAATTTAAGACGTTGTCAAAATTTGATTTCTCACTTACTTTCCAACTTATTTCTTTAAAATTTAGTATTTTTCAAATCAAATTAAAATAGAATTTTAAATTTAAGACATTGTCAAAATTTGATTTCTCACTTACTTTCCAACTTATTTCTTTAAAATTTAGTATTTTTCAAATAAAATTAAAATCATTTTTTAAAATGATGTAAAATTTTGTATTTAAAATATGAGTTAATTTCTGTCTCCCTATTGGGTCAAAAATCATAATTAGTCGAAAAAAACTGTATTTATTTTTAAAAAAAGTACGCTTTTGTGTATAATTTCGTAAATTAAATCATTGTCTGAACTAATTAATAAGCATATTTCAGGTCAACCCTTTAAACCATTAGGTATGTGATGATCAGATCGTTAGATCAAAAGTTCAGGCCTCATATTTTATTTATTTATTTAATTTTTGCAAGCTATACATTTATTTCAAATTAAATCACTGAAACAAATAGTGTCCAAAAATGGCACCACAAGTAATCAGAATCAAATTTTAATTATAAAATTTATTGCATACGTCAATAAAGATGAATTGTACATAAAAAAGCTGTGTACAAGACAAAATAATAATTTTTTAAGTGTGTGGTGTTAATTATTGAATTAAGTTTAGTCTGTTAAAAAATTATCCAGTGAAGAAAGTGTTCTTCGGTATTCTGGGAAAAGAACGAAGAATTTTCCTAAAGTGTAATTAAATGTCGGCCGAAGGTAAGGTCATTATTTTTTTCGAAAATAAAACTGAATCTTTTTTTAATTCTAAATATTTAAAAGGAGGGGATAAAAAATAGCATTGGACTAAGAAAAGCCACAATTGACTACTGTGATCTGAGATTTTACTTACTCGAACAATAACATAATATTTCTAAGACTCTTGTTATCGTCATACTTACAACTCGATACATAAAAACCAAAAATTGACTGTAATTTAAATAATATTATAATTCGTTACAAATTTTATGAATGGTAAATGTATTATAAATTGCTGTTATGTTTAGTTAATAATACTGTAATTCCCCCCTCCCCCCAATTTTTTTCTTTTCTGAATTAAAAATTCCTCTATTGCCTACTTTCCACATGAAAAAAAAACTTGAAATTAGTGGAAAATAAACTTAAAATATTCTTCGAATATTAACGATTAATAAATTCTAAAGCATTTTAAATGCCGTAAATGAATTTTATTAAACTTTAATAGTTAAATTCTAAATTTAAACATACTTTTGTTGATAAATTTCTCAAATTACAGGTAAACAAATAAATTGTTAAAGAAAAATGTTGCTGCTTAGAAACTACTAGGCAATTCTTCCGACTCTCCTCGAGACATTAAAAATTAAACTAAGAAATATATCTTAAATCTAATACCCATATATTTTTTTACAGTAAAAGAAATATCTTTAATTTGCCAAATGTAATAGCTTTTTTTATTTGATTTAAAAAATCTAAATTGAATCATTAATTGTTGTTAAATTAAACTAAAACTGTTGTGACATTTCGAAAATAAATTGCACAAAAATAAAATTCAACTTTCATTAAAAAATGTTTCCTTTTTTTATATTTTAATTAAAATAATGCACAAAAAGAATAAAAATACGAAACATGAATCAAGGTATTGGAATGCATTTCGTTATTTCGAAACAGCAATATTCTCCTTTCAATAAAATTTGCATAATTGGATTTAGAAAACTAAAAGTTCTCTATAAGTTAAAAAAAAAATAATCCTACGCAGGATTTGCAGTGGATTTGATACATCATTTCTAATTAATAGTTTGTATGCTTCAAGGAATAAAACAAAAATGCAATTGGTTTGTTTTTTAAATTGGAAGAGGAAATAAACTTTTGGTTCGATGAAATAAAATAAACATGATACGATACATCAATTAATGCCGGGGCATTTCATTTTCTCATTTTATTTTCAGAATCGGGCAAAATATAATCTTCTTATCATTAAAATGGTCTTTCCGAGAATTAAACAAAATGTACGGATTTATGTGCAATGCTAAGCAAATAAAAGGATTGCAATCTGCAAAAATAAATAGCAGTTTAAACAACAAACAATAAATTCCAAGAATGCATCTTGATTCTTTTGTATTCAGATTTATTAGTATGAACATTTTTATATTAGTGTCCTAGCTTAATTACAGTTTATTTTTTTCAATATCCAGCGTGCCACTTGCTATATTAATTTTCAAAAGTAATCTTCATTATGATTTTTCAAAAATAATCTGAACTCGACTTTGATACGTATATTTAATATTGCTGTTTGAAAAGCAGACTTACGCATTGGACATAGCTTTCACAAAATTTTTAGAAAAATAAAATTATTATTTCATGCTTACAACCGATAATAATATGTTCTAAAGCTTAGTGAATTGAGTTAAAGCCTGTACTGATTTAAAACCTTCCCAGTGCTACAATAAAGAACAATTAAATATATTCTGGTCTAACGATCGGGTTTTGACGCAAATATCATGCTATCTTACTGAATCGAATGTTTAATTTTAAATATACTAAATAATTTGAATATGCAAATTTCAAGACTAGACACATACGAGTAAATGCAAACTTTAAAAACTGTGCTGAACTATCTTTCCAAATTCGATGTTGAACAACAACAAAACATTTATTGACGGAACACTTAATTTCAAGTTAACACTAAATCGAACTGTCATATGTTAAGTTAACACTAAATCGAACTGGATACCCGCAGGTGACGTTATCTTTATGCCAAAATTCAGAAACCAATCAGGATAGACGCATAAGAGTGACGTCACTCAGAGGCGTCCAATTTTATCAGATTCTAAAATAATTTATCATGATAACAAAACAAAACCTAATTGCTCTAACGTTAACCAGACTAGCACACAATCACGTGATTAAGCTCATCTATGTGATTAAAATCACATGGTTAGGTCTAATCCCACATTCTTCCTTTCGAATTGCAAATGTTCAGTTAAAATGGGGTAAATAAATCTAACACACTTACAATGGAAAATGTTCCCACTAAATTCACGCGCATTCACACTAAACGTTAATTATTTTTGTGTCCGAAGACACCAATGTTGGCCCACTTCTTTGTTTTGTCTGTAAAATATTATCTATCGATTACGAGTTGGCGTGAGTTTGTTGTTTTTGTGAGTTCTGTTCTATTTTAATAGAAAAAAAATCACAGTTAAAATATATACGTACATGTTATTTGTCGTGTAATAAAGGTATATATATTTTAATTTTTAAGTCCTTATAAACTGTATCAAATTTCGTAATGCTTTATTTCTGTTCTTGTCTACTTTATTAAGCCTAGTTCAAATTCGTCTGAATTTTCCCTTTGTGGTACGTATATCTGATTTCCAAACTAATTTTATTTTAAAAATTAGTGTAACAAATTATTCATTTTTATATTGTATCATAAAGGTTAACTGGAATGTGTATCATATCTTACTGTAATTATGAATTTCAATGTTACTGAGTAACGATCATGGTGGGGGATACTTTAAGCCAAGTAGTGAGAAAGAGCACTTAGTGAATCATACTTAAGTGTTAAATACAGTTTCTGACCAAACTGTTCGACGCACTATAAGATTCTATGTAAAATCTTAATTACCTGGTGATACTATACCGCTTTATTGTTTTTACTCGACTAAAACCGGCTAGCACTTGTTTACGTTTGTATATCAATTGATTAACATTGCAATACGATACGTTCAAAATAAATACAAATAGGAAGTATATAAAAAATGTCCCGAATAAAAACTCATCATATACACGTTTAAATATAAAAGTATTGCATATAAACTCGTGGAAAACATGTAATTATTAAAAAACTACAGCGCGTCTAATAATTTCGTCTATTTATTATATTATACTAATATAATACCTGATATAGTAAATATTCCATATTTACGTAATGCACAGTCAAATTTATCCAATCACCGAATTTATATTATATATCGTCTAATTTAACCAATTGATACACGAACTTAAATTAGTGCAAACCGGTTTCAGTCGAGTAAAAGCAATAAAGCTGTATAGTATCACCTGTTGATTAATATTTTGTAGAGAATGCTATAGTGCGTCTAATAATTTGGCCAGGGACTTGTAGTATGATTTAGATTCTTGAATAAACATGCAATTTTTATAAAAACCCTCGTTGAACCGATTTTGAGTTTACGACTTCCAATGTTCAACTTCATAGCCTTGTAATTCTGAACCCAATCCAGAAGACAAGGGAACTCTTGGGAAACCAGGGAACCAGGGTCATCTCATTGGTGTGCAATTTTTAAACATACTTCATTAATTCTGCTCTTTAGATACGTGGCCTACTACTTATTTTCACTTCATTTTTTAAAAGTTATTTTTTCAAAAAATCTTACTTAGTGAGAGTCATTTATAACTATAAAATTACGTAGGGGCCGGGGTAGCCTAGTTAGTAAGTCACTGGACCCCTGTCCAAGAGGTCATGAGTTCGATCCCAGCCGCCGGAAGACTCCCCGTGTAGTAAATGGCTACTGATGCACGTTAAATCTGTGGGGGTCACAAAGTCCTCCAGCTACCCATAGCAAATCAATGCCTCTGGGGGTACTGATCCAGGAGCTCCCATGTTTTCTGGATTGGGATCAAAATTACAAGACTACGGAGTTGAACAATAGTAGTCGTAAACCCATAATTGGGTCTGCTGTTCAACGACGGTTATAAAATAATATAAAATATAAAGTTGAGTAGCATATTTTCTAAAAATGTTCATGGAAACCTGGAAATCACTTGAAATCATTTAAAAAAGTGTATTTCGACTAAAATGCAAAGAAGCAAAAGTAAAGCTAAAAACAAGCCAGTCAATTAAATGGTGAGCTTGGAGTACCACAGTGAACTGATCGTTAAGACACGGCTCCTAGCAGATCACCGAAGTCAAGCATCACTGGCTGCGGTCAGTGTGCGGGCGGGTGACCACTTGGATCAGTCTGCGTAGGGACAGAGAGTGTGCAGTATTGGTCTTCGTTAAACTGTTCTACCGAAAAGTGCTGAATTTCGCTTGCAGGTCGATGGCCTACAGAAGCGGGGGTGCCATCCCCTCTGCAGAGGATCAAAATTGTGATGGCGTGTTTTCGGATCATCCTCAGGGCTATTTCCCAGACCGTCGCCAATAGCACATTGTGCAGCTCTAGTGTGACACAAATGAACTACAACACCAGTGAGTTTGGAAGTCTGAGAAACAAAAGGGATGTCGAATTTCAAAGATCTGGAAATCGACAGTTTGTTTTAAAACGGAAAATTTCTTATCTCTGAACGCCATAAAGTCCGAAAGTGTTCGTTAAGTGACCAGCGATTTCACCTTATCATATCTGTCACAAGGAAAATCTATTTAATTGGAATATATAAATAATATTAATACATTTAAAATATCAATGTTACGCTCCAGAATATGATTTTTGCATTAATTCTGATGTCCATGCAATGCATCTTACATTTAACTGCTGTCTAAAGATTGTTTCTTAATACTGAAAGCATATGAGATACTTGATGTATGTGATATTTAAAATAAAAATTATTTTGTCGTTTTTATATTGATTATTAGGTATTCGTCCTAAAATTCCTGATTTTAGTGATTGTTTAGGCTATGCAATTTTTTTTTCAATACAAATGCGAGCTATTGTGTAACGATTATCGAAACAGCATCTACTATTAATAATGCTAATAAAAATAGCAAACTTTGATAGTGAAATCTTAAAAAACGTCTATTAATGCTTATTGTTCTGAACATTTATGAATTTAGCATTTTTATTGAAAAAAATTTTATTTACAATTTTATATTATAAAATTTTTTAGGGTGTTTGAAGAATTTTGGCAAATATTAATTATTATCTTTGTGATATTAAACGAATATAATTTTATGCTTTTTCGTAATAAATACATTTATTAAGGTTTTTTACAGTTGTTATAATTATAAAAAAAACCACGATTTCTATAATTATTTATTGTTCTTTAACGATTATCATATTATTACATCTAAATAAAAATGTTAGAATTGAAAAAAAACATAATTGTTTTATTGTTTTACACAGACTAAATTCTAGATTTTATTCTGATGAAACGTAAATTTAATAATTTTCTTCACATGCTAAAATAACGTATTTACTTCTTAAAAATAAAAAAAATGTCAATAGATAATGAATAAAATATTTATTAAAATATATATAAATTGTTGTGCACTAAGTTAATATCTTCGAATAACTTTGAAATGAAGGAGCACATCTATTAGATTTAAGTCTTTCATTTCAAGTAAAAATCAAAGTCAAAAGAGCAGTTAATTGATGAGGATAATACTAATTAAGGATAATCAATGAATATTGTAGCTAAATACTTTTGAGATAAGGGCAAAGAAATGTTTTGCAGGTAAAACTGTCTCTATAAATTTTATTAATTTATGCTGACAACTACAGAAATCGGGACATTTATGTTAGAAAACTTTATAATAAGCATTCATTTCATACTTAAGCTTTCATATTCAATTTAAAGGGTGTATAAAAGTTTAACACAGTCAAAATAAAAAAGATTAAATAAAGTTCACGCCAATTTACACCATGCGGCGATTATTTTTGCTTCCAAATTATCAATGTTGGCGAAATTAGAATGCCGGCAAGAGATTTTTTTCAATATCAAATACGATTTAGTATGTGTTTACTGTTGTTTTCCATGCTACTATACTACAGAAACAAATGTTCGCCTTTGAAATATGTCTGTCTGTTTTTTCGTTGTGAAAAAAGTTTATTTATTTTTAATTTTGAAATCTCTATGAACTGCATTAAATGTGCTTATTATGTATAATTTCTATACACTTCTGCTCTATTAAACGCAGTTCAAATTCGTTCCAATGGTCTCTCTGCACTGTACGAATATTTGATTTAGAAACTAGTTATATTTGAAGTATTCTGTATAGATGCAGTCTAAATTAATGATTTTTATTTTACATTGTATCGTAAAAAGTAATTTTAAAATCATTGAAATTATACTAATTCTATTATTAATTCGAAATATAAAGCTTAAACCTCAATAAGAAACTTAACAATGAATATTTTAGCGTATTCTGAGATTAACCATTAACCCTATGACAACTATTTATTTTTTTAAAATAGGTATTTTATTGAGCATACATTATGAGAATATTAGAAATTTTTTTTTTATTAATACATTATTTAATGTATTATCTTTTTTATTTGAGTTTTTAAGTTTCCTTTATTTAAATTTTAATTTTGCTATATTTTACTTTTCTTACGCAAAACTCTTATACTTCATTAGGTAACAGGCACACGAAGCTGGAATATGTAGAAAACTAATCTCTAAAGTAGATTCCGACATTTGACATATAATTTGAGAAATTCCATTTCATTAGAAAAAAATTAATTAAGACATCTGTAATGCTTAAAGCTGTATTTTCAAAATTAAAAAATAATATTTCGGTACTAACCAAAGTATGAAAGAGTTTGATGTCAATAAAATATTGTTAAAAAGTGATTTTGTATTTTTATTGTAAAATATGAAGGCTTTGAAATATATTTGCGTTATATTTTTGCAATTTAACCTAAATAAATTAACTTATGGAGTGTAATAACTAATTTCATATTTATTTCTGATACTTGTAAAAATCATTAGATATAATGTACTTACAGTAGATAAATTATGCAGCCATTAGCGTACTTATTTGAAAAAAATATATAATAAAATACAATTTTAGGAGGGCTCTGAAGTTTATTCTTGATCAATTAATGAACTCAATTAATGAATTTTGATCAATTAAGGAATCAATTAAATAATAATTAATTCTTATTCATCAATCAAACTTTAGAAAATATTGAGAAAACATTATGAATTTACCCAAAATAAATCTAGTAAATATTTTTTAGTAAATATATTAAATTATCTAGTAAATATTTCTCTATTACATAATATTTTGGACAGATTTATTTCCATGGAACTGTTTACTAGTCATCAATCATAATAATTTAGTTAAGTTAACTTATGAAATCAATGCAAATTGAAAAAAAATATCATATTTTTGTCTTAATTCAAAAATATGAAATAATTATTCAATACTAATTTTATCAGATAAAAGTCGAATCTAGAGTGAAGTATTATCTGAAAAGTGTTTGTTTGTTAAACAATTTTTCATATAAGCCAATTTCTTTAAAGCTTTTGCTAATAATCAACTATGCATAGTTAAGGACAAAAGCAAGATAATTTTTCTGAGGTTATATATATATATATTATTTTTATTATTATTTTTGATGTTTTAATAAAATCTTAACAGTTTTAGTTTTGCTTTTCAAATAGAAGTATTTTGTTACACAGAGAATGGAAGAAACAATTATCGAGTTTTTGCTCTTAATAAGAATTTGGATGGACTTACAGTGCTGACTACGGTTCCCACATCTGTACCACTTGTATTATAGTACCATCCGTTTACCACACAATTATAATCTCCCGTATCAGACGTATTCCATCGAAGGGTATAACCAGTTTCTTGAACTCCTTTGGCAAATACCGTCCTGTTCAGTGTACACTGGCTTTGTGACAGTTCCCAGTCTTTGTACTCCCGTACTAAGTAATTTCTTAAGCGGTAGTACAGGCTACTGGCATTGGCACCCGTATCCAAGCTGTCCACTTCCGGCACCCGGCACCAGTGTTCCGGCGTCCAGGTCATAAGTAACTGACAGTAACCGTGGGTGCCATAAGAGATCTGCGATGGTAAAAAGACCAGCCACAACAGGAAATGTTGATATTTTCCATGAGAGCCTGTCTCTCGCAATACCTCATCGAAAGGCATCTCTCTCTCTACTGATCCACATCTTCCCAAGCCGGAAGCTCAAGAGCAGGGATGGGATGAAAATGCACGTGCTACCAGGCGCCACCTGTCTTGATCGTAAAAAGGGTTGCTTTTTTAAGACCTCAGCAAGATATCCGAATAAAATTTCGATTATTTGTATGGCATAAAGAATATTTTTATTTTTTGTGATGAGTTCTTGGGCTACAGTGGTCACATTAAACTTTTATTCTTTTTGTGTTTTATGTTTTTATTTGTCTTTACGTGATTACGTGACGTAGTTGGAATAGTTATAGATAATTATCTTCATCGTTTACGAAATGGGTTGCATACTGATTTTAAATAAACTATTTGTGATAGTTTGATGAGTAATAACATTTCCTTAAGGAATAATAAATCAGTAAGCTTTGTACATTTTACATAAGTAGTATACACATTATGATATTTATACAGCTTATCAAGGTGACTTGTTGTTTTTCAAGGAAGTATAATTGGAATGAGGATAAATTACGATGATGGTTCATATAACATTCTTACAATAATCTTACAATAATCATGGATTAAACAGATTCAACAACTAATTAAGTTAACAACTATTAAACGGCTTTAACAACTGATTAAGTTATATGTTAGCATCAAAAAAGTCTGTGTGAAACAAATTTTGTAGTTTGAATAGTTTGGTACTGCATAATGATTGCAACTAAGTTATTAAGTTATATGTTTGCAACAAAAAAGTCTATGAGAAGCAAATTTGTAGTTTGAATAATTGGTTCGTCATAATGATTGCAACTAAGTTTATATGTTTGCTTCAAAATGTCTATGTGAAACAAATTTTGTAGTTTGAATAGTTTGGTACTTCATAATGATTGCAACTAAGTTATTAAGTTATATGTTTGCATCAATGAAGTCTATGTGAAACAAATTTGTAGTTTGAATAATTGGTTCTTCATAATCATTGCAACTAAGTTTATATGTTTGCTTCGAAATGTCTATGCGAAGTAAATTAGTAGCCTGAATAACTTGGTACTACGTAATGATTACATTTTAGTTATTACACGAAAACTCAATATTCACGATTTAAATTTTAGAGTTATAATAAAACTAACAAATTTTTATAAATATTTTGTAGTAATGATTCACAAAGTTTAAAGGAATGTTTTATAGTGTCCTAGTAAGTAAAACTACTACACGGTTTCTGATACACAAAAGTGATTTTGCAAATGCAGCTTGCATATTTTGATTGTTTTTAAAGTTATCTAAATAGATTAAGTTGTTTATATTAATTATATTTCATTAAAACTTTTTTATTTATTTACTTGGTATATTTTTTTTCTAATTTTATTCCATTTAATTTAAAATAAGTCTTCAAAGTAATAAAATTTTTTCAAACAAATTTATAAAATATAATAAAAACACAAAAACAGTAAAATATATTAAAGAAAGTCGGGATTAAAAAAGGTTTCAATCACATCACTTTTACATATCACATCACTTTACAAAAATATCCACTTTAATTTATGGATCGTTTATTTTTCGTTGAACAGAAATATTTATTGCAATAAATAGTTTTGCCAAGACGAGATAGTCAAGAAAAATAATTTAAATTATATTTCAGCTCATAAATGAAATAGGACAAATTTGAAAGCGTTTTTATGGTGATTATTTATTTGTCACCCGTATTTATTCATAACGTGACTTTTTACATTTATTTATAAAAACAAAATTATTTTTTAATTAATAAAACTTTTGATTTGAGACTCATACTTCATTCAATAAATTATAGACTCAATAGATCTGAAATGATAAAAAATAATCGAATTTTTAATTTTGCTAATATGAATGGTTAATTACGTTAAAATCTTAGCAGCTACGTTTTATTTATTTATTTATTTTTTTAAAAAAGAAACAATTTCATTTTAGACAGACCAAAATTAAGAAATGTAGGTTGCAACACTTATTTAATAACTGCGTTTTTTAAGCCGATTTTTCAAATCTTTTGAATTTTATTGAAGTAAATCTGTTTAATTTTATTTAAAATATTATTTTCTTTTCATGAAGAAAATGATATAATAAATAAAAACAAAGAAAGGCGATATGTAATTAGCACTTGTAACAAAGAGAAAGAAAAAACATTTCTAAAACTTTTCGAATTTTTTTCAAATTTGCTTATGCAACCTTCATGATAAACTTAATGACTTTTTATTACAACTAGTGGGCTGCGCCCCCTGCTCGCTAACGCTTGCCAACCCCCGAAAATTGCTACGCAATTTTATATTATTTGCTTCGTAAACCAAGCTCGCTTCGCTCGCTACTAACTTGGGTACATTGCAAATGCACAAAATTCTAAGAATTCAAAACAATCATTCAAATCCATGTAACAACTTTTTTTTAAAAAGAAAAATTGCATCTTTTTAGTAAATACTAAGTCATTAAAATAAATTTGAATTCAAATAAGTGGCATGTAATTCGTTAAACCTATTAGAAATGTGCTACAGTATAAAATCTTAAGATAAAATTTCTAAAACTGTTATATCTTTAAAAAGGTTCAAATTTTGGCTATAATTAAGTCTATTAAAAATTGAAATAAGTGAATTGCAATGCAAAAACCTGCATAAACAAATAAATTCGTGTTATAAATCAAAAATCGTCAAATAAATTCGTAAAAAAAAAGTGCCTCCGACAAAATACTAAAATAGAGATCTATCGACAAAGACTACTCACTTCTGCCTAGGTTATGTTCTCTCTGGTTATTTCAGTTTCAGTTTTTAAAAGCGCTATATGTTGAGCCACCTCAGCTAGATTTGGCATGTGACATTTTTAGCGGCAATCATTGGTCGATTTTCTAGCGTTGCCATTCGGGGAGTTGTAATGAGGCTTTTTTTGTCGCCGTGTAAGAGAAATATATATATAGATTATCAAATGCAAACACAAACATCACTAACAACAAATTACTGAAATTAGAATTTTCACTGCCGTGGATTTTGTAGACTTTCAGCTTAAATAATATAAAGAATCAACTAAGAGTTTTTTTCCCATTATTAATTAAAAATTTTAACCAATATAGAAAAGTAACTTTGCTTGTCCATGTCTCATCTACAAAAAAAAACGAGCAGTTTTTATTTTATTCACTTTTGAAAATACATAAGTATGTCGTCTTATACTATCTTTCCAACTTCTAAAGGCAACTTAAAACAAAGTAGAGAAACAACATTGTTTCGGACTAATTTAAGAGAAAGTTTTCTGAGTTTAATTTAATTTTTAAAATGCATAGTCAATGTTGTCTGACTTCTGGGAACAATGCACTACATTTTTTAGTGACTACTTGCAATTCCAAATGCAATTTTTGTCCTCACAGAATTGTGATTGAAAACTAAAACTGCAAGAAAACCTTATTATCTAGCATTATGTCTTATTATCTAGCAATAATGCATTACAAAGAAATGTTTGGTAAACTATTTAACTGTCCTTTCATCTTTTAATTAACTGTCGAGTGGGTTTTAGTCTCTATGGCAGTTTTCGCACTCAAAACAAATAAATGCGGGACACTATGCATATGATGTTTTCCAACGTGCATAATGTAGATCTTTAAAAGAGTTGTTGAGTTAATTATAGTCCTTATTCCAGTCCTTGAACTTAAAACAAATAAATGCGGTACATCATAGATAAAATGTAGTCTGCTTAGTTACATAACGTTAAGTATTGGATTGGAATTTTAATAACTTTGAAAATTAATTTTAATATAGTACATCTTTCGTTTAAAATAATGTCATGCCTATTGTTACTCAAAGTTATATTAACTGAAACTAGAATTAACTTCTTGCAAAACTCTACTATCTGTAATCCATACTACACTTAATCTATTATAATTTTAATCTCCGGTTATTGGTAATTAAAATACGAATGGAGAAATTAGTATCGAAACTGGAATTAACTTCTTGCAAAACTCTACTATCTGTAATCCATACTACATTTAATCTATTATAACTTTAACCTCCGGTTATTGGTAATTAATATACCAATGGAGAAATTAGTATCGAAACTGGAATTAACTTCTTTCAAAACTCTACTACCTGTAATCCATACTACACTTAATCTATTATAACTTTAACCTCCGGTTATTGGTAATTAAAATACGGAGGGAGAAATTAGTATCGAAACTGGAATTAACTTCTTGCAAAACTCTACTATCTGTAATCCATATTACACTTAATCTATTATATTTTAACCTCCGGTTATTGGTAATTAAAATACGAATGGAGAAATTAGTATCGAAACTGGAATTAACTTCTTGCAAAACTCTACTATCTGTATTTAAGAATATCAATTACTGAATTTAAAATTGCATTCCCAAATTAGAACCATTTCATTCCTTTATTTTCTTAAAAAGAAAAAAAAAGGAACATACAAAATATAGATTCTTAAAGAAATGAAGTATTGTGTAATGTGTTTCAAGATGCCGATGGAAGAAAAGGAAGATTATTCTTACCGATTCCATATCTTCCTTGAGACAAATATAAGAAGGAGGTTACAGTTTCAAAACTAAAATCGATGAGTAGATCATATCTTCAGAGTTTTCGCACTTAAATCTTCTCAGATGGGCTGCGTCTGATAAAAAACGAGCTTTTTTTTTCTTTCTCCGAGTATTATTTTTCTTCCCAAAGGGGCATAAATATTTATTATGCTGAAGACTTACACCAAGTGATGAGATCCAGATAACAAGAGGATTATATTTGTTTTGTTATTCTCTGAGTTTTTAGTCTTATAAATATAAAGATGCCCCTTTTTTAAAAAGCTTTATTTTTGACGGTATGATAATCATATTCTATAGAAAAGTTAAATTCATTTAATTACTCTACGTTTGCAGTAAAATTTTTAAAAAATTTAAATTATGAAAAATATTTTTGTAAAAAAATGATCTACTTAGAAATGTTAACTACTGAAAGTGAATTATTGGAAATGTATAATTATTTTAAAAAATGACTGTTAATTACTTGTATAAATTCTTGGAATTTTCCGCCGACAGAATATTTTTTGGATGAGCCTTTTAAAGTCATCCGACTTTGGTTTTCCACCCTTAATTAAATGATAATATTAATGGTAAAATTTAAAATCACAAAACTCTATTAAGTCAAATGGATGGAAATAATATTCATTCTTAAAATTGTTATTAGAACAAAAAAGACGGCTTTAGAGGTTTTGAGTTTCTTTACAATGTAGACCACTCATAATGGCTATCCGGAATACATTTGGTTACATGCTTTTACAGATGGTTTTGATACTAATTAGTATCATCGGGCACTGGAGTTCATTTTTTGGCTTGGTTTAGTTCTATTTGTCTGCCGATAAACCTTTAAGCAATGTCGATAAGCCTTTAATACAAATTAACCTTCCAAGCAATGTTCTTGTCTCCGGCAACGCATTTGAAAGAAAGAGAGGGCTTCAGAGGTTTTGAGATGCTTTGCTTTGGAGACCATCCCTACTGCGTATCCAGGACACAACTGGCAATATGTTTTTATAGGAGGCTCTGATACTGAAACATGAGAGCGGGCTCTTGAGTTTATTTTTAGATTTATTTGTGGCCAAACTCATAGCCTTCAAAGTGATTTTAATGTCTCAAGAACTGCAGAGGAAAATACAGCTTAAAAGGTTTTTAGATGCCTTGCGTTGGAGACCATTCATACTGGGTATCCAGAATATATTTAGCTACATGTTTTTACAAATGATTCCGATACTGACTTACGTATGACAGAGGGCGCTGGTGTTCAGTTTTAGATTTCTTTCCATTTTATTCGCCTGCCGTGCAGCACGGAATATCCTTGAAGTCAGGTTTAAACCTCAAGCAATGCAGCAAATGTAAGGTAAGTACTACAAGTTAGAAAAGTTTGTTTTACAGTCAGATTCTAATCGCATTTGAAGTTTTAACCAATTGACGTTTTGGGAAATACCTTTTTGGACGAAATCTTCGAGTACCATCAGCTAATCAGACTTTTGGCTCCAAAGAACACTAAGTTTTTTTTTGTTCTTATTGCGTATAGCAGCCCCGCATAACAGCCTTTATGTGTATTGAACGACTCTTCAAGTACACATATGCATCCTTTTTTATTCTTAAGAACTAAGAAGAGAACTAAATTGTAGTGACAGCTGATCTTGGTGAGAGCCATTGAAAAAATAAATAACCTATTTTTTAATTGAAGCAGAAATCGCGAAAACTTAATAGACACTACTCTAACTTATAGCCTAAAAGAGATGTCACTTTAAGTTATAGTATGACCGAAGTTGAAGTTGACCAGAGTTGAAGAAGTCCTTGAGAATTTAACCTGGGTCGATGTTAACAAAAACTAAGGAAATTAACACTTTTTTTAAATATATAACTCACGTCGAAACCGAAATGGCCTTAATAAACTAATGACTTCAATTAAATAAACTAATGATAGATCAAGTGATTTTTAACTTTCATCAGTCAAGTTTAAGCATTTCCTGGGAAGCGGGAATCAGTCTAGGCATAGAAGGTTAGTTCCCTAATAAGGCAACTTATGTTCAAATCTCAGTGATGGCTAATTGATTGGTACACTGTTCCCAGCTATAACCGACTGCAATGCTGACACAAAATATTCCATATGCTGAACAGATCCTGGGTTTGAATCATTTGTCCGCCAGATGACTATAAAGTATTTCCGTGTTTATTTTTTCCACCATGCATCTCAAAATTGGGCTGGCTCCATCTAAACTTCTCCACGAAAATTCTGGAATACTTTTCCAATTCTTAATCTTAGAGTTCAGTTGAGACCTAGAGTCTACAACCCTAGAGTTGTTCTGTAGGTTGGGTTCACAATTATTAGAATATGGTAATGTAAATATTTTTTCCAATTAATTTGTGGATCAAATGTTCCCGGTAAAAGAATAAAATTACGATTAAAGTGTCACGTTTAGTCATTAGCTATTTCAATGGTAAATGTTCTACTCCCCAACTGATGGTTTAATTACTTGTTCTTTTCTTTTTTTGGATCAAATACATGTTGTTCCTTTATTTGCTTCAGTGAACTATGTTCGGTACGCAGACACAATGCATAAATTTATAAATCTTTTCTTATTTTATTTATTCTATACTGCTAGATTTCTTAAGAACTTTTCAATTAAGAAAAAAAACTAGTATTAACTTAAACAGAATATTCACAAAATCAGATACTAAAATTACTGGGGTCGTGACTATTGACGCGGTACTGTTTTAAAAGAAAAGTTATTTATACCAAAATTATTTTAAGAAACAACATAAGGAGCAAAATATAATTTATTGTATTATTTCTAAAAAAATAGCGTGCTAGCCCATTTTTATTTTTAACAAAAAGAAAATATTCATTTTGAAAAAAGTGGAAATTCCTTTTCAATAAATTTGGCGAAAAACAATAGAAACGTATTGTTCTATTTTCAGTTTATAACACCATAAATAACAAACGCATATGGATCAAAACTTTTTTCCCTTCCGGCAACAAAACACTTGTAATATAAATTATAGCACAGTAAAAGTGTCAGCATGCATGACATTTGTCATATTTTTAATATATTCAGAAGAACATCTAGTTTTTGTTTTTTTACTGGTTAGAATGTTGTTTATGTTTGAGAAAAACAAGAAAAGGAATTCGTTTTAAAACTTAAAATTTGAATTATTTTATATTATTCTATTCATGAACTCTACCAATGCCTTAAATCACATCTGTTCTGAATTTCTTTTTATTGGAAAGGAACTGAATTTAAAATTCATTAGGTTTTTTTTCGCTTGAGCTGAAGAGACTTTATTTAATGATATTTAAGGCTAATTTATTCATTTGAAGTTAAAACAAAATAAACTCTTTAAATGAAAATATTATAAATCCGGTTAACGGATTTCGTTTTACAGTTTTTTTTCCGCATCCTTGATTTGTAGGGGAGAGTGGGGTCAATTGTAAAATTTCTTACTTAACTATTTTTAACTAACAAAAAATCCAATATATTATTAGTATTAATTGACAGACGAGTAAAGTGGACTTTCCTCTAATAGAAAAACAAAATAAATACCTTATTTTAAATGTTATTATATTAGTTATTAACAATTTTTGACAGTCGTGCACTTGTTACAATTGTCCCCACTTACGGGGTCAATTGTAACAGTTCATAAATTCAACTAAAACATAGTTAAT
>NC_092207.1:20819855-20831724 GCF_043381705.1 Parasteatoda tepidariorum
TTTCTATAGAGTAAAACAATTTTAAATCAATGGTAATTTAAATAAATAAAAATAATGAACTAAAAATTAAAATCAATAGATAAAATTTCTTTTTCATTCATATCCATAAAAAGTTTGATATTAAAATTATATTTGATTTCAAAATTATATTATACGATTATATTATAAAAATATATTATAATATTCTTCCGAATTTAAAAATAAATTAATGTTCATAACTTTCAAAACTAAAAATAATTAAATAAGTAACAACAATTTTGCAAAAACATTAAAGAACATAAGAATATTATTCAATAAAATTTTAGGTTTCTTTGAATTTTCGATTTCCTAGAAATGTACTTTTAAATCGTTACTTGTTTAGTACTTGCACCTTTACTTGTACTTTTTAATCGTTACTTTTTAAAATAAGAACTTTTTACTTTTTACTCGTTACTTTTTTTAAAAATACTTGTACTTTTACTCGTTACTTTTTAAAAGTAACGTTGCCATATATGTAATTACCCATGCAGCAGAGAAAAGTATAACTTATGTGAAAATGACCCTAAAATGCCTTAAAACTTCGGGCATTTTAACGTTTCTATCTTACGTTACGTTACTTAATGTTTTTATTGGTTTCCAAATGGTAGTTTCAAATCTGTTAAATAAACGTTAAAATTTGGTTGCTTTTTGACTAAAATATTACTAATTTTTACCCTTATTTTGACAAAAAGGAATTTTTTAACCAATATTTGACGTAATTTTAACCAAATTGGTTTCTTTTTTAACGTATTTTTTACGCCATTTTAACCAAGTTATTAACGATTATTTTCAGTTTTATAAGATCAGTTTTTTTCACCATGAATATTCTCGTTTTTTAACGCTTATTTTTACCATCGGGATTTCATAGCCAATTATTAACGTAAATGTTATGTTTATTTCCTGTGTTATTTACATTCTATTACTATAAACCTGAACGTATTTTTAACGCTTATTTAACGATAGAGATTTATACCATTACGAATGTAGCAGGTATTATTAAAAATATCAGTAACGATAATTCAATTACCATTATAAAAGGACTTCAAATACTATATTTTTCATTTATAAATGGCATATACCCTTCACTTAACTGTCGCTAACATCCATCACATATCCATTTGTATCGCATTTACATTTTATCTATTTTTATATCTACGACGAAAATATCATAATATTAATAACTTTTCTCTTCGTCACAACATGGCTATATGCCCAAAGTTGATTTCGCTTGTTAACCTTGTACTAGATTCTTCATTTTCATTGCATTAATTCATCCTTAAACCCTTTACAGAAATTGGAAATTCATAATATTTTTCAACTTTCAACGAAAAACATTTTAACGAAGGAACCAATGGTGAAAATCATCACGTGAAATTGACGTAATTTTAACGTTAAGTTCATAACCTTATGACGAACTAACGTATTTTTAACGTTTATTTGCCCTTTCATGCTGCATTGGTATTAACCATCGGTAAATACGATATTCTTACTGTCAATTGTTGGCTTATATAATTTTCTTGTTATTAGCAATTGTTATAGAGGGTTGAAAATTTTTTTATACCTCTTTATTCTTAATACGCAATACCTCTGTGTTAGTTACTTTAAACATAATACAATAATTTGCATTTTTTGAAAGTGTACTTTTTTCCTATAATTTGTTTCTTACACTTTCTATAAGAAAACTCAAACTTTAGCAAGAATATTTTTAAGTTATTCAAATTAAAGAAAGTAAACGTGACTTTTAACGAAATACTTTTTACTAGAAAAATTACCTAGTACCTTGTTACGCAAATACTAAATAAATCTAGACACGTTTACATCGAACCAACACATATTTTCAATCCAGTTAAATTTTAATAAAAACAACATATTTTGCCAGAATCGCTATAATACATTGACACAAAAGTGAAAAAATCGAATGAAATATTTCATTTTTAAGTACTTGAAAGGATGTAAAACTTGAATGTTTTCCTGACATAAATCCAATTAGGAAGAAATCACAAGAATATCTCTTAAAAGTTTTAGAAACAATTGCGTCGCTAAGAACTGTCACTTTCACTTTTAAGTGTTTCTTCTTGATTAAAAATAAATTCTAAACAAAAGTCGGTTCGTAATAAGATTAACTTATATGAAAGAAACAAAAAATATTCATCGGTATTTCTCTCCGTCTGAACTTGTTTATTATCTGTTAATTATCATTACTATACATGTAATAATCGTAGAATATTTAATTAAAATGAACTTTTCAAAAGTGGCTTTTGTAATTATATCATTTAATTAAATATTTTATTACGTATATTGCAATTTGAAAACGATTAAAGTAAATTTGATGCGTAGTATTGTTATGCATCTTATTCAAATTGCTTAACTATTATTATTGAATAATTTATCAAATGTAAATTTTTATGTCTAGACAATTATTGATTTTTGGCGCTTTTGACTAATTTTGGAAGTCCCTTTGGTGTTTTTGCTTATAAATTTTGGCATTTTAATTAGAAAATGAGTCTTAAACTTAGTTTTAAATTATTCTCTTTTGAGAGTTTTAATTACAAAAACTAGTCTTTATGTTTAACCATTTTGCCGTTTGATTTTTGTTGACATTTCCAGATATTAATTTTTGGATCCTGCTTCGAAATTCAATTACATTAATAAATATTATTTTTTGGATAATTTATCATATGGAAAAATACTATTTTTTAAGTAAATGCCTTTATAAATCCGCTTATTAGAAATAATAAAGAACGATTATTATCAGTAGCTTACTTCCATATTCTAATATTTTCCATAAACTTTTTCAAGAAAAACAATCGAAAATAAGCAAATCTCAATTATTAGATAATAATTGTCTATTACACAAGTGGATAATGTAAAGAAACAATACCTAAATTTCAAAGTTAAAAGCAAGCACAGATTTGAAACAGTAAAAAATACAATTTAAAGCCGAAAACAAATTTAATGGCGTTGCGGAAGAATTGAAAAACAGTATAAGCAAGTAAGAAAGTCTTTACGTTTATAAGTAAAAATTCGTCTATACATTTATTTGACACGTTTCATTGGTAAATAAAATAGCCTCAGCTTGGAAGACAGCTTTATTTAACTTTAATTAGCCTAAGCGCTCTTTTTGCTCTGCTTTCCCTATTATTGAGACCCAGGAGTTGAGATTGTGGAGTTGAAACAAGTCTTAAATGTAAGAACTCTAATATAAAATTTATTAACACTGAGCAAAAAAACCCAACAGATTTCTATAAATAACTTTTGATATAATGATCAGATTTTCACATTCTAGCACACAATCTGAAAGGTTCGAAGGGGTGACCTCAAATATGCTCACTAATTAGTGAAGATGATATTTTTAAGATACGAAACCAGACACAAATGCGTACTTCTACTGAATAAACATGCCTTTATTTCAATGGATTTGGATTCTTGACCCCTAAAATAAAAGGAGAAGCCGCACTCTGGGAAATACGATCCCTATAGTTCGGTCAGGAGAGCGGACCAAAGTTTGGACACGGTGGTATTAATTTTATATTTTGCGTATCTTGCGAGAACTTTTTAAGCAAATTGAAAACTTTTTACATGTTGTAAAATTCGTTTATCCAAAGATAAATTCAATTCAAAATATAAATTTTAATAAATATTTAATATTTCAATTAATGATAGTCGAATTTTGAATTGTAAGGTACGCCATTTCTTTACATCATTTATTAGAAGGTAATTTTTAATTGCAGAATAAAAAAATTGAGAGAAATCGGCCCAATAGTTCCTGAGAAATTTAATTTTAATTATAAAACTTTTTCAAAATTCAATTTCTCAGAATCTTTTCAACCAAGTTCGCCCAAGTTTTGTATTGTGACATTCGAAATTGTTATATTTTGCATGAATTTATCTTTAGTTAATCGAATTCTTGTAATTGTATGCAAAGCATTTTTAATTTCAATTAAAAGATTCTCGAGATACGTTCACCCAAATTTTGTATTTTGCTATTTGCAATCACATTTTTTGAAATGATGAAAGAATCTTTGTACTTTACTTTGCCTTACATCAGGAAGGTTCTGGGTTCGAATCCCGGGCGGCATGGATATGATCTTTCATTCTCTGTACTATTTGTCCTTACTGTGGGAGCAACGTTGGCCCACCTAATATGGTGCCCCTGAAAGACTTTCCAACAAATATGCCCTTCAGATGCTTGTATTGACGAGAGGTCATTCCCCAGGTGGGTATTGGAAAAAAATGATCATTTTAAAATAATAAAAAAAACTGTTAAAAATGTACGACTTTAAAGGAAAAGTATTACGTTAATGTTTTCGTTACCTCGATTTCTATTAGCTAGAGAAATGTCATAAATATTTTATTTAAATATAAGCGGCCACTTTAACCACTATCCGTTGAAAAGAAATTTGCTTAAAAGCAAAGTTTTTTTATTGCAAACCACACATTATATTAAGTTCCTAAACTTTGAAAATTATTTTTTAAAACCTTCTTTAATTACTTATAGTGTAAGCAAAAAAAAAAGGTTTTATAAAAGCATATGGAACTTTTTTTTGAAAAACTACAAGCTTTATTTTTTCGATCCCTGAAATATTGTTTAAACTCTCCAGTTTGCAGTCTTGTCTGTTTTTGAAAGGTAGTTCATGCCGAAATGAGAATATACTTTCATCATAGGACATTTTTCTACTTAAAATTACGAAGATATTAGAAAAAAAGAGAGTAAAGCATGTGCTTTCTTTCCAGAAGATGGTTTGAAAGATTAAGTTGGGGGAAAAAAAACGTTTTCCGGGAAAAATTTGTTTCTATCTAACCACGCGTCAAGGTGGTTCTTTGTTGGATACTCTTAATTTTTTTTTCATATTAACCACGTATTATCTGAAAGTAAACATAGCGTTTTTGAAGAAGAATAAATTTACCCTAATTAAGCGCTTATCTCAGCAAACTGCGTATTCTTTAAGAAATTGAGTGCAGGATTTCAAATTTATAAAAACATTTTGCATTTACTTAACACTAAGAGAAAGTTTCTTTTTTATATTTATTAAGTTTTTATGCTCGAATTGTTTTTTTTAAATAAGAAAAATCTTTATCCATTTCAAATAAACAATTATTTATCAATCTGACTTATGTTTAGGAAACTTGTACGCTTTATTAGTTTTTAAGACACACAGAATTAATAAACAATATGATTGAGTACGTACAGAGACAGGAGAATTTTATTTGTCCTAGGTTATGTACAGAGACATGATACTATTAGTATTTGTCCTAGACTATCTACAGAAACTGAAGACTTTTAGTATTTGTCCTCGACTATCTACAGAAACTGAAGACTTTTAGCATTTGTCCTAGACTATCTACAGAAACTGAAGACTTTTAGTATTTGTTCTAGATTGTGTACAGAGACATGATACTTTTAGTATATGTCCTAGACTATCTACAGAAACTGAAGACTTTTAGTATTTATCCTAGACTATCTACAGAAACTGAAGACATTTAGTATTTGTTCTAGATTATGTACAGAGACATGATACTTTTAGTATTTGTTCTAGACTATCTACAGAAACTGAAGACTTTTAGTATTTGTCCTAGACTATTTACAGAAACTGAAGACTTTTAGTATTTGTCCTAGACTATCTACAGAAACTGAAAACTTTTAGTATTTGTTCTAGATTATGTACAGAGACATGATACTTTTAGTATTTGTTCTAGACTATCTGCAGAAATTGAAGACTTTTAGTATTATATCCTGCTCAGTCATCGCAGGAGCATATTTCAAAATGCATTTAAATTGTGCGAGTTTTTCTCAATACCTTTTCTGTTTTTAGATTATCTATAAGATTTTGGATTTATACAATTGGTTTAGTTGGGATAGATCACTTTAGGATTGGAAACTCTTACAAAGAACGGAATTAAGATCATAAATTTTTTAAGTAAAATCAATTTAAAGTATCATTTATGCATTTTTAGTATTATTTAAGTGCGTATATAATCTAAACAATGGGGAAATTTCGCAAATTTAGGTTGGCATCCGTACTCTTTCGTACATAAGATTTTAGGTAACAGTGTGTGCGCACTAGAAGTGCACATACGTCAGTTCTGGTGAAATGCACACGCACCTGTGAAAAATACCAAACTAACGGAAAGGAAAATAAGATATATTGCAAAAATCAGTAAGTTAAAGAAGTTAACATTGAGGTATATCATTGTAACTTAGACCACAATATCAAAACAAGCATTTACAATAGATGAAGACTATCTCTTCAAAGCCGTGGCATACGTTTCAAGATGCTTTGTTCTTCGCAAAAGTACGGTTCGGTGAACAAAAACAAATTTGGTTTTGATGTATTCAGTGATAAGGAATTACTTATACTCACTGAATACATCAAAACAGATTTTGATGTATTCAGTGATAAGGAATGCAGATTATTATTTAGATTTGTGGCCGAAGATATAAAAAATTTAATTTTTGTTTCTAACACCCGACTAAACAATTGAGCATGAACTATTTCTTTCATTTTTTGTAAATACTTATACATAAATTTAAGGTATAATTTCAGAGTAATACTTTTTTTGATATAAATAAATCACTCTTTTATATTTTGATAACAGCAATTCTATATATGAAATATTATTTTAATTTTTTTGCGCCCAGCTAAATTCATTACTCTTAGAAATTAAAATAAATATCAAATAGATTCTAATAACAATAATTCAAACGCTACAAGCAAGAGGCACTTTTGTACCAGAGTAAGATTTCTCGCTTTAAGCAATTTAAAGGGGAAAAACTTCAAAATAAAATCAGTCAAATTCTGTATATATAACCGAATGAAAAATTTATATAATATTTAAATTAAACATCTTCCAACTAAAATGTATAATTAAAATAAATATAATTTATAATTTTAAAAAACTGGAATGTATCTATTTTCTAATGGAACTAGTGCAATTAGACAACCATAATGTTAAACAAAAACCAATGAAACTATTTTTTTATTGAATTAACCAATTGCTGTAATATCATATGATTTATTTCTAAATTTCATTTATACATTTCTTTAATCCCTTCCTTCTAGCTCCCGTGAAAATGACGGGGTGAGGTTTCGCCCTCTATTTCTCGCTCCCGTGATATTAACGAGCTGGAGTGTTCAGTAGTAACGCCACAAGAGGAATAAAACTAATTCATTTCTTTTGCCCAGAAAACATTTTATTTCCCATTATGCACACCAGATGGCAGTACCAGAATATATTTAAGGTAATTGTAGATAGTTAGTTTATTTTAAACTAGATGTTAGCACTAATCAAAAACGTAATGCAAACACAAAAGCCAAAAAAATAAGCACTTTTATGATCGTTTTCTTGAAAATTCACCGATCGTTAAGGGGATAAGTTCGCTTTCCATGTCCATATTTTTAGTTTAAAAATAGGCTTATACAGAAAACAACACTTAACAGCTAGTGCTTGTAGCTTTGTCTTTGTAGCGTTAATCACGTCAAAGCATCTGAAGCGCGAGCATGCGCAGTTGCTTCAAATCTTACATACGGGAGCGTACAGAAGGTATTGTAAAAGTGCGAATTCTCTATGTTTACTTAAATAATCTTTCTGTTGTTAGAAAATTGTTGTACGCTTGAATTCTATACGTTTAAGTGTAATTAATAGTATTTCATTGAGCCCTCATTGTAATAACTCTCTTATATTGATTAATCTCGTCCATAAAAAATACAAATAGAATAAAAAACTATAATAATTCCATTTTTTATCCTTTTTTTTAAGTTTGCAAAAAAACATCTTCGATTTTTAGAAAAAATTACATTGTATCTGCAGAAAAGAAACAAATGTTATTTTTTTTCTAGAAAAAAGTAACTAATGATTTTACAAGATGTATTTTTGAGTGTAAATAAATAAAAACAAAAAGTACATAAAGAAAAGAAGCACAGCATGATATGTATCCGAATGTCGATTGCATTTTGAAATCTTCTTAGAAAAGATAAGTGTGATAAAAATAAGATTTTGTTCTTAACTTTACTTTAGAAGTTTTTCCCCCCTCCCACAGGGTATAAATATTTATTATGTTGAATACTTATCCTAACTGATGTTTTCCAGATGACAGGATAGCCATATTTGTTTTTAGAAACTTTACACCTTTTTTTTTAAACATTTTTTTTTCATAAAAATCGAAACATCTCTCGAGATCTCATAGGATCCTCGTTAACCTGGAAAAAAATACTGGATGATATGTTTTTAATAGGATAAAATAGTTTCACTTGAATGATCCTC
The DNA here is from genome assembly GCF_043381705.1 of Parasteatoda tepidariorum. NCBI lineage: Eukaryota > Metazoa > Arthropoda > Arachnida > Araneae > Theridiidae > Parasteatoda > Parasteatoda tepidariorum. The sequence goes on from NC_092207.1 coordinate 20,828,136, forward strand.
AAACAAAGTTTGCTGTTAAATAAAAAATAGAGACAGTGAAAAAAAAAAGGAATACCTTATAAAATATTTATTTTGCTATTATTTTCATTCATTGAGACAGGGTTGTTGAAGAATAAAGGTTATTTTGCTCTACAAATTTAAAGTTGTTTTCAGATATATTTTTAAAACAGTTTTTTTTTCTCCCTCTTTTAATGCATGCATTCGTAAAAACAAACTTGCTTTTGTACCTTTTAATAGGTATAACAAAATCGCTCACGCAATTCCGTCAAAGTATTTAAAAAGTAAAATCTAAAAACTTTTGAAACGTTATGCATAATATTAACGTTTTATCCATCTGAAAATATAATAAAGCAAAAAAAATTAATATAACTTTCTAATAGAGATACTTAAATTTTTCACCATTTCACGAAAAAAAAAAAAAACTTTAAACCTTAATTTTAAGGTATCAGAATCAATCTTTAAATTGTCAATCCGTTTGAGTTCTGAACCACGCTAAACTTTTATTTGTTGTAATTATTAAACTGAAATATTAAGTGAGCTATTTGTAGCTTAAAGTGCTATAAATTCTAAAAATATTAAGAAATATCTGGCTAACAAAAGCCTTAATAAAAGAAGCAAAACATTTTTCGAGATAAATTAAAATTAAAAGTGCGAGATTTTCATGGAACATCAGAGAGATGTTGATTTTTGAGTAGATAGGTTTTGTTTTTAGAATTTGAGGTTTATACTAACCCGTTACGTTTTTCTCTATATTTTTCGCAAGGTTGTTACTAACCAGTTTCGGGTACTTTAATTTTGTTAATTTATGTGTAGTTTTTAAATAAATGTGTCTTTTTTTTATATAAAAGAGAACTGTTTCTTAATATAGCTTAATACGTTACTGTGACTAGATATCTCTTGAATCAAAAACTAGGTATTCTTGTCATACATCGTACGAGGTATTCTAATTCGCAATCTTGTAGTATACTCCTGTGGTATTCGTATACTCTTATAATATTAATTTAATACACTTTTGTGGTTTTTTGCCCACATAATTAATGAATGTTTTAAAAATTCCCCTGTCTTTGTGGAGCAACCATGCATATTTTAATGCAATATCAGATTTATAAGTAGAGCTGAAAGAAAAAATAATATTTTTAAAAACCACGTTTTTGTAGTGGAGAATAATAGTTAAAAAATAAAAATTTGAAAAACGAAAAACGTGGGATACATGAAATACATAACAGTAATGTTATATTAGTGTGTGTATGTGTGCTCATGAGAATATGTGAAATATGAGAATATGAATATCGGTAATTGTAATTGTATCTGAATGTGGATGTGTAAGTGGAATATGTGTGCATGTGTATGTGGATGTATATGTGGATGTGGATGTGACTGTGCATGTGTATGAGCAAGAAAATGTGTATATGTACTGTCATGTATTTCATGCTCCCCACGTTTTTCGTTTTTCAAATTTTATTTTTTAATTATTATTCTCCACTACAAAAACGTGGTTTTTAAAAATATTATTATTATTATTATTATTTTTTGTACTCACTTCCAAAATCACCATTTTATTACTCACTGAACACAAAACTTTTCAACTGACATGTGACACTAATTTGAAAAAAATAAAATCGACAACAAAAGACAATTGCGAAAATACTAATTTTTCTTTAATTTGAATTTATTTTACTTTCTATGTCTTCTTTTTCTTCATTTTCATGCATTGTCATCCAATTCTGAACTATGCGCCAAATTTGAAGTCTGTAGCTAGTCGGGAAGTTAGTTTAATATCGATTACAAAATTCCACCCGAACAGAGACACACAAAGGCAAGTTAATATAAACATGGTAATAATTAAATTTATTTTTAACATTATGCCTATTCAATTTATTATTTCAAAGAGACAAAAGAAAATATATTTACAAAAGCATAAAAGTTTTGATAATGTATACAAAGAGATAATGAATAGTACAGAAGAGATAGTGTTCTATTTTGTAAATATTCAATTTCTTTTGAGCCGCCAAGTACAATATATTAGTTTCCAAGATCAATATTCGTAGGATTATTGCGGTTTCGACCCGGCTCAATCCCCTTGGGATCTCCAATATGTTCTCTAGAATTCTAACCTCAATAACAGCGCATTTCTGCAAACTGAATTCTCCAATACTTTATATCTGTTTGAATGTAGAATCCACAACGAGGAAAATATTGAATACTTAAAAAAATATTTGAATGCGTCGAAAACTTCCTTCATGTCTTAACTAAAAATACGAAAGACTGTAGAAGGTTTGCTCAACGGAGTGAAATAAGTGATTTGAATAAATTTGTAATTCAAATTAAATATAGATGCCTGTTTTATTTTATTAATTAAAATATAATTAGCGCTTTGCACTTAGTTTAACTTAATTGAGTTACTGCTTATCCTACGGTGACTTGAAGATGTGATTGAGTTCTGTTCTCGCAGCTGAAAAAGATAAACTGGGGGAAGTACTAAACTTATATGTGTTTTGGAATATAACTATAGGTTGTTCGTTTTTTAATTGATTGCGATATGCTTCAAACAAATATTCTATATCTGTTTGAATGTAGAATCCACAACGAAGAAAACATTGAATACTTGAAAAAATATTTGATTGTATCGAAAACTTCCTTCATGTCTTAACTAAAAATACGAAAGACTGTAGAAGGTTTGCTCAACGGAGCGAAATAAGTGATTTGAATAAATTTGTAATTCAAATTAAATATAGATGTATGTTTTATTTTATTAATTAAAATATAATTACCGCTTTGCACTTGATTTAACTTAATTGAGTTATTGCTTATTCTACGGTGACTTGAAGATGTGATTGAGTTTTGTTATCGCAGCTGAAAAAGATAAACTGGGACATAAACTTAGATGTGTTTTGAAATATAACTTTAGGTTGCTCATTTTTAAATTGATTGCGATATGTTTCAAACAAACATTCTATATCCGTTTGAATGTAGAATCCACAACGAGGAAAATATTGAATACTTAAAAAAATATTTGAATGTGTCGAAAACTTCCTTCATGTCTTAACTAAAAATACGAAAGACTGTAGAAGGTTTGCTCAACGGAGCGAAATAAGTGATTTGAATAAATTTGTAATTCAAATTAAATATAGATGCCTGTTTTATTTTATTAATTAAAATATAATTACCGCTTTGCACTTGATTTAACTTAATTGAGTTATTGCTTATTCTACGGTGACTTGAAGATGTGATTGAGTTTTGTTATCGCAGCTGAAAAAGATAAACTGGGACATAAACTTAGATGTGTTTTGAAATATAACTTTAGGTTGCTCATTTTTAAATTGATTGCGATATGTTTCAAACAAACATTCTATATCCGTTTGAATGTAGAATCCACAACGAGGAAAATATTGAATACTTAAAAAAATATTTGAATGTGTCGAAAACTTCCTTCATGTCTTAACTAAAAATACGAAAGACTGTAGAAGGTTTGCTCAACGGAGCGAAATAAGTGATTTGAATAAATTTGTAATTCAAATTAAATATAGATGCCTGTTTTATTTTATTAATTAAAATATAATTACCGCTTTGCACTTGATTTAACTTAATT
>NC_092207.1:20831958-20852906 GCF_043381705.1 Parasteatoda tepidariorum
TTGATGGTATAAAACTTCATTTGCTTCAAAGCTGAAAGATATACTTGATGATATAAGACTTCATTTGCTTCAAGGCTGAAAGATTTTAAAGCTGAAAGATATATTTCATGATATAAAACTTCATTTGCTTCAATGCTGAAAGATATATTTGATGATATAAAACTTCCTTTGCTTCAAAGCTGAAAGATATATTTGATAAAACTTCATTTGCTTCAAATTGAAGCTGAAAGATATACTTGATGGTATAAAACTTCATTTGCTTCAAAGCTGAAAGATATACTTGATGATATAAGACTTCATTTGATTCAAGGCTGAAAGATTTTAAAGCTGAAAGATATATTTCATGATATAAAACTTCATTTGCTTCAATGCTGAAAGATATATTTGATGATATAAACTTCATTTGCCTCAAAGCTGAAAGATATATTTGATAAACTTCATTTGCTTCAAATTGAAGCTGAAAGATATACTTAAGGATATAAAACTTTATTTTCTTCAAAGTGAAGCTAAAATATTTACTTGATAATCGATATAAAACTTTTGTTTCTAAAAATATGAAAATATCAATAAAAACCGGCATGTTTAAGTGTAAAACAGTGGGAGTGCTCAATCTGACGACTCGCCAGACGTGAATGATGTATTTTGCCTTGATTTGCTTCTCTCGGCCGCTGTGGTTTTTTAGGTCGGTTTCATCACCGTCATTTTCCTTGTTTTTTTGGTTGGAAGCTTTACGTTTTCTGTTAAATTACTTTTGTTTTCTTAATTTCTTAATTTTATATTTTTCGAGAAAGGGCGACTATTTTTGTGCTCTCGAAATATGTTCACTTTTATTACTATCTTCATAGTTTTTTTTTTAAGTAATGAGGTTTTATATATCATTGAATAGTGCCATATTAATTAGTTATGAGTGAATATTCCCTCCTTGCACTATATAGAGTTCTCACGTTTTAATGCTAATTTTCGTTAAGGAATCATCTTTTCGAACCTCAATGCATTTAATATTTTTTTACTTTTTAATTTAACAATGATAAAAAATATTGAGTTTTAAGTTTCGCTATTTTTTATATATTTTTAAATTATATTGTTTAATTGGCTGAATACTAGATTTTAAAGAAATCTTCAAGTAGTTTTATCAAAAAGTAAGATATAATTTTCATAAAATTATCTTCGGATATTTTATTTGCATAATTATGTGCAAAATGTTTATTAAGTATTTGTTGTATAAATGTTTGCAAAAGATACTGTAAAATTCATAAAAAAGGGATTTTAACATTACAGAAGGAACTCATGTCTCACTACATTTCCAAAATCGGTGGAAGTGCATTCTGCCCTGATTTTTCTCTTGGCCACTGCGGTTCTGCCAGTTTTTTTTCACACTTTTTTTTAATTTTTGTCAGCTACTTTAATCTTTTGATTTTTTCCGGCTTTTGCTTTTTTTCTAGTTTTGTTATTCAGCCTTATTGTTTTTAGCTATCCATTTATTTTCATTCGAAACATTAATGTTACCTCTGAAGGTGATTTTATAATTTGAGATATTTTGGCAATTATCATATAAAACATGCATAATCGAAGTTCCAGAATTAAGTTTTTTCTGTTAAGAAAATGTTACAGAATTTCTACATTGTTCTTCTATTCTTGTCCTATTTAACATTGATCATTTAGTATAAACTCACGATATAACTAACTGTAACGAATATCATCAATGAAAAGAAGGAAGGAAAAAAAATGAAGAAAATTAAAAATAATCTTTTAAAACAAACTTTTTAATAGGTCCATTTCTTATATCTTAGCAAATTACACTAAATTAAAAATAATGTTAAATTTTAAACTAAACCAAGTATTAAAAATCTCAGCATATTTTCTTTAGCATTATAAAATGCTAAAGAAAATATGCCATATGTGGTATAAGAGTTCTAAGCTTGTAAACCCTCTCAAAGAAAAATATTCGATTTCCTTTTTACCTAAATTTACATCTGGACATGAAGACTTTTCAAACTTCCGTGTCACCCTCCTCTCTAAAATCGTTTTAAAAATCTTTAGTTGTTACCATGGTAACTCAGCTTCTTCCTTTTCGTATTCATGACAGCACGTCAAGTTTTATCAATTTCTATTATCAATTGGCATTTTAAAATTAAAAAAAAAATTCTCATATTTCACTGGTTTCTTTAAAATAATTTGTGGAACAATATACTATATATACATGCATGCATTATTTCAAACACTAAATATTATTGAGGTATAGAAATGCTTCAAATTATGTTTTAGCACTTCTATGGAGTGTTTATATTTATTTTGTAGTTAAATATTTTGAAAATCATCAACTTTAGATAAAAAGGGAATTTTCAAGATTCAGGGTACCAATTGCTGATTATCGACAAAATTTTTGAAAAATATTTTTATAAATGATTTCAATGCACTAAAATATTTTGAATTAATACAGTAAGCTAGTTTTCTTAATTCAGTTCATGGTTTGAATTTTATAATAAAATTCAAGTTTCAATTTCTTTTTTTTAGTTTATAGTAATGATTTTTAATACAATTCAGTGTAACGGTTTTTAATGTTATGTACTATTTTTTCCATACAATATGATTTTCTTTTCAATACAATGTTTTTTTATATTTTTTTTTCAATGCGAAGTAATGTTTTAATGTACTCGCCAAATTTGAATCCTTTTGGCACACTTCTCTGAAGAACTATTTAATGCATCAAAATAAAATTTGGTAAAGAGTTTGAATGCAAAGTAATTAATGAAAAAAAAATAGAGTGTCTTTGTGTATAAAATTATAATTACTGAAAATCACTAAAAAAATCATATCAAACTTTAAGATATATTTAAAAAAAAAATAAGGCTTTTTAATGACTTATTAATTTAATTTTAGATAATTCTAAATATATAAACAAAACAGGAAAAAGTTTTCCAAGAAGCGTAAGTATTGTAAGTTCTGAAATTAATTAATTTTTAATTAATTCATTAAATTAATTTTTAGTGGAGTTTCCATGATCATTGCAGCAACTAATTCAGTATATGCATACACTGACGAAAACATTGGTTCTGCAATGTTATTTTTTATTGCATATTAGAAACCTCTGATATACATTTTGCCTTAATGAGGGATTATGTTGTAAGATAATGAAAGCAAAACTACAAAATGCAATACATGCCTTTATCTACCCTTAATAGAACAGTATAGAAAGTGATAAGCAGTGACAGAGAAGTGTGACAATCAGCAAGTAAATCTGAAAACCATTCAGTCACATATCATTCAGTCACAAGATATACTTTAACGGAATATTATATTGGGGATATAGAAGTTAAAAGATACTGTGTGTATTTTTGATGCCTGTAAATCTAGCTCAATATTCGTTCTTCGAACGGTGTAAATGAAAAGAAAGAAAAAAAATCAGTAAACCAGTACTGAACAGCTCTACAAAATCATGCAAAAAACTTAAAGTTGTATACCGACGACAGCTAAAATAATTCCAATTATTTACTTATTTCTTCTGTAATATTGAATTTAAAATTGAAAAAATGATTGAAAGTTATTAGTTTCGTTTTCTTTTAATAGGGCATGATCAAGTCTTAGCAGAGTTGCCCCGGTTAAGCATTTCTACTAATGATGGCAACTGCTTTCTTGCTCCTTTTCTTTTTTCTTCCTTCTGCGCATTAAATTAAAGGGAGTTGTTTTTTCGTTAATTTTTCAGTTGAGGCTTTGTAGTATGTTGTTTATTTTGGTTTTGTGATTTATCAATTTGGAGTAAGTTTTTGAACATTGTATTCTTTTGTATTGGTTTAGGTATTATACTTCGGTATTTGGTTTTTGTGATCTGTATTGAAACTTTCTCTCGACCTGGACTTTGGCAAAGCCTTTGGGGTACAGAGAGAGCAATTTAGACATTTGTCGTGCTCTCTCTATAGAAAAGGTTTTGCATTTATGATTTCCGGGGCTGGTACCCCCCGACGACGTCAGCTTCGGTTGTCATATTTTTCTTTTTTTTTTCATTTTCTCATTTTTTTATTCTTCTGGTTTCAATTTCTTGTTGGAATTTCTGCTACATAGCGCATTTTTCTTCTGGAAGTGTAGTTTCTATTGATTTAATTATTTTGATTTAGCTTCTTATTACTTATTTCATATTATTTGTTACTCTTCCTGGTGGCTTTATATTGAGAATTCATCAAAACATGTTTATTGCAGAGCATCCAATCGAAATAAAGACTGCATTCAATATCACTGGCATAATGCTATTGATTTCGGCCAACTCTTGATTATAAAAATTTACATCTATCAAGTAAACTTTTTCTGGTACCTTTTCAGTATTATACATTTTTTTCCAAAATTAGCTAAGCATTTGACGTTAATAATAATAATATAGCAATTTTTTACGGTTTCCCAAAACGAATAAGTATCTTTTCTCCATAAACTTTGCTTTTTAGTGCAAAGCTTAGATTTTTTTGCTTTCAATTAAAACATATTTCAAAGGTCAATTAGGCATCAATAACATCAGTAATAGTATGGGGATTAATAGTAGTTTCTCTATATGAATTAGTACCTTTACTTGATTAATTTCGCTTCTTAGTACATAGCTTTTCTATGTCCATATTTATTTATTACCTGAGTTAAATAATCATATTTTGCGTTTATAATAGTAGGACGTTTTTTTACGTTTCTTCTAAATGAATTCGTAACACTTTTCAAATGATTTTGTGCTTCAATGCATAACTATTTCTTTTCATTTCTAATACCGTCGATTTTTAAATTATTTAGTTTAATGGAAACACATTTTATGAAACAAAATGCTATAAACATGATAAATATATTGTTTCAGATAATTTATATTTCTAATTTGGAGAGATAATTCCCCCATGCTAAAGCGTTAACGTTGATTTTGTACGTGCAATAAACGTTAAATAAACTTTTTTTTTTGCAAGTACGTGAAATAAACTTCTTTTTTTATCAAATAGAGGTGGAATTCAAAATGTTTTTTAGATAGAGATATTTTCGGAAGAATAAATATAATCTTTTGAAGAATTTCGAATATTTTTAACTTCAAAATCAGTTTTCTATCTCGCAATGATATTTAAATAATTACTAAAAGAGTCATGATTGCTAAATAGTGTATCATGTGAGGTTCTCAAATGATATATTCAAGTGATATATAAATTATGATTTATGGAAATAGTATACATTAAATGATATAATCAAAATATATATAGATTTGCATGAAAACATCAGGATATTGTATAGAAAACATCTTCTCATTCAGAGAAACAGCCTGATTTGAAAATATTGATAAGCCGTGATGGATCTGATTTGTCATTGTAACGAATGTGGTCATATTCACCGATGGTGGCTTGATGACCATCCATTTTCGATTGGTACAAGTTTATCTAGGAAGTAAGGAGACCACTGCGTACAGCTGACCCCATGGCCGCTTTCGTTCCATTGGTCTGGAAACTTTCTTTTTTATCACATATTTTCTTTAAAGAATTAATTGAACATAAAGACGTCAAATATCTTAATTGCTTAATTATTAAACCTATATAAAAAATAGCAAGTTAAGTGAGCCGGAAGGATAATTATTCGATTAACTTTTTCGTATAATCTCATGTTCTCAAGCAATTCTAAGCTGGAATAATTTTTTAAACACCAAAAAATAGAACAAAAAATTTTTTTACTTACAAAAACTTTTAAATGATTTTCTGAATGATTTGCGACATTTTCCTTACCAGCTTGTTGGCTGCTCGAAGTGATAATTTGAGAGAAATGAATATAAGATACGAATAAGGCTGACGAGCTAACAAATGAAGTCAAAACAGATTATTGGTAAAAAAGACATTATTTCATTTTGTGAAATAGGGGAAAAAGTGTTAACTGTCTCATGAGATTACGTATGTATTAGGATTAGTATTACATCCCAGCAACGCAACTCAGTATGCCCATATTTCGTCGCAACTCTACTAGTTGCTTTTCCACTATAGATGATAACCTCTTAGCCACTACAGTTGGAGAGATCTCAATAATTCCCTTCTTTTAACTGTAATGTTGCCGAGGGAACGTCAGTCGAGGAGGCGAGGTTATTTAACACTTCACTTTTCAACATTAAATTTGTAGGATTCCAAAGATTAATGTAAAATTATTTAAAAATTTCTTATTCTTTGATTTTTTATTTTTTAACTCGAGAATGACTTCAAGAGTAACCGTTTATATTTCACGAACGCAGCAACAATTATTAAACACATCTTGACTTTAACTGTATATACCGACACCAAATGTTGAAAAGTCAGTGTAGTTCCCCGGAGGGACAGCGATTCCATTTCATTCCAGGCGTTGACATTCTCAACAGCCCCCCCCCCCGGGGGAGTAGAAACAAANTGATGCCTGTAAATCTAGCTCAATATTCGTTCTTCGAACGGTGTAAATGAAAAGAAAGAAAAAAAATCAGTAAACCAGTACTGAACAGCTCTACAAAATCATGCAAAAAACTTAAAGTTGTATACCGACGACAGCTAAAATAATTCCAATTATTTACTTATTTCTTCTGTAATATTGAATTTAAAATTGAAAAAATGATTGAAAGTTATTAGTTTCGTTTTCTTTTAATAGGGCATGATCAAGTCTTAGCAGAGTTGCCCCGGTTAAGCATTTCTACTAATGATGGCAACTGCTTTCTTGCTCCTTTTCTTTTTTTTCTATGCTGGAATAATTTTTTAAACACCGAAAAATAGAACAGAAAATTTTTTTACTTACAAAAACTTTTAAATGATTTTCTGAATGATTTGCGACATTTTTCTTACCAGCTTGTTGGCTGCTCGAAGTGATAATTTGAGAGAAATGAATATAAGATACGAATAAGGCTGACGAACTAACAAATGAAGTCAAAACAGATTATTGGTAAAAAAGACATTATTTAATTTTGTGAAATAGGGAAAAAAGTGTTAACTGTCTCATGAGATTACGTATGTAGTAGGATTAGTATTGCCTCCCGGCAACGCAACTCAGTATGCCCATATTTCGTCGCAACTCTACTAGTTGCTATTCCACTATAGATGATAACCTCTTAGCCACTATAGTTGGAGAGATCTCAATAATTCCCTTCTTGTAACTGTAATGCTGCCGAGGGAACGCCAGTCGAGGAGGCGAGGTTATTTAACACTTCACTTTTAAACATTCAAACATTATTTTTAACTTAACTAATAAAGCAATTTGCAGGATTCCAAAGATAAATGTAAAATTATTGAAAAAATTCTTATTCTTCGATTCCTTATTTTTGAATTTGAAGATGACTGCCTATTTATGAAAGTGGGGAAGAGTAACCGTTTATATTTCACAAACGCAGCAACAATTATTAAACACATCTAACTGTATATACCGACACCAAATGTTGAAAAGTCAGTGTAGTTCCTCGGAGGGACAGCGATTCCATTTCATTCCAGGCGTTGACATTCTCAACAGCCCCCCGGGGAGTGGAAACAAATCGAAAAGCCAGCGTATCCCATGAAAACATGTCTCATCGAAGTAAGAATCAAACTCTGATAAATAGAAAGGCCAAACAATGTCATATACTCAACACTTAATTTAGAATAGCCATTTACCAGATATGTTATAAAAATTATGATAGGAAGTTAATTTACTTCCCACCATAAAAAATAATTTAAAATTTTAATTTTTTAAGTCAATTTTAATGAGAGGCATCCCCTGGACACAGAGAATATGATTTTCTATTTCGACTTTTTATTTATGATTAAGTAAAAAATTGTGGGTATATTTTAAATCTCTTACCAAGACCCTTGTTTTGGAAGGGGGTATTTCTTAAAAATTGTATATATTGATGACCAGGCAAGTACTCAGTCATCCCCTCTATGAACCACATGACTTTAGAATACAATCATTCAGCTGCAGCAGTACTTTACTGAAAACTATTTTTGAGAGAGACTTCATTTGTAAGAGACTGGCAAATAAAAGAAAGAAATTGAATAAATTCATTGCACGCACTTTAATATTTAAATTCTTTCTTGATCAAATAGAGTAATCTAGCAATCGAATAGTCTATTGCTTAATTTAAAACAATGTCTAATGCTTATACAATATCCTTTTTTTAAATGGCTCTCCCATAAGTTCTAGTTGAAAAGTTTGGACAAATTTTTGGATTTAGTACCTTGAAGCTGCTGTCCATATTTCAAGACAGTTGCACAACGAAGAATTCTGGAGTCAAGAAACAAGCACAGACACGAACTCTTCAGTTTATTATTAAAAGTTAACTACCCTAACCTGCGCCAGGAAAACTTGTACAACATATTTAATGGAATCTCACATTATTATAGAATTATAATAATCTATACATCAATACATAAAATGAAATAAATAATGTGTGTGTACTTGTATGTACGCATATCGGTCTTCGGGTAAATTGTAGACTCTAAAAATACGATCTTTAACATGAAGACTAAACCAATTTTAAAATTTTTAATTACATTTTTATGCAGGGAGAGAATTTTCTTATTGGTTTAGCATTAGCTATTGTTTCAAAATAAATAAACAAATCACTGTAAATATAATCGTTTCAGTTTTGTAAAATAGCCGACCGGCCTGTGTAGGGCTGCAGGGAACTGTCCTTGTATCAGAAAGGTTCTGGGTTCGAATCCCGGGCAAGGCATGGATGTACTTTCCTTCTCTGTACTATCTGTCCTCACTGTGGGAGCGACGTTAGCCCACCTAATATGGTGTCCCTGAAAGAGAGACCAACAAAATCGCCCTGTAAATGCCTGAATTGACGGATGCTAACACAGGTGGTCATTGGAAAAAATTTTTTAAAAATATTTTAATAACAGTTAGCAAGCTTATACGAGTAGCTCTAAAAACAACTTTGTTTATTGCGCGTTCCGTGACATTTAATTATTTTTTATTCATTATATCAGTTTATCTGAATGATTGACGTAATCATTGCAGAATATGTGAACTAAGCTATTATTTCTAAGTTTAACTGAAACTATATGTTTATTTTGTTTTTATTAGTTCTTCTTTTAAAACATGTTACTTAAAAACTTAATAATTTGAAAATGAACGGTAATTGAAATAAAATATGTTCTGTATTAAAAATCAAAATTAATGGAAAAATGGTAATTATTCGTTGAGGATAAACGTAAAAAAACGTCAATATTATTATTGATGTCAATGATGTTTAATTAATTTTAGTAATAAGTACTAGTTGAAATGAAAATATAAGCATGTACTAAAAGCAAAATTAGTGGATAAATGGTAATAATTCGTGGTAATGGTAAACAAATTAAGGAAATAAAATAATTATTTGTTTTTATTATACCGCAAAGCTAAGCTAATAAGAACCTCCAATAATAAAAAAAGAAATATTTTTTTGACAATAGCTAAAAATATTTTAATTATAGAATTATAAATCCATAATTAATAATGTGCTTTCATACGAAACAGTTTATTCTAAATATACTGTTTCGAATAGAGATAATACTGCTAGGATCATTAGTTTCAATCAAATATTTCCCACGTGAACAAATTTGCTTTTCCTTGGCGATCGTATACCGTGCTATAAAGTTAATTACAGAAGCCATCAATTTTCTAACTTCCGACAGTAAAAATTCCATTATGTCAAGTGAATTGTCAACGATGATTTTTATGATTGCTTCAACTATTTTATGGCTAAATTGTATTAGACGGTTAATTTTTAATGATCTGGTGATTTTTAGATGAGGCATGAAGTGAGATTCTCTTGAAATATTTAATTTCTTAATTAAATAAATTCCTATTAAAAATAAATAAAATTCCTGAAGAAAATTCAACATTCCTGACATTCCTAAAAATGTCTTTAAAATCGAACTTGGATAGGATATTAACAATTTTGTAACATATGGGAGAAAAAAACACGGTTAAGTACTGAGATCACTTGTAGGGATTAAAAAGATTAGAGGAAGCGGGGATTTTGTGTCCAGTGAGTTGAATTAACTATCAAAGGGTTATCCGTAACTATCAACAAGTGTGGGAAGGATGTTTAGTTCGGAGTTTTAAAAAAAAAGATGAGTCAAAACAAAGGTTAAATGTATGGAAGACGCATCTAACCTGCATTATTTCAAAAAAGAAAAAAAGTTCAAATTCTCATAGTGGGGGAAAAAAATGTCTTAGTCTGTGATACAGATTTTTAAGAGTTGCTTTCTGTTTTCAACACAGCTGACCCAGATATTCCATTTACACTAGACGCAGGAATTAATATTACTCTACCTTATTAAAAAAGTTCTTGAAACTAAGCATCTTGATCATTTTTTCACCTATGTTTATCGTAATCATTTTGCCGCCTATTTATCCCCCCATGTTTATTCTAATCATCTTAATTGTCAGGAAATATCTGCAATTAATGCTTTTATTTCCGCTCTTTTAACCTTTCTCTGACTCCTCTTTAAACTCCAAACTTAGCTTCCTCCACTAGTTTGCTTGTAACCGTTGATTAAACCCTTCTAGGGTAGATTCAACTCTTGGTAAACTCAGTAGACCTAAACTCCCCTTTTCTTATAAACCTTACAGTGAGCTTGTTTCTTTACCGTTTTTTTTTCTTCCTTTTGAAGCAAAATTGCAAATAGCATATCCTGTCAGGCCTGTTAACAAGATTAAATTTTAGTCTCATAAGGATCCAATCAGCATTGAAAATCGCTGGGGCCTTTACCGAATACCTTGCCAGTACGACCTTGGCAAGGATCGGGATAGCCTTGGGATTGAACTATCTGAACGGGAAAACAACGGAATTTTACAATCAGTTAATGAGATTTTTATGGATAGATAGCTGATTAATTACAGATTTAAGTAACTCAAATGCCATACTGAGTAGAAAATGGCGCTTTAAACTAAATCTGTCTTAAAACTAAAAGAGAAATCCAGTAAAACAAAAAAAGTGACCACGATACATTTACTGATACTGATACATGATAGAAAAAAAGAGACCATGATACGGGTATACTGTTGCAAACTGAAAGGTTATGCATAATTTAGAAAAACTGTTCAAACAGTACTGTAAGCTCACTCAGATTTAAAGAAAAAGAGAGGAACACTAACTTCGGGATCGTTTACTTAAAAAATAAATAATGTTAGTAGCACTGCCTGTTACATCTCACCGTAATAAACACTTAATATTATCAAAAATAAATACAGCGCACCTCGTATTTATAGAGAACTGTTAAATCAATAAATATTGAATTATTTAAACGAGAAAACGGAATTTTATAATCAGTTAGTAAGATTCTTATGGATAGATAGCTGGTTAATTACAGATTTAAATAACTCAAATGCTATACTGAGTAGAAAATAGCGCTTTAAACTAAATCTGTCTTAAAACTAAAGGAAAAATCCAGTAAAACACAAATAATGACCATGATACATTTATTTATCTCGAAGGAAATATTATTTAAGATTTAACAGGACATTTAAATAAGCCTATCTAAAAATGCACAGCCTATCTAAAAAAAAAGTAAATCCCAATTTGTGATTAGAATAATCTGTGACGTCAATAATCATGATATAAAAGCAAAATATTTTTCATTACTTAAAAAAAAAAGTATATGAATGGGAAATGTATATCAACTGGTTCTTAAGTTAAGTAAGTTAAAAAGAAACTTCAGAACAAAACTAAAAGTAAATGCAGCTTTAAAAATACAACAAAAGAAACTTGTATTTTCCGCCATTCGAAAGTGATAAACTGTTAAAGTACAATAGTTTTTTTTAATGTCAGGTAGCATTTCTGTTGCTTCGTGCTCTATTCCCTAAAGTGCACTTTTGAGGGTGATTATTTTCAGAAAAGGAGCCACTGTAATTGCTTTTTGAAATAACCCTTAAAATTGAGAAACGTTAAACTCTAAGTCACTGCTCGGGGTATAGTTAATTCTATGTAGTTTGATTGACCCTAGGTACATAAAAAAATAATTATTGTTTAAATTGTTTTTCCTTACTTTATAGTGCATTTATTTTAATTAGTTATTTTTAGTTCATTATTTTAAAGATGTATTTAATTCTTAATTGATATTTAATAAAGATTTCTCAATTCTTGAAAGTTACAATATTCGTTTTTAGTTAAAAATAGAATACATTAGTACATTGTTGTATTGTATTGAATTATTTTAAATTTATGGTATTAAATTATCTTAAAAACGGGAAAAGTACATGTATTCCTTAACCCCTTGACGATCGATTAATTTTCAAGAAAACCGTCATAAAAGTGCCTATTTTTTATCCAATCACAAACACACGTATTTCATTAGTGCTGACATCTAGTAAAATAAACTATCTATCTACAACTACCTTAAAAATCCTGGTACTGCCATCTGGTGTGTAAAATGAGAAATAAAATGTTTTCCGAAGAAATTAATTAGTTATATTTTTATTGGAGCGTTACTATTGAACACTCCAGCTCGGAAATATCACGGGAGCGAGAAATAGAGGGCGAAACCTCATCCCGTCATTTTCATGGGAGCGAGAAGGAAGGGGTTAACTTGATTACTCGAAATTATACTTCCAATTGAGCGGAAACAGAACAACACTCGTTAAAGGAAGAAAGAAATTTGATTTATTTTCAGTTTTAATCTATTGTTATTGAAAATAAAAGGTAATATAACTCCAATTCTTATTCGAAAAATAATATTTTTTGAATAATATCTATTAACGGCACATCGGAAGCTTCTTTTCTAAACTACATAACCTCTTCAGCTTCGTGATTACACAAACGTGATGAGGCAATTCTTTCATCATGGCCAAAAGAATCATATGTAAGACAAGCCTTTCCGACTCCAGTAGCCCGTGATAACATGGATCATTTATACGTTTTATTTGAATTTCTAAAAGCATTAGATGGCGGTTGAAGTCCTTTGTAATTTCGAATAATGTCTCACAGGGGAATGAACTTAAAGATGCAGACAAAGAATAGAAAAGAAACTGCAGGAGCCGAGAGTGAAACAAAAAAATAAATAAAGATGAGGAAGCAAAACAAGGAAAACTGCTTGGTTCGAGAAGAGTAAATCAGGGTAGAATGCATTTCCACGTGCTATGGAGGGGTGGAGAGGAACTCATATCGTTAACAAAGGAATCGATATTCTTATTAATAAAAAAATATTATTGGGCATCAAGATGAGCTGATGAGATTGGGTTGGAAATAATTTTCAATCATGTCGAAATTGTATTTATGTCCAATAATTGATAATTTATCGCATTCTAGATAACGAACATATCTACCGTGTTCCTTAAGTCTAAACTCTCCTTAGTAGCCGAGGTCGTTGTTGCTGTTGACATATGCCTGTTAAGGCAGATGCTATTGTTCTTGTTTTCCAGTGGCTCTTCCTATGGCCAAGAATTCGACTTCTGTCACACCCATACCTCATGCCCGTTTATAGGGCGGACCCATTCATACATCCATAGATCGAAATTTTGACCTGAATCAGAGAACGATCGATCTCCAATCCAGTACCCCCAGAGGTATTGATTTTTTATGAGAACACGGAGGACTTTTGCGGCTCGACAGACTTAACGTGCATCAGTCACTTCACTACACGGGGAGTCATCGGCCGGTGGGGTTCAAACCCACGAATTCTCGGACATGGGCCCAGCGCCCTACCGACCAGGCTATCCCGGCCCATTAAGTATTTATTACGGTGAGATATAACAAGCAGTGTTACTAACATTATTTATTTTTTAAATAAACGATCCCGAAGTTAGTTTCCCTCTCTTTCTCTTTAAATTACATTTAGCTTATAGCACTGTTTGATCCGCTTTTCTAAATTATGCAGAACCTTTTAGTTCGCATCAGTATTCCCGATTCCGACTATTTTGCCATTTAACTCTGCTCCCAATTTATCTTACACACTACTTTTCTAATGTTATTTAAAAGCTATTGTTAAAAACAGTTATTAAGACTTAATCAGTTCAACCTTTAAACTTTAACCTTTATATGTAAATGTAAAGTTAAAATAATATGTAATCATAATTATTTTGTAGAAAAATATTTAAAACAATCCACTACAATAAGAATTGAAAATAATAATAATATATGCCATTAACTTTGAAAACCATTTGTGTAATAGGGCATTTAGCTTAGAATCGAAATCATACCCAATTTTATCTGGCGAAGATAACGGTTTATCAATAATATTCTAAACTGAAACGTTGAAACGGAAAGTTGCGTGAAATGCCGGCAGTTTACGTAATCGTACCATTTGTTGAAATGCATATACATAACTTTAATGTTTGGCATTACTTGTTCGTCTCATTCCTTTCGGATAATGCAGCATCTATTTGAGCTGAGATATTAGCCATTTGGATTATATATTTTATCTGCAATGCAAATGGATCTTACCTGTAGTTTTTGTGAGTCATTGTGACGATTTTTCTTTTACTGTTAACGTCAAACAACTAAGGGAATAAAACATTTTATGCAGCAATTTTAAAATATGTTTAATACCTTTTTCAACTATATATTTTGTTAAATGTATACCTAGGAAATAAAGGAAGCGAAAAGTTCGTTAATAGCGATGGTTTTAACAAAACATTAGAAAACTTTCGGGAAAAATGTATTTAGAGGTGCATCTAGGCGAAAATTGGCGTCTTTTTTTGTCGCTAATTGAGTTTAATTGCAACAGCAGACAAAATGGTGCCGAAAAGCAAACAAAATAATTTGAATGTATTTTGTATCCAAATAAAATAAGTAAATATCGTATAAACGAAAATGCATGGTTCTAATATGCATATTAAAAAAATATATGTACTTATTTTACTTAGAGGGTTTTCTGCGGCGTGCCATAAATAAAACAGCATCTTTCATCCTTACTGAGGATATTTTACGCCAGCACTGTGGTCAGTGCGAGCTGGGCTCGGAATTCGTATCGACCAGCTATCATTGGGAGTCGAACCCGGTTCACCTCATTGGAATTCGAACTCTCTATCCCCTGAACCACCACAGCTACTAAAGATTCTATTTTATTTTATAACCGTCGTTGAACAGCCGACCCAATTTCTAGCTTTACGACTACTNACATAACTTTAATGTTTGGCATTACTTGTTCGTCTCATTCCTTTCGGATAATGCAGCATCTATTTGAGCTGAGATATTAGCCATTTGGATTATATATTTTATCTGCAATGCAAATGGATCTTACCTGTAGTTTTTGTGAGCCATTGTGACGATTTTTCTTTTACTGTTAACGTCAAACAACTAAGGGAATAAAACATTTAATGCAGCAATTTTAAAATATGTTTAATACCTTTTTCAACTATATATTTTGTTAAATGTATGTATACCTAGGAAATAAAGGAAGCGAAAAGTTCGTTAATAGCGATGGTTTTAACAAAACATTAGATAACTTTCGGGAAAAATATATTTAGAGGTGCATCTAGGCGAAAATTGGCGACTTTTTTTCTGTCGCTAATGGAGTTTAATTGCAACAGCAAACAAAATGGTACCGAAAAACAAACAAAATTATCTGAATGCATTTTGTATCCAAATTAAACAAGTTAATAGCGTATAAACGAAAGTGCATGGTTTCTAATATGCGTAATAAAAAAATATAGACTTATTTTATTTAGAGTATTTTCTGCGGGTTATCATAAATAAAACAACATCTTTAATCCTGGAGACCAACTCATCGATGATTAAAGGAAAGCCTCGAAATTTTGTCTAACCAAACAATTTACTGGAAAATAACCAATCAGATTTAAGTGATTAATAACGGGAAATATGTTTAAAAAGCTTAAAAGTTTTGTTTTTATACAAGTGGCAGACCTAACTTTTAAGCATTGCTTATACTGCGGTATGTAATGGTTCACTATTATAGAGTAGTTCCTTATTATTGCTTATAATTTTGTAGGAAAAGGTAAGCTAATACAGATACAAATACGAAAAGACAGCAAACGAATACAAATTCTACTTTATTTCATAACCGCGTAGTTGAAGAGCTGAACCAATTTTGAGTTCACGACAACTAAAGTTCATCTCCGTAGCCTTTTAATTTTGAACCCATTCCAGAAGACAATGGAACATCTGGATCAGGTATTGGGAGAGATTTCTCTTTATGGAAGACTTTTTGTTGGAACTAATCCCTTATTTGTTTTACATGGAGAGGAAAACCACGGAAACTTCAATGGTTATCCTGTCGGCAAGGAGATCATGATCTGTCTACCACTGAGGATATTTTGCTTCAGTACTGTGGTCGGTGTGAGCCAGGCTCGGAATTCGTATCGACCAGTCATCACTGGGAGTCGAACCCGGTTCACCTTATTGGAATTCGAACTCTCTATCCCCTGAACCACCACAGCTACTAAAGATTCTATTGATGAGAATGGTAGTAAGGATATATAAATTAATCTAACATGGAAATCCTTCGAATTTACACGATGGGAAAGCTTTTAAAATAAGCGCTTTATTAACTTTTTGACGTACGTTAGTTCTAGACAATTGTTTTGAAACCACTCTTCATATTTCTACTTCTATTATTTGCTCAGTCCACATTTCTATCATTTTATTCATTAAAAATATAATCAAAAAATTTTTCTATTTGAAAAGTATACAAAAGTTACCTAACTTTGGAAAAATTCATCACAGTTTGATGTCTTACTTCAAATAGAAAATGTGTATATTTGCGAATTTAAATATTTAAACTTTTTTCTTCAATAAATGTCCCGTAGCAGAGGATTAAGGAATAAAATTATTTATTACTATTGTTTTTAGGCATTGTATATATCAGGTCGGGATAGTCTGATCGGTAGGGCACTGAAACTATGTCCAAGAGTTCGAACCCCGCCGGCCGAAGACTCCCACGTGTAGTAAATGGTGACTGATGTTTGTTAAATGTGTCGAATTGCAAAGTCCTCTATGCTCCCATAACGAATCAAAACCTCTGGGGGTACTGGATTGGAGATTGATCGTTCTCTGATTCAGGTCAAAATTACGATATGTGGATGAATGGGTTCGCCCTATAAACGGGTGTGATGTATGGGTGTGGCAGAAGTCGAATTCTTGGCCATAGATGGCGCCACTGGAAAGCAAGAACAATCGCACCCACCTTAACAGGCATACGAGAGAGAGATTGTATGTATTGGAGAGTTATTTGAGTGATTGAATTTTAAAAAAAAAATTGTCAAAATTTGCAATAAAAAGTGCTGTTTAGTAAAACTAATACAAAGTGATGGAAACAGGCTGACGTATTTTGGTAATGTGTAAAGGTTAACATTGCTACGAATATAGCTACGCTTCATAGCTTGTTAAAAATTTAGGTAAGTGTTATCGACCAAAATATCTTTTAAATTTGCCTCCACCTTTATATGGTGTTTACTTGAACCATGACATAGTTCTTTTTAAACTTTATTATATGATACGAGGGTTGCTATTTATATTTCTGGCCTAATAATGAAAAAACAAATATGTAGGATCGAAATTGGTTTTATTGTTTTTCAAAATATTCTCCATGATGATCAATACACTTTTGCATGCGTTTGAACCAATTTTCAAAGCACTTTTTCCAGTCCGATTGAGGTAACTCCAAAACATGCGTTTTGAATGCATCAACCGCTTCTTCGGGGGTCGAAAATCGTTGTCCACGTAATTTATTTTTGATGTGTGGGAATAAGAAGAAGTCATTGGGTGCCAAATCAGGGCTGTACGGCGGATGACCCATCAGTTCGATCTTTCGCTCCGTCAGAAATGCCTTTGTTTGAGTCGATGTGTGAGAGCTCGCATTGTCATGATGAAGAATGATTCGCCTGTTCTTCTGCTTTTTTCGAATTTCTCCGATGACTTCTGGCAAACAAATGGTCGTGTACCATTCAGAATTGACCGTCCTGCGTTGCTCTAACGCCACTGTTGCCACATGACCGTTAATGCCGAAGAAACAGGCAATCATTTGTTTCGATGTGCTTCTTCCTCGAACAACTTTTGTTGGTTTTGCCTCGTCTTGGAAGACCCATACAGTTGATTGCTGTTTTGTTTCCGGCTCATATGCTGGAGAATGGCAAAATATCACTGTGTAGATGTTATACACAGCCTTTGATGTACCTTGAACGTATTTTTCCAACATTTCCTAACACCAATCGACACGAGCCTTTTTTTGAGCGTTTGTCAGATTATGCGGGATCCAACGCGCACAATTTTTTTTTACGCTCAAATGTTCATGCAATATTTTATTGATGCTAGCCATACTAATGTCCAAAGACGCCTCTATCTCACGGTAACACGGCAAGATCACATGACGATCTTGCTTTATCAGTTCACGCACAGCATCGATCTTTTCTGGCACAACTACCTGCTACCTTTGGACTACCTGCACGGGATTCGTCCTGGATCGAACATCGACCACGATTAAATTCGTTATACCAATTTCTTACAGTGCTGTAGGATGGCGCTTTATCGCTGAATAAAGAATTAAGTTCATCGAAGCACTCTTGTCTTGACAATCCACGTTGAAAGAAAGTTATGAAAAATAATGGTACGAAAATGTTCTCGATTCAATTCCATTTTTTGAAAGAGAAGAACTTTTCAATTTACTGTCAACAACACAAATGAAGCTATAATGGTAAATCGCCTGCTGAATTTATGTTTAAAAATATCAAACTTTCGATTAAAATCGTCTGCGGTCGCCTAGCAACACTTACTGTTGCCAAGGCCAGAAATATAAATAGCAACTCTCGTGCTATGGCACTTATTGATCGGAAATGTGGTTCAGTTTAGCTCTTTGTTAAGGTGATAGCAAATTCGCATCATACTTGAAGGCAAACAATTTTATGCTGTAGTGTTAAGTCAGCTTTTCTGAAAATTTAATTGATTTCCCTTTGTTCCAAAAATATTCCATGATTAAGAAATTAAAAATTAAGAGCAAGTAATAATTTAATTTTAATCTCAATAATAAATGAGTTATGGTGTAAGCAAAGAAATGAACAAGTTAATAACTTTCCCTAACGAAACTTCAAAAAGTACCTTGTGCATGAGTTTTTGTTTTATTTTTATGAATTTTTTAGTGCTCTTTGATGTGTTATGTTTAATTTTTAGTTCATTTTATTAACTCAATGTCATAATTTATGTTTTCATTAATTGAAAAATATAATTGAAGCATGATTTTCGAATAAATTTGTTGGTGATAAAATTAAAAAAAATTGGCCCCTAGGTATGTTACAACTTTATCCCTTTGAAACAGATGAGACACCTTTGATTCTTTTATTTATATTTTCTGGCTGTCGAATTACAAGAATTACATATTTTGGAGTTTTTTTAATTATAAAAAAAGTCCTATTTTCTACATTGCGGCAATATTTTTAGGGCTAAAAAATCAAAATGATTGAGAAAGAAAATGGCAAGTTAATTCTGAGATTAAGGTATGTATTTGTGTCTGATTTCGTAACTCAAAATGCTATCGGAATTAATTAATAATTAATGAGCATGTATTAGGTAAATTCTTTCTAGTACGTGAGCCATTTTTATTGACTTCTTGCTCATGAAAATTCGATCATTAAATCGAAAGTTATTAATGTATTTGCTAATTTTGCATAATATACGCCATTGTTTAGAGTGCTACATTTCATTTAAATTACCCGAATAATATTACGGTAACACTTTTCAGGTCATGTCGTAAATATTATTTCTTTATTCCTCCCTTCGTGATGTAAGATTTGATATATTCTGAACACGACGTGCATCCATATTGCTAATTAAAATATGTCTACCTCGCAGTTCGTGCTTTGCTATAGAATTACTTCATTTTCTTAGAAGAACTTCTTTTGAAAATACTAAATATATTCGGTGCTTCATATTGTATTTTTGTATGTTGTGACTATAAGCTGTTTATTATTTCAAACAATTTATTTAAGAATGTGAGTTTCAAAATAAATTTTAAGAATAAGCTGGCAGCAATTTTAGGCATTGCAATAATTCATTTTAATATGGTTTTGAATAGTGGAAGTGAATATTGTTCATAAAATGGGGCGAAGTGTATTTAATAAGAAGAAATAAATGTTTTGTTTTAGTTTCAAGCAAGGAAACATTTAAAAGTTTTTTTGCTACAGAATAATTGTATTTTTTTCTAATTTGTAACGTTTAGAGCAAAACAATTTAATTACTTTTTCATAGTCAGTTACATTTCTTATGCTTAATTTTATCTATACAGAAAATTTTTTTACAGAAATAAAAAAAAAATTTTTGAAAACTTTTGAAGATGATAACTGCTGTTTTGAGACATTTAATTGGAAAACAACTCAAGCTATAGAAATTAGCACTCGCCATTATGGTTCATAGAGTAAACATGATTAGTAGTGTTTAGAGCAGGGGTTGCCAAACTTTTTTGATCATCGACCCCTACATAATTTTTCGAAATCTCCCTCGACCCCCATAAAAGTAATTTAATTAAAATTAAACTCTATTAGATACCGTGTTTGTACATTTATTTTATGATTTCGAACATTTATTAAAGTAATAGTACATAGTGTAACAATAGTTTTATCAAAAATATATTAATGTTGAAATATAAATACCTTTTATCATTTCCTCAATTAGTAAAGATTTAGACGGCTTCATAGCAAAGTGTTCTAGGAAATATAATTGGCCCATAGAAGGTTTTTTCGAATGGAAATATANTAAGTAAGTAGAAATAATAAGTTAAGTAACTTCGGATTTATTGCTTCTTAATCAATGCCTGGTGTTTTTTTTATTATTATAATTTTTTTTTTGCAAGGTTCTTATATTGGGTTCAAAATTGATCAATTTTAATCTTAAATCTTTTCGAAACTTCACATTTAATTTATTTCTGTTCTTAGTTAAGATTGGATTTACGTGACTGAAACCGGCTTCAACCATATAGGAACTTGGAAATGCTATCATAAATGGCTGAGCTATTTCGTAAAGTTTTACATATTTTTGCATTATATTTATATTTGTCCAAAATTTGCTTATTGTTAAATTTTTAAAAAGCGTC
>NC_092207.1:20852965-20869332 GCF_043381705.1 Parasteatoda tepidariorum
TTATCCTTAACAACAACACCTAGTCCTGTCCTTTGTTCAGATATGTTATTAGTATCCTCGGCAACCTCCATCCGTGAGCCATCAGTGAAAATTTCAACACCCTGATTATTTGGAATTGATCTACCAAAGGGAACGGAAACATATAAATAAGGATGAATTCTATCAGGTTTTTTCTCGATTTTAGTATATCGTAGAAGTTCTCTTATTTCAATATCGTAGTCTTCCATTCTGTACTCCCACTGTAGCCTCTTAAACCAGGTGTCGTCAATAATTTTCAGATGAATGGGTTTAACTCCCGCCAGTATCTGGAGTGCCTCGGTACTGGTGGTGGAGTAGGCCCTTGTAATGACAATAAGAGATGTACGTTGGATTGACCTAAGTTTATCATTAATCCTTGTGGTGTTACGGTACCAGACACTGGCGGCATAGAGTATGATTCGTTCCGTTGCCCGAAGGTAGATCGTTTTTAAGATATTTAATGAAGAAGCTATGTTTAATGTCAAAATCAAAATCTTGGCTGATTTCAATGTGCTGTTGGATGTTGTCCGCCATTGCTTCTGTGGTTCACGTCACGTTGTAATCTAACTGCAGTTGAGTTGGTCGGCAATTGTAGTTCAAGATGAGCGTTCGATGACGTATACTATCAAACTCACAAATGGACCTATCAGAGGTTAGCGCTGATTTCCAGCTGACGGCACCCTGTCCTAAGAAACCAGGCCTTTAATGTTGCTAAAAAAATGCGAATCTAGATCTATGGATAGTGTAAGAGTCATAAAAAATAAGGTTTACTTAAGCAATAACAAAGTGCAGCACAATGCGCAAATGAGTAATAGCAGACGATATTTTTAGAAACTCTCTGTTAGTTGCTTCATAAAAAGCAGAGATATTCCGTTACGTGTAATTATTACCGTGAATGATGGAAATCAAGAGAATGTCGACTTTCACCGGCGAATGTCAACAATCACATAGTTGCTTAGGTGAATGTCAAAATTATTTGTTATATCCGATTTCATATGAATTTATTCGTTGATATTATTATATTTATTCGATATTTTAATATCGGCTGACGATAGACTAGGAGAAATATTAGTGTTCGGAGTACCGGCTAAATGCATACTGGGCAGTGGCACTTGACCTTAAAAAACATTGATGAAGGGTATACCGAGCAAATGTATGCCAAGCAGTGGCACTGAACCATAAAAAAAATGTCGATGTAGGCTATACCGGGCAAATGTATACTTGGGCAGTGAAATTTTACTAAACCTGGAATATATTTCGGACATTTACCGAAGCGACTATGTGATTGTCAACATTCATCGGTGGAAGTCAACAACCACCAATTCCGGTCATTCGCAGTTACGTAATCATTTCAAATTCTAAGAGGTAAATACTATTACGGATTCTCAGTTGCGGAGACGATTCAGAACTTGAATCTTAAACATAGATAGCCAGCGAAATGATCGCCTGCCTGAAATTAATTGGATGAACAATATCATCTAATAAGCTGAAGTCTTTGGTGTTTTTTTTTTAAATCTTATTTTCAATGTATTTTTATCTATTTTATTTACTTTGATTTTTCCATTGTGCATTCAGTAAATGGTATTAAATTTTCTGAGTCGAAGCGAAGAAAGCAAAACTGGGATTTTACATGTACAGCAACATTTACGGGACTGTTTTTTTTTTTTTCCAAATATGTCCGAATTCGGGCTAGTGGTAACTTTTTTTAGGGGGGGGGATTGTAAAATAATAATCATGCTGTATATCAGAAAAATTGTTTCTAAAATTGATGATGGATAGAAAAATGAGGTAACATATTTTTTTCATCTCGAATAAACTAAAGCAATGTAACAAAATAACAAAATTTCAAGACACATACTATTCTAATATTATAAGCATAAATGTCACACATACATAATTTTTAAACAAAAAGACATAAAAAGATAGTTAGATTTAATAGAGACTTTAAACAATGCAAGTATCTGAACTTTCCGTGTAACAATGGGACGCATGGTAAAAATATGCAAATGGAGTATCTCTACATATCATGAAAAATCTAATGGTCTGACACAGTTTTCCATTATTGTTGGTGCATTGCTATTTGCCTGAAAATGACATGGTATTATCCAGTTTTTATTGCTATTATTACGTTTTTGGGTTTGATTGTTTTCTAAATTAAGAGTTGAAAAATCAGAGATTTTTTTTATAACTTAATTCCAAGATATTAGAATAAAGTTATTTAAATCGTTGTCTGATCTCCTTCACCATTTTAAAATCATTGTATTTTGTTCAAATTACGCTAATATATTTTTATAAATTACAGTTAAAGAGATTCGTTAAATTATTTTGAGCTTAACGACCAGCTTTATGCACAATGCGATGCGAGCAAAAATTCAGTTTAATATATTCGTCTGTTTGGCGAGCGAAAATATTAAATTACGGTTTTGAACACGCCAAATTTGTTGTAACAGCATAATTTCAAATTTAAATGTTATTTTAAAAAAATTATTACTTAAGAAGAAATACTTACATTCAATAGTAGATCTTAATAGAATCATATGAGGGGGATATTTGGACGGGGGAAGTGGGAACACAAGCGTAAACGAACAGAATTCTTTTTGATACATATATTTCAAGTAAATAATTTTAACTTTCGCAGAAAAAGAAATGTTTTAATCAAAGAAATGACAATTATTGCGAAGCAATTATCGGGGCTAGTGAGCGGCAGCAAACAGGAAGCTTAGTCTCCCCTAGTAATAAGGAAAGAAAAGAATCTTGCAAATTTTTATGCTGAAAAATAACAATGAATATTCATCACTATCAGTGTACTAATGTTCGAATACCGATTAAATGGTTTTAAATTTATTTTGTTTATATTTAAAACGGAAAACTTATCATGTTAACAAATTAGCGTCTGTATATATATATATAGATATNTAATATTATTATATTTATTTGATATATTTACATTTATTCTATATTTTAATACTTACTGACGATAGATTAGAAGAAACATCAGTGTTTGGAACATCGGGCAAATATATACCGGGCAATTTCACTTGACCTTAAAAAAACATTAGTGTAGGGTATACTGGGCAGTGGCCCTTAAGCTTAAAAAAACATCTGTGTAGGGTATACCGGGCAATGGCACTTAACCTTAAAAAAACATCAGTGTAGGGTATACCGGGCAGTGGCACTTAACCTTAAAAAAGCATCAGTGTAGGGTGAGAATATCGAATAAATGTAATTATATCCACAAATAAATTCATATCAAATCGAATTTAATAAATATGTTGGACATTCACCAAGGCATATCTGTGATTGTCGACATACACCGGTGAGGGTCCGAATGTACAAGAATGTAATAAAATTCGATATTTCACCGACGTATTTGGTGTTTGTCGACATTCACCGGTGAAAGTCAACAGCCACCGACTTCGGTCTTTCGCCGTGACATATATACATAGACGCAACAACAACAATATATATACAACGGTATATATATTATTATTTTTAGAGCATTAGCTAGAACTTCAAATCAAATAAATTATTTAGAATTTTTTTCTAATTTAAGTGTTTAATTATGCTTAACATTATTGCGCTGTTTTTATTTTTTTATTTTTATGAGTTTATAAGAAAAAACCCATCTTTTGTTACGTATTCCGAACTCATAAAAATAAAACTGCCATTTATATGTTTTTCGTAAATATTTTATTCTTTGCGTTTAGTATTTACTTTCAAATCATTATCTGCGTTATATCAGCGAAAATATCATTTTTTTCTTTTTGGAATAATGCCTGATCGTTGTTGTTGAATACCTTAATCTCATCGTAGTTGCAAAGCAAAGTAAAAAATGCATTTTTTTGCATACACGAAATTATAGAAAAGAACGGAAGAAAAAAACCCTTTAAAATAGCAATATCAAAAACTCTTTTACTCCTCCCATATCATAATCACGCTGTGTTAGACCAACAAGAATATTCAAACATGACATTTCTTCAGCTATAAGAGAAAAAAACCCAAATGTTAAACCGGAAATTTGGAACTAGTTAAAACTGCTTTCATCAATTCCTGGTAAAAATAGCGTCTGTCATAAAATGCAAAGAGACATACAATTACAGAAAAAGTCATGCAATTTGGCCATTATTACGTCCTTTATTTGTGTTTAATTTAGAAATAGCGTGAATGGCTTAAACCATCACAACCAGTTAAAAGCTATTTCTTGAGAAATTTTTAAATGGATCCAGTTAATGTGAAAGTGTCTCGCATTTTATCTCTGTAGCTGGCGAAAACCTCTTAAAATGAACGCGACTGCTGAAAAGCATTTAAGGAGAATAGTTTTTTTTTTTCGTCAAATCTAAAATTCGAGAGTTTGGCCGCCTAAAAGCTTAAACTAAATTCCTTCTGCCATAATTATCTTAGAAAAGTTCGACTAATTTAGGAAAGTAAGTTTCAAGGCTTTTAGATGTTTTAGCTGAAAAGACTTGTAATTTGTTTTATTTATTATTTTTTTTAAGAACGTGTACTCAGTCAATGATGGTTTCGAAAAGTTAAAACTCACCGAAGTTAGTAAAATGATATTTTAGAGATTGACCTACTTTACTCATTGTGGTTTAAAGTAATTTTAACACTAGAAAGACTGAAACTTAGTATATACCTATATTGCCCCAAAGCAGTCAAAATGACTGCATTGTGAAATAATAACTAATGTGTCCAGAAATTAGTTTAATTAATTTTTAATATTTTTTATATTATTTGCAGTTATATAACAAGCTATTAATAAATATTAACAATAAAAAAATTTTCTCTTCACTTTGAAAAAAAAATGCATTATCATTTGTACATTTTTTGCAAATGAAAAAGCAGTTAAAAAGCAGTCTAAATGGCAATCTAGTGTAAAAAATTTATAACTAAAGAAATAAATAAAAGCTGTTATATAGTTTAACCCCTTCCTTCTCGCTGCCGTGAAAATGACGGGGGGAGTTTTCGCCCGCTATTTCTCGCTCCCGTGATATTGACGGGCTGAAGTGCTGAGTAGTAACGCGCCAATAAGAATGAAACTAATTCATTTCTTTTTCCGGGCAAGCATTTTACCTCTCATTTACACACCAGAAAGCAGTACCAGGATATTTTTTAAGGTAATTGGAGATAGTTAGTTTATTTTAAACTAGATTTCAGCACTAATCAAATGCGTAATACAAATACAAAAGCCAAAAAAAAATATAATAATAATAAATAGGCGCTTTTATGACCGTTTTCTTGAAAATTAACCGATCGTTAAGAGGTTAAGGACTTGGAGCAACCTTACAATATGCCATACTATTTCTAACGATAAAATTCTCACCTTAAAATGTACCTTAGAATTATTTCCAGCTATGTACAAGTTTCAAAAGATTATCTCTTACATGGATTAGACCTATTTACCCCCAAAAAATTCTTTCATGAAAAATTTAAAAATTTTTTATGCCGACTGGCCTATGTAGAGGTCTGGGAACAGGCCTTACTTCAGAAAGGCTCTGGGTACGAATCCCGGGAAAAGCATGGCTTTCCTTTTCTTCTTTGAACTATCTGTCCTTACTGTGGGAGCAACGTTGCCCACCTAATATGGTGCTCTTGAAAGAGTGACCCACAAATCTGCAATTCAGTTGCCTGTATGACGAAAGGTCATTCTCCAGGTGGGCATTGGAAAATTTTATTTTTTATTTTTGAAGCAGTAAATAGCAAAAAAAGCTTTTTTCAGGATAAAAAATAATAATTTTACTTACGAAAATAACTCTTATTTTTGACGATTCACAACTATGTTGTATTGTGTTTCGTTACTTTTAGCAGTCATTTTGTCCCAAAATCACAGAATTTTTGACGAAACAAAAATTATAAATTACTTGATGAAACTACTTCTTCTCTCAGTGTATTCTGGGAGTTCTCTAACATTTTTTTCTACCGTATGAGATAGTACAGGTGTTAGTGCGCACGCTTCCCAAGTAAATTTTCCGGATTCGAATCTTCAGGATGACACAAAAATCATTTAAGAATTTTTTTATTTCATGTCTGTTTTTTTTCTCATTGAACTGAATTAGTTGACCTATAGGTCCCCATTGTGTTCACCCTAATAAGCCTATAATTATTTCCCCTGGTAAGGTACACTAGTACTCGGCAGTATAACACGTGGTCCGATTTGAATATTAAGGGTGAATATTAGGAGAATTATAGGTCAATATCATAAATCAATATTAATTTGAATATTATAGGTCAATATTATGTAATATAATTGATGTACAGCTTTAAGCCTATTGCTTTTGATGAAATCTGTTTCCTCAAAGCAGTTAAGAAAGTTCTTTTCTCAACTTTATGAAATGTTCGCTCTGAGTACTAACTTAACACTAACAGTTAACAGTTTCGTAAAAAATGAGAAAAAAAAATAATTTCTGAATTTCGGAGAGACTCTTTATTACTGTACAAAATTACCTTTCACATTCTCCAAAGAAAGTACTTGGGTGTATTTTTTTCGACAACAAATGACACAAATATTGTAATGTAAACTAGATCTGCTACAATAAAAAAAGAAAAGAAGGTCGAATTAATTTATGATAATAATATTTAAAATAATAAAAAAAAATTCTAATTTTGAATCGAACATACAGTTGATGTAAGTTGATTACTTTAACCATTAAAAATTATGACATAACTTTAACTGGAAAATCTATTTATCTGTTCCAAGGGAATTTTGATAATGGGTTGGTGGCAACAAATATTAAAGAAAACATGATAAAAAATGTAATTAGATAATAAAAAATAATACTTAATTTCTCTCTATGACGTATATGAGCTAAATTTGAAAATTAAAATGGGTTTAAATTAAAAGAGGAGAATACTTATTTGTAAACCCTCATTAATTTTTCACAATATTTATCATTATTTTATAGACTAGTTATCATTTAATAGAGTATTTCTTATTATTTTTATCGCTTTAAAGCTCAACCTTATGATTAAGCAATCATTTATCTTTCTAACGAAAAAAACTAAATTTTACCCCATCTTTTTGATTTTTCATCTAAATTTTAAATCAGTGTTTAATGATACAAATTGAACTAGTTTTTATATATTTAATTAGTTTCAATTCATTTCAAGCTAAATAAGTATTTCATAGTTTTACGGCCATTAAAAACTGACATTGTTACCTGTAACTTTTTGTATTATCAAATCCTTGATTATCCTGGAATTTCAATTTTCCGCCGTAATTCTGATCCTAATTATGTCAGAGGTAATCCTCATTTAACTGAGTAAACGCTGTTTATTCCGGTACGTTAGAGGGGGGAAAAAATCCCTCTCTCTAGTCCAATTGTTCCCCCACCCCCCTACAATTCTCCTGATCTAAATTCCACGCGCAACGGGATGGGGATACTCATTTGTAATGGCATTAAAGAATTGTTCTTGCCTTGTTGAACCCCAATCGAGACGTAAAAGTGGAATTTCGACTATTTTCTTGACTCGATGTCTTCATTCGAGTTTTCCTCTTGAGCAGTTTTTAATTATTTTGCTCCAATGAAATGTCGGATCTCTTCTTTTTTGAGATTCATCTTCCATCCAACTTCTTCGCTTCAGCCTTCCAAATCAAGAACAAAGGAAGAATGTTCACGTGATCTCGAGCATTTAAACGTCGTAAACACCGCTTTTCTCTTCAACTTCCCTAATTTATTTTTATATTTTTGTTCATCGAGGATGGATCTCTTTTAACAATCTTTAAGTGAATGGAGAAAAAAAATGCAATTGTAAGATTTTTAAATAACTATATGTTTAAGACATTTATTGTTAACATTTGCTTATGATTTATTTTATATTTAATGCGTAGAGTGGGGTTCAGCTCTAAGATGGATTTTAATGATTTTGTGTCAGTTTGAGTTTAAAATAACGTTCTAGCTCGCAATCTCAATAGCTCGAGTTCCAATATACAAGTGCAAACGTTATTAAGTCGCGAAAAAAAGGCACAAAAACGTACTTTCTCTGAATAAACATACCTGCTCTTCAACGGATACGGATTTCTGACTGCCACAATATAGGGGTAGCCGCAATCTAGGAAATTTGGTCCCAATTGTTTGAGCAAGAGAGCGATCCAAAGTTTGGACAATTTAAAATTAATTTTACTGTTTACGTATTTCGCTACATCTCGAGAGCTATACCACCAAATTGAAAATTTTTTGCACACAATTATAAAATTCGTTTATCCAAAAGAAAGTCCATGCAAAATATAACTTTCAATAAGTATTTATTCTTTTTATTATTTTATTTAATAATTGTCGAAAAAATTTTGAATAGTGAGTTGCAAAATTTTTTGCATCTTTTTAAAAAATCTAACTTAACAAGGCAAAATATATAATTTGAGCAAAATCGGTCGAATAGTTCAAATTTTCAGATATTTAAAAATCGATTTCTCATGAACTATTCGACCGATTTTGCTCAAATTCTGTATTTTGCGATGTAAAATTACATTCTTTGAAATGTTGTAAAAAAATTGTGCATCTTACATTTCAAATATTTTTCGACCATCTTAATTCTGAGAATATACATTTTTGAGTCTGATTTCATAACTTAAATTATCATCTGCACAAATTAATTAGCATATTTGAGGTCCCCTTCTCGAGCCATAAAGTTTGAGTCCTAAAACGCGAAGATCCGATCATTAGATCAAAACTTATTCAGGATGTTTTATTTTTATTTTTTTTGGCACACTATACATAAAAATGGTGGCATTTTTGAAACTAACTGTAATGTTAATTTCAATAAGAAATCAATCACAAATACCTTTTGATTTAATTTACTTCAAAAACAGTTGATTATTATTTTCTTAAAAAAAAGCAAATGAATAAAATAAATATATACACAAAACCACATAATAATCTTTAATATGAGAGATCACTTATCCATAACGTTTACCTACCTTGTATTTTACCGCTTACGTCTTCCATTATCCCTTGTCTTAAAATAATGAGTAAGAAATTGATTTACTTTAACAATTGCTACGTTCGAATAGTTTCTCCCACAAAAGATCGTAAAATATTGCTTGTCTTTCTTCTGTGTGATAAATGCCTTTTCGTCTCTACCATCTTATCTAGATCCTTTAAATCTGAAAAGAATTATTATTTTTTAGATCTTGTAACCGTAACCATCAGTTCACAGGAAAAGAAATTTATTTCTCGCTCTCCAGTGTCAAAATCTTTTGGAAGATTATTATTTTATTTATATATCTGCTTTACTGTACTTTTCTCTTACTTTGCAATTTGTATTTGCTTTGTCTATTTCGTGTTTTTTTTAAATTAGGTAGTTAGTAATAAGAATCAAATAAAAATTATAATACATAAAAATTAAATAGTTTGATTTTTTTTCAATTTATTTTAAAGCTTTTAGCTTTGTAATTAAATTATCAACAAAAGATAAAGAATTATTGTTTGTTTGTTTTTTTCGATAGAAATTTAGAATGCCCGTTATCCTTATCTGAAAAAAATAGTTCTTATAGAATTCAAATGGTGTAAAATAAAAACGCGCTGAAAAAAAATTATAACACAAATGAAATCATAGCCTACAAATTTAATATCTATTGTCTCATATTTAGGCATTTAATATCCTTTGCATATATTTAGGCAAGAAATTCAATCTTTATCTCATATATGAATATCGCATCAGGAGTTTCGTAATAAAAAACTGTTACGTAACATTTAAGTGAATGTTAGAAAATTAGCTATAAAAGTCATAAAAACTTCCATCTGTTTAAAAACCATCCTTTATTTTAGTTAAAAATTCTCTTAAAAGTATATTAAGCAAACTAGTAATCTACACATTTTATTCTATTTTTCTGCAGTATGATTTATTTTGAAAGCCCATCTCTCCCTAAATCATACTTGCCAACTTATACGGTGACTGAAACAGATTTTACAAAGTAGAAGTAGAACAACATAAACAATTCAAAATATTTAATAAAAATACTACTTTAGCATTTAAGAACTAACTAAGCTCAAAAATAGATCATTTTTACATATTTTTTAACTATTGATTAGTCGTGGTAGCTTTAAATTTCCTTTTTCTAAAACTTTAAATTGAAAATTTAATACGTTAAATTGCTATAATGTTGCTACCACTTAGAAATTCTTTCTCAACGGCCGTACAAGCTGGCAGCTCTCTAAAAATATAGTTAAGAAGAAATAAATAAAACTTTTCGCAACTGAAAAGGAACAGTCTATATATACCTTAATATACCTCACCCAACCATATATATTCTTAATCACCTAGAAATGATATGACATTCTAGAAAGATAAATCACATCACTACAAAATAATTTCTCAATACTCAAGTTTTATGCATCACGTTATTACTCCCAGCTCTGATACTTTGCGATGGGAACATCCTGAAACAAGACTGTAACAACTTCTCTCCTCAAATAATGCATACCTAGAAAACTAATCAATGGATATCATCCCGTTCTTAATAAAATATAAGTATAAAAAAAAGCTTATAACATGTATTTCCATCTTCTTTATTCTGCTCCTCCAAAAGATTTTGGCTTATTCGCAACCAATTTATTTGGCAGCATGGAATGTTATACCATCGAGTTACTTAACATTACAGTACAAATGAATAGCACAAAGGGTGACCATTCCTCTGTCATTTTATGAAGCAATTTAGCCAAATTTTGCTTTTAATTTATTACAATGCTTTCGAGAGAGCCGTCAGGAGATAGAGCGTTAGCCTTCCAATGAGGTGAACCTGGTTCGAATCCAAACGATGGCTGGTCGATACGAACTTTGAATCCGGCTTGCAGCGACCACAGTGCCGACGCAAAATATCCTCAGTGGTAGACGGATCATGGGTTAGAGTTCCCTTGCTGTCTGGCTAAGCGTGGGAGGTTTTCGTGGTTTTCCTCTCCATGTAACGCAAATGTCATTTTCGGGTCCATCCTTGGTAGCTAACAAATCAAACGCGCTTCAGAACTGCAGTAAGAATGCACTTTAAAACAAAACCCCTCCATTTACGCTTTTACCTCAATTTGCGCTTCTGTTTGCATATTTTGTAATCTGACCTGCGATGGCTCATGGGATAGAGCATTCGCCTTCCAGTGAGGTGAACGGGGTTCGAATCCCATTGATATAAATTCCGCATTAGGCTTTCACCGACCACAGTGCTGACCTGAAATATCCTCAGTGGTAGACGGATCATGGGTTAGAGTTCCCTTGCTGTCAGGCTAACCGTGGGAGGATCTCGTGGTCTTCCTCTCCATGTAACGCAAATGCGGGTTAGCTTCATCAAAAAGTCCTCCACGAAAGCAGATTTCTCCCAATACATGATCCAGGAGTTCCCTTGTCTACTAGATTGTGTTTGAAATTACAAGGCTACGGAGTTGAACATTCGTAGTCGTAAACCCAAAATATTGGGTCGACTCTTCTATCACGGTTATAAATTAAAATAAAATGCTTTCAAGAAGTCTTTTTCATTTTTGAAACTATATTTTGACATGAAATCGAGAAACAGATACTGAATACAATAAAATACAAATATTGTTTCAAAAAAAAAAAAAATTAATACACATAGCTTAAACTGTTATTCCAATTTTACCTAAATTTACAGAGCATAAATTTAGTCATTTTCAAAAAAGCCATAAAAAGCATAATTTGTTGTTGTTGTTTCCAATCCCAGCTGAGATAGCGGAGCTATACCAGATCCATGAAGCCGATGCATAATTTAACACCGTGTTACCCAACCTCTGGTCTCGATTACCACCCGGATTTATTTATTTGGAAAAGGTGTCGACAAGCATTTGATGATGTGTCATGTCTAGGTTATCATCGCTAGATGAGGATTTAATTGGGCAAGTGATAGCACAGCATCTTGTTGGAAGAACAAATGGCTGATTTCATGAACACAAGCTCCCAACATCCTATTATGCCAACTCCGGTCAGAAAAATCACCAGAATTGACACCCTCTAGTAAATATATGACATGTTGGAACAGTGGTTAAAATTAAATGCTGAAATAAGCATCTCCAACGTATGGTGAGTTGTGTTATCTTACCTGTATACTTAGCAAAAGTCTTAAACTAAGTACCGCTGACCAGCAAAACATTTATGGACTCTCTTCCTTACCGATACTTAGTGGCTAAATTTCAGTTGGTAATACTTTGGAATAATGCCTATCAGAAGCCTTAATGATACTTTCTTTCTGATATCTAGTTGTGTTGTTGGAGAAATTATTAATGCCAACAATATTTTAAGCAAAAATCGCATCATTTTAGCATAAGAAATAATGATTAGTAGTAATTGCAGTAAGGAGAAGACTTTAGTAGATTGTTCAAGAGGAGAAGAAAGAGGTAAAACTCAAATCAGTTGACACCATCACCAGATGTACAAAATCAAACAATAAATAGATGAATTTATAAAAAAAAAGGAGATTAACCTAAGAGGAGTGTAAATTAAATTTAAAATATAATATGAGTATGTAGATCAGAAATGAAATCAAATTTATAAAAATATAAAATAATACTTATATGCAATATTAGATGAAAAATATACTAAGAAATTAATCACAGCCAAAATGAAAAACGCTGCCATAACTGGGGGCATTCTTAACGAGTAAAGCATAAAAAATTGTTTAATTGTCCACGAAAAAGAAAAATTGCGAAAAAATGAATTAAATAAAATAGAAGCAACTTTAAGCTTCAACTCGAATTCTAACTAGCTTTGGTGTTTGTAATTTCTGTTTTGATAGTTATTTGTCAGATTTTAATAACATTTTATTTATCTTTCTCAGATATTTATCTGTGATTGATGATGGGTATTTTTATTTTCGATAAAAACTTCAAAAATCTTTATCAACCTTTTTTTTAACACAAGGAATTATTAGCACAAAGAATATTCTTTAGGTTAACGGGGAGATTCTATAAGATTATTCTATAAGATTCTATATTCTGTAAGATTCTCTTTTAACGAATTTAGTTACAGTTACTTTATATTGATTCGAAAAAACCTTGATGAAACATCAATACAAGTTTCCTTAAATGCAGGTTATTTTCATTATATATTCAAGATATTGCGATTATTAAGATTAGGAAAATAATTTGTTTAAACAAAAGATTTTGCTATTCTTTTTTCATAACCATTTTACTTTAAATGATTTCATAAAGGCAACTGAAAAAATGTATAAATAAGATATTTAAATTTAGATCTAAATAGTAATAAGGTTTCAAAAACCATTTGTGTGGGGGTAAAAGTCCTAATTTTCAGAAGCCATTTTACTTTTCCACAGAACTCTAGGGTTTCATGGAACACCATTTGGGAAACGCTGCCCTATATTAAACCACAAAGTTGAGTTGTTTTGCTAATATGAACTTCTCAAGGCATCTTACTTTGAATAATTTCATGAAGACAAATGAAATAATCAATAAATAATAGATTACTGTATAGATCTGAATTTTAAAAGGTTTTAAAGGTTTCAAAAATCATTTCTGTGTTGGAGAAAGTCCTAATTTTCAGAAGCCATTTTACTTTTCCACAGAACCCTAGGAATCCACGGAACACCATTTGGAAATCACTGTCTTATATTAAACGGCAAAGTTGAGTTGTTTTTGCTAATTTGAATTTCCCAAGGTATTTTACTTTGAATAATTTCATGAAGTCAACTGAAATAATCAATAAATAATAGATTACTTTATAGATCTAAATTTTAAAAGGTTTTAAAGGTTTCAAAAATCATTTCTGTGTCGGAAAAAGTCCTAATTTTCGGAAGCCATTTTATTTTTCCACAGAACCCTTGGGTTCCACTGAACACCATTTGGAAAACGCAGCCCTATATTAAACTGCAAAGTTGAGTTGTTTTTGATAATCTGAATTTCCCAAGGCATTTTACTTCTTGGAATTTTACTTTGAATAATTTCATAAAGACAACTGAAAAAATCAATAATAGATTACTATATAGATATAATTTTAAAAAGGTTTCAAAAATCATTTCTGTGTGAGAAAAAGTCCTAATTTTCAGATACCCTTTTACTTTTCCCCAGAACCCTAGGGTTCCGCGAAGCACCATTTGGAAAACGCTGCCCTACATTAAGCCACAAATTTAAGCTGTTTTTGCTATTTGTAACTTCTGAAGGCATTTTACTTTAAATAATTTCATAAAGGCAACAATTCAAAATAATAAATAATCAATAAATAATAGATTACTATATAGATCTAATTTTAAAAAGGTTTCAAAAATCATAACTGTGTGGGAAAAAGTCCTAATTAATAGGGTTCCACGGAACATCATTTGGAAAACGCAGCCCTATATTAAACCGCAAAGTTGAGTTGTTTTTAATAATCTGAATTTCCCAAGGCATTTTACTTCATTGGAATTTTACTTTGAATAATTTCTTAAAAGCAACTGAAAAAAATCTATCATAAATTACTATATAGATCTAATTTTAAAAAGGTTTCCAAAATCATTTCTGTGTGAGAAAAAGTCCTAATTTTCAGATACCCTTTTACTTTTCACCAGATCCCTAGGGTTCCGCGAAACACCATTTGGGAAACGCTGCCCTATATTAAGCCACAAATTTAAGCTGTATTTACGAACTAGAATTTCTCAAGGAATTTTACTTAAAATAATTTCATAAAAGCAACAATTCAAAATAATAAATAATCAATTAATAATAGATTACAATATAGATCTAATTTTAAAAAGATTTCGAAAATCATTTCTGTCCTAATTAATAGGGTTCCGCCGTACATCATTTGGAAATCGCTGTCCTATATTAAACCACAAAGTTGAGCTGTTTTTGCGAACTGGAATTTCTCAAATCATTTTGCAATTGCTAATTGGAACTTCTGAAGGCATTTTACTTTAAATAATTTCATAAAAGCGACAATTCAAAATAATAAATAATCAATAAATAATGTATTACTATATAGATCTAATTTTAAAAAGATTTCGAAAATCATTTCTGTCCTAATTAATAGGGTTCCGCCGTACACCATTTGGAAATCGCTGTCCTACATTAAGCCACAAATTTAAGCTGTTTTTGCTGATTGGAACTTCTGAAGGAATTTTATTTTAAATAATTTCATAAAGGCAACAATTCAAAGTAATAAATAATCATTAAATAATAGATTACTATATAGATCTAATTTTAAAAAGATTTCGAAAATCATAACTGTGTGGGGAAAAAGTCCTAATTAATAGGGTTCCGCTGAACACCATTCGGAAATCGCTGTTCTATATTAAACCACAAAGTTGAGCTGTTTTTGCTAACTGGAATTTGTCAAGGAATTTTACTTTAAATAATTTCATAAAGACAGCAATTCAAAAAAAATGATCAATAAATAATAGATTACTATATGAATCTAATTTTATAGAGGTTTCGAAAATCATAACTGTGTGGGAAAAAAGTCCTAATTAATAGGGTTCCGCTGAACACCATTCGGAAATCGCTGTCCTATATTAAACCACAAAGTTGAGCTGTTTTTGCTAACTGGAATTTGTCAAAGAATTTCATCTCAAATAATTTCATAAAGGCAGCAATTCAAAATAATAAATAATCAATAAATAATAAATTACTATATAGACCACAAAGTTGAGCTGTTTTTGCTAACTGAAATTTGTCAAGGAATTTTAATTTAAATAATTTCACAAAGGCAACAATTCAAAAAAAATGATCAATAAATAATAGATTACTATATGAATCTAATTTTATAGAGGTTTCGAAAATCATAACTGTGTGGGAAAAAAAGTCCTAATTAATAGGGTTCCGCGGAACACCATTTGAAAATCGCTGTCCTATATTAAACCACAAAGTTGAGTTGTTTTTGCTAATCGGAATTTCCAGAGGAAATCAATATTTCCATTACTGAGTAATTAGAATATCAACTAAACCATCAATGTCATCTCCCCTCTCGATATTAATATATAAACAGAGGCATGATTATCCCATTAATAAGTATGGGATTCCATACATCCTCATCTACTTTCCTCAGTAATAAGACATCTTGAGAGTATACTTGAAGACAGACATGGGTTGGAAATCGATGTTTAAATTCACCTCCATAAGTTTAATGCATATAAATCATATGGGGATTCAGATTAAGATGAGTGGGCTTCGGCCGATGATGAATGTCGATTGCCAATTTCAAGGTGAGCAATAGTGCTATCATTCATTTATTCCCCAATTACCTGTTAATCACACGTGACTGAAACAAGCAATTGGAAGTCTATTGTAAATATTTTGTATTTTAACGTCAAGCGTTGTTTTTAAATCTAAAGAAATTGAATGTAGGAAATTTCGTAAATTAAATTGTATAATAAATTAAATTTATATCTCGATAAAGAAATATGCTAATTATCTTTTAATATATAT
>NC_092207.1:20869386-20943606 GCF_043381705.1 Parasteatoda tepidariorum
TTTTAATTTTAAATATGCTTTCTTAAATGAAAAGATATATAAATACATTTATATTTGAATAAATAAAAAATATGCGAGAAAAAAAATTTAATCTAAGGGTCCCAAAAATTTGAATGGCCTAGGGCCCCGCGTTCGCTTAATCCGGCCCTGGGTAGGCACAATCCAAGTATATGTTCTCTTCAGTGCCAAGGACAAGATTTTAGTTTGGTAAGACATTTGAAACTAAAATCTCATATCTTGATTCACACAATAACAAAATAATTCTCTTATTCCTAATTCAGCACCAGAACTTTTATCATAATATATTTTAAAAGATAGCAGTGTCCTTGTTTTTATTATTTGTTTTTCAGAAAGTCTCTGAATGTAGAGTTTCTTTTTCTTATTCAAGCAATTTGCTTGAAATTTTAAATATATATTTGTAAAATAAAACAATTTTTGTTTCAATTATTTAACTATTTTTCATGAGTTTGGTGAAGAATGAATGTGTTTTCTTGCACTTTTATAGTTTTTTTAAAAAAATAAATGTTAAAATGTCGTCTTACTTTTCCTCATTTTACACGAAGATTGCACAAAAAATGAAATTTATTTCGTTTTCAGTTCTGTAAAGCAAGAATTAAAATATATATAAATTGCAAACCATACAAAAAATGAAATTTAGCTTTCTCATGTAATACCACCGCAAAGAACAACTTAAAACATTCAGGCAAAATAATGTGCTAAAACAATGAATGCCTTATTTTTTTAATTGCATTTGTAATGGAAAAAAGGAATGTATGGGTTGCAAAAAGACTTTTAATTTAGTTAGCATGAACGCAAGAAAAAATAGTTTAAGATTTTTAGTTACGCACATTAACATTTGTTATCTGAATTTAGAAAGCATGAAAAGTTAGGAATTCGGAGTAAAAATGTCAAAAGGAACCATAAAACAATGAAATAATTTTTATTACTATGTTTACTTCTTTCTTTTTCTACTTAAAATTCCCTCTCTTATAATTTTTCACTCTACGAAAAGAAAACTAATGAGCACATTTTCTTCATGTTATAAAGTAAATGAAGAGATAAAACAGAAAAGCAGTATACATTTTGAAATGTAAGTTAGCCATTCAAGTTGGTTATTTTTTTTCCTCTCTTCTTTTTATTAGTTTTCATTCCGGAAAAAAACTTTCAACTCATTTAAAATTGACGTCCTTTTATATACATATATATATATGATTTTGTTGATAAGCATCATTATTAACATATTATTGCTGGTAATTTAAATATTATTGAAAACTTAAGAATTTAATGATAAAAGGTACAAAATTTAGACCCATTTACCATATATCAATTAATAAAATTCTGAAATACTGTCTTGATGATCTCAATATTTTTTTTTCAAAGATATCAAATAGATTCTCTTTACCTTTAGGTATGTTAATAGAAGGGAAATAGGGTATTTATTATGACTTTAAAAACTTTGTTTTCATTAAAAAGGATAATTTAAATAACAGTAACAAATTACTAAAATTGTTCAATCAAATTTACAAAAAAATTTTGTAATTACCCCCACAGACAAAACAATCGTCTGTAAAAAATTATATGTTGAACTTTTAAATACGGAGTTAAAAAATAGTAAAAATTTTCAACTTAGTAATTCAAATTATAATATTGCATGAAAAAAATTAGCTTTATATAAGAGGTTAAAAATTAAAGTTGGCAATATACAATTTCCTTATTTAATTATGTCCTATATTTCATGGAATTCCTATAAAATTTAGAACAATTACATGTGGGTCTATTACTTACCTTACTAAAGCGGGCACCATATTCTCTAACTACTTAAATAAAATTATTAACTATATTATTAAAGAAGGCTTTTCTTGGATTATCATTATTATTCAGCCGATTTTTGAATTTATTCAACGTAATAAAATTAATTCTATTGCGACTTTTGATTTTTCAGGATATTTTCAATAGTATTCCTCTTTCGAAACTAAAATCTTACTTTGTAATGAAGTCAATAATATTAATTTTAATTTTTTTTGGATTTAAGTATTAAAAACAAAACAAAATCTCAGCATTGTTGATTTATACGATAAAGGAAAAGAAATTGCATAACAAATTGCAAATAAACAAATTGCATGGAATTCTAAAGATTCTAAAAACATTTAAATACCATTTTTAATTAAATGAGTACAATTAAAAGAATTTGTAGTTATGTTTATTTATCGAAAAAACTAATAGACGAATTCTTCCCAATGTTGACAAAAAACATCCAAAATGTGTGAACATGTGCATTCAACTAATGAAATTAAATTCTAAGTAAAATCATTGAGTTGATTGAATGTTGTAATTAACTTTTTAATAGATGTTTATATCTCTAAAATCACCAATATTAAAATTTTATAATTAAAATTCTATTTTATTAATTATAGACTTTTAATTATTCAGTTTATTATTATTACCTTGCTCACTTCCCGTTTCGGACCAATACATGGTAACTAAAATAACAAATCAAACAAGCTTATGTACTTCAGTAAAAATGCGTCTTAAATTGCTTCCAACATTCCATATTTACACTCATATTTTCATTGTATGTAATCTGGCAAACTTGTCACGAAAATATTCTAAATCATTTTTGTCGGTAAGTCAAAGTACATATGAATTCTCTATTCACTTTATATATTACATTTTGTGTTTTATTCTGTATTTTCTTGAATTTTTATTTTCTATTTTTTGCTTGATATGTTTTAATTTGCTTAATTTTTTTCAGTTTTTGTTAAAATTTTTTTGGGGCTCCTCACATTATTGTATTTATATATTTTGTATTGTATTTATATATTTTTTGTATTTTGGCTATATTAATACAATATATGAAAGAACAATTTTTTGCGGGTATAATTGGGAGAGTTGATCACAAGATTATACATATTTTCCTTAATTTGTTTTCTCTCTTTAGAAATATCTTTATATATTTTTTCTCATGTTTTCTCCCTCTCTTTCTGTATATATGTATATATATNATATATATATATATATATATATATACATTAAAAAAAGAATGTAATCTGTGAAATCAGATGAGTTAATATCTCCGAGTGATTTTAAAATTTCGGATTGCCCTTCTAAAGAAAAATGTTTTGAATTTGGAATATAGGGTATAAATAAATTTTTCATGTAAATAAGCCCTATTCTCTTTAATAAACAAGTAAATGTTGCGTTTGCAGTGTAGGCACAGTGCCGGATTACACATTAAGCCAGACTAGGCCGTTCTGGGGCCCCCAATGATTAGGAACCCCTTGAAAAGCATTTTTTGGAAAATAAATTTTAAAAAAATTAAGAAAAACAATGATTTTCTTTATAAAAATCGATTTCAAATATATGTTATATATATTTGTTATGATTATAAAATGTTATGATTGTTTTTTAGTTCTAATTTAGCAAAATAAAGTAATTTTTTTTTATTTTAAATATGCTTTCTTAAATGAAAAGATATATAAATACATTTATATTTGAATAAATAAAAAATATGCGAGAAAAAAAATTTAATCTAAGGGTCCCAAAAATTTGAATGGCCTAGTGCCCCGCGTTCGCTTAATCCGGCCCTGGGTAGGCACAATCCAAGTATATGTTCTCTTCAGTGCCAAGGACAAGATTTTAGTTTGGT
Organism: Parasteatoda tepidariorum; assembly: GCF_043381705.1. Classification (NCBI taxonomy): domain Eukaryota; kingdom Metazoa; phylum Arthropoda; class Arachnida; order Araneae; family Theridiidae; genus Parasteatoda; species Parasteatoda tepidariorum. The sequence goes on from NC_092207.1 coordinate 20,873,033, forward strand.
AAGACATTTGAAACTAAAATCTCATATCTTGATTCACACAATAACAAAATAATTCTCTTATTCCTAATTCAGCACCAGAACTTTTATCATAATATATTTTAAAAGATAGCAGTGTCCTTGTTTTTATTATTTGTTTTTCAGAAAGTCTCTGAATGTAGAGTTTCTTTTTCTTATTCAAGCAATTTGCTTGAAATTTTAAATATATATTTGTAAAATAAAACAATTTTTGTTTCAATTATTTAACTATTTTTCATGAGTTTGGTGAAGAATGAATGTGTTTTCTTGCACTTTTATAGTTTTTTTAAAAAAATAAATGTTAAAATGTCGTCTTACTTTTCCTCATTTTACACGAAGATTGCACAAAAAATGAAATTTATTTCGTTTTCAGTTCTGTAAAGCAAGAATTAAAATATATATAAATTGCAAACCATACAAAAAATGAAATTTAGCTTTCTCATGTAATACCACCGCAAAGAACAACTTAAAACATTCAGGCAAAATAATGTGCTAAAACAATGAATGCCTTATTTTTTTAATTGCATTTGTAATGGAAAAAAGGAATGTATGGGTTGCAAAAAGACTTTTAATTTAGTTAGCATGAACGCAAGAAAAAATAGTTTAAGATTTTTAGTTACGCACATTAACATTTGTTATCTGAATTTAGAAAGCATGAAAAGTTAGGAATTCGGAGTAAAAATGTCAAAAGGAACCATAAAACAATGAAATAATTTTTATTACTATGTTTACTTCTTTCTTTTTCTACTTAAAATTCCCTCTCTTATAATTTTTCACTCTACGAAAAGAAAACTAATGAGCACATTTTCTTCATGTTATAAAGTAAATGAAGAGATAAAACAGAAAAGCAGTATACATTTTGAAATGTAAGTTAGCCATTCAAGTTGGTTATTTTTTTTCCTCTCTTCTTTTTATTAGTTTTCATTCCGGAAAAAAACTTTCAACTCATTTAAAATTGACGTCCTTTACTTCTTGGCTTTTTTTGTTTTAGTTTTACTTTTATTTTATTTTTTTTTGCAATAGAAAGTTAAATTGTTTAGGTTTGAGATAGTAAGGTCTGAAAAAAAGCTGGTACCTTTTGTAGCTTGCCACTTGGTTTGACGTGAACTTTCATAGCTACACAGCTAAAATCCTCCCAACAAAAAAAATTTTAAACAACTTTTAAAAATTACTTTTTAGAACCATTTGGTTGTAAGATGTGTAATACATACCATACAGAAATTGTATATGTATAGTTTTATTTAAACCCAATTTAAGGAGACATAACCACTTAATTATACATTCTAAGGAAGGGATACTGGTTTTCTAATTAAGGAAACCGCGTTGCTTTTATCAAGTTTACAGAAACTTTTTCTTGCTCATTAACTTTTAACTTTAATTACTTGCACCGCACGTTTTATTTAATTAAGGACATTTTTCAAGAGATTGATGCCTTAAAAAATTAAATAAAGAAGATAATCACTTAAATTAAAAGCATTCAAACTGAAAAATACAGTTGGTTTTCGAAATATTTTATCAAATTTTATTAGAGATAGTTTAAGTTGCATGTTTTTACAACAAATAGTATCAAATCGCACTGGGTATTTATTAACTTAAATGCGTTTTTCAAAATCAATATAAAAAAATTTAAGAGAATGCAGAATTTGTTGCGTTTTTAGTCATGAAAACCAAAATTCCAGAAAATTTCGAAATTAATTACAAAATGTTCCTTATATAGAGTTAATATTCTAAAAAAAACTATAAAAATTTTATGCTGCATATAAAACTATTATATTTGAAATATTTGCCTGAGTATCTATTAATTCTGTCTACAAATGGCTGTATTGTTGTTACAAATACTGATTAATTTGAAAATATATCCTTTTAAGTTAGCATCTCCATCCGTTGCCAGATTTTTTTAAGTATTTTTTTATAAAAAAAGTTGTCCCATGTTGCATTATGTCTTTTTAGACCATAACATAAATCAAGGATAACCCTAAGTTCCTGATTTTTCTGGTGGTTGGTTTGTTGGCTTTCCAAGACATGGTTGAATATTCTATACGTAACTTGTTTCATTGTCACAGAGAACCCAGAATTTTATGACATACTTTGATGGATTTCAGGCAGGTATTGTCGTTACGGGCAGCTTCCTCTAAATGAAACCAACTGCTCATTAACTATAACACATGCATTTGGGTAACAAATGTGCGGCAATATCTCCACCCATATATTCCAAAATACAATCATACAAAACAAACACAATTTAAAGACTAGCATGCACAATTTTATAAAAAAAAATTACTTCCCTATTAAATTCGTAATTAAATTTTAAGAGGAAGTTTTTTTTTTTTAAATTTGATTTAAAATTAATATTTTTTTAATTTAATACTATTTGTTTAAAGTAAAACAAAATACAGTTTTTTAAAGTTTATTAAAACTTTAAAATCTCTTTAAGTTTAGGAACTTATTTTTCAACAAAAAAATCATTATACTTCAGTAGTTCACTTTAGTAGCAACTTTTCTCTCATATCTGTAACTTAAATAAATCTAAAGCGTGATAGGCTAAAAATAAACCTAGATAACTGCATCATCATTCATTAGTTCACTATCGTAGTAACTTTTCACTCATATCTGTAACTTGAATAAATCTAAAGCGTGATAGGATAAAAATAAACCTAGATAACTGCATCATCATTCATTAGTTCACTATCGTAGTAACTTTTCACTCATATCTGTAACTTAAATAAATCTAAAGCGTGATAGGATAAAAATAAACCTAGATAGCTTGATCATATCATATGCAATTAAAATCAACCTTAAAAATTGGTTCCTTCTTCTGCAAAGAAAATAATATTGATAGTAAATAAACAGAAGCACAATCCATAATATGCAGCCAAAAAATGTAGTTATACATAAAAGTAATGTTACATTTTATTTCTCGACAATTTTCAAAATCAATTAATATTTAATATATTTTCCAATACGAATCTCTTGTTATCTGGAATGCATTATGTAGGATAGGGCTCTAGCTTTATAAATATTTTCAGCTTTAAATCTAAAATATCTCTCTATTGGATACCTATAGTCCAATTTTATGATTTTCCTTAAGAAACATTCCAGCACAAAATTATCTCATTTAATGTTAAAAATTTAAACTTGTTTTCTTCTTTGACTACCTATTCCTCCCATATTTATAAAGTAAAGAAATCTGAAGCCCGGTAAAACAAATATGAATCTCTTTTTATCTGGAATACATTATAAAGGATAGGGCTTTAGCTTCATAACTAGTTTCAGTTTTAAATTTAAAATATCTTTCGATTGGATAAATATAGCCTCCCTACTACTGTAGTCTCCCTACTCCCCTGCTTAACTAATTTCTTTAATGAAACATTCCAACACAAAATTATCCCATGTAACACTCGGAATTTATACTTGTTTTCTTCTTTGACTATTTATTTTCCCCATATATATAAGGTAAGGAAATCTGAAGCCCGGTAAGACAAAAGGGAACCTCTTGTAATCTGGAATGCATTACATAGGAAAGGGCTTTAGCTTCATAAATATTTTCAGCTTTAAATTTAAAATATCCCTCTATTGGATACATATAGTTCAATTTACTAATTTTCGATCGAAAACATTCCAACTTATCCCATGTAACCCTCAAAATTCTCACTTGTGTTCTTTTTATTTTATCTTTTTGTTCCAATATTTATAGAGTAAAGAAATCTAAAGCCTGGGAGGACAAATATGAACCTCTTGTTATCTGTAACACATCACTTGGGATAAGACTTCAACGTAATAAATATTTATGTCCGTCGGGAAAAAAAACAATACTAGAAAAAATAGGAGAGATTTTTTTTAAAAAAAGGGAAAAAAATCCTTTTTATCAGTCTCATTCTTTCTAAAGAGATTTAAAGGTGAAAACTTTAGAGATATGATCTACTGTTCGATTTTAAAAAAAAGGAGGAAAAAGAAGGAGAAAAAAGAGGCTACTTTATAGATTGGCCCCAGGGAAAAACGGCATTATAAGAATAATTTCTTTTTTTTTCCATCAACTTTGAGAAATACATTACACAATAGTTTTTCTTTTTAAGGTTTTTGTTTCTCGATTTTCTTTATCTGTTCCGAAAAATGAGCTAGTAGTTTGTTTTAAAATTGAGAAGAGAGGTCAGTATTCAGGAAAAAGAATGCGCATTTTCTTTTTTTTTGTTTTTATTCAGATTGTGATATTTTGTTTCTCTTTAGAAAGCGTATACACAAATTTAAAAAAAAATGCAAAAATGCTTGAATTTCAACTTGAATTAAAATATTTACTAATTTAAAATCAATAAATCTTGCATCGTGTAAATCACCACTACAGCTCGAAGCCGCTAATGTTTAATGTTACAATGAGCTAGTAGTTTGTTTTAAAATTGAGAAGAGAGGTCAGTATTCAGGAAAAAAGAATGCGCATTTTCTTTTTATTTTTATTTTATTCAGATTGTGATATTTTGTTTTTCTTTCGAAGGCGTATACATAAATTTAAAAAAAAAATGCAAAATTGCTTGAATTTCAACTTGAATTACAATTTACTAGCTTACAATCAATAGATCCTGCATCCTGTAAGTCACCACTGCAGCTCGAAGCCACTAATGTTTAATGTCACAATGAGCTAGTAGTTTGTTTTAAAATTGAGAAGAGAGGTCAGTATTCAGGAAAAAGAATGAGCATTTTTTTCTTGATTCAGATTGTGGTATTTTGTTTCTCTTTCTAAAGCGTATACATAAATTTTAAAAAACTGCGAAATTGATTGAATTACAACTTGAATTACAATTTACTAGCTTAAAATCAATAGATCTTGCATCGTGTAAGTCACCCCTACAGCTCGAAGCTGTTAATGTTTGATACCGTAATAAAAGCAATTAATGTAAATGTTATTTAATCTTTATTTTATCCTAATACCAAAATCTTAAGAAAATAATAAATTGGAAATTAATTAAAATGGTTCGTTATTTAAAATAAATTCGATAAATAATAAGCAAAAGCTATAATGTTTTAAACTATAACAAAATAAGAAGAAAGTTCGTACTGACTCGGCTGTTATTGTTATGTCTAAGTATTTTTACGTCTGCCAAAGTATATTTACGTCTGGAATAACTTTTGAAATCAACAACCTAATGACATTTCCAGCATTCAATCTGTTCCCGTGTTTTCTTTTTGTTACAACATACAAAGAGAGAGATTTTTCGCAAACATAATTTGGAACAAATTTCAGGAAATTCGTTTCGAATGACAAAATCTAAAAATTCATAGTATCAACTTGACTAAATGTTAGCTCCAAATGAATGTCTGTTGGCTTATCAGTTTGTTGTTCCTTTTCTTTTATTGGGTATTCGGAGGCGTCATAAACTTCAATTTGAATTTTGGATGCCAGATAAGCTTTTCTTTTTAAAATGGAAAATATTAAAAAAAAAACTTTTTTTTACGGATCTGAAAATTGTTAGTCCAAATATATCTTTACGTTTTTATAGAAATTAGCTACTAAAAATCTACTAAAATATAATGCAAATTAGGAAAGCATTCAACTTTAACTTTCTAAATGTAATCTGCTCAAACTCACTTTTCCAAATCGTCTTGAATGTCCTAATCGAAGCACTTACGATTCGTTTGAAAAGTGCCAAATGAATGCGGCGATTCTTCTATTGAGTCAGAGAACGAAGACTAATATATAATAAAATAATATGTAATAGAATAATATGTAATCAAATGCATTGGAAGCACATGACTTTTAAGAAATTTTATCCATGAAAGACTTATTTATATTTTTTAGACAAACTGCATATAAGAATTCGATCTTTTATAAAAATTAATATTTTACTTTGCTAAACTTTCAGAACTTTAAATGAGTACAAAAGAATCCCTATTAATGTTCCTAGGAACCGACAGGTTGAAGAGTTTTGCCCTAGATAATCTGTAGTATAACTGAGTGCCGCACTTGTGCCGATACTCATAGAAATACTGCATGATATTTCAGGAAAATAATTCTAAAATATATCCTAAAAACATTTAATTTTCATATCATTTTATTAGGAGGGTCTGGAAACAGCTTCAGAACATATGTCTAGAGACCTTAGAAAGCAAAGATAAAATGGAAATGCTGATAGTCGTGGATATTGAAATTTGTTTTTTTTTTTACTTATCTAAGGAATTTTTAAAACTTTAAATTGAATAAAACATTGGCATTGTTTTAATTCTAAATTGTCTAATATATTGTCAAAAGATTTTTGATACAGATGTCAAATTATATTTTGTAGAGAAAATTATCACAGTTTTTTGTTTTGGAATAAGAATATCTTAGTTTTTTTATTTGATTTCCATATTTAATTATCGAATTTTCTTCCAGAATTTCTTCTCCGTAATCAATAAGTAGAAAATTAGAAACTTTTCTGCATACTATTTGAATTATTTTAGAAATGCAGCAGCAAAACTACATTTCTAAAATAATTCAAATAGTTAACTAATTCATATAATTTGCTTTAAATATTTTAATAGGTTAAAAATAATTAAAAAACACTCTTTAATGACCAGCTTTAAGTAGTGACAAAAGATCAAAGGAGGGTTTAAAATCACTAAAAATCTGCTTACTCGATTGTTCATCCATTGATCCTTGTTATCGATTTCATCTTTACTCCGCGCATACTACTTAAAATAATATTTGACCCCATTAAAAAAATAGTTTAAATGTCCCCTTTATATATCCTCACGTGTATATTAATTAGCTCAATTTTAATGCGTATTTCGAAATATGTATAGTAAGAGCAGTCATTCATTGTCAGAAATATCTCAGAAAAAAAACAGTATATTTAATTATTAATTAGGTAGGCCGAATTTGAGATGGATAGATGGCCTAGGAAAAGAACTTTTGGTCTTCAAAACTAAAAACTGGAAAACGCTAGTAGGAAAAAGGTTAGCCTGGAAAAAACTTCTTGAGAAGGCCAAGGTCTACCCTGGGCTGCCTGGCCATTGATGATGAAGATGATTTAATTATTGTTATTTAACCATACTCAACCAAAACAGTCAAATAACCGTAAAAAAGACGGTATTCAAACTGTCAACTGTTAAAAAATATTTATTGACCACAATTTTATCCTCGCCAGCTGCGCCCACAGACAGTGGGAATCGAGGGCACGTTCTTTGAAAGTTGGAAGCTGAATCATGTGATATGTATTAAGGAATCATATACTTTTTTACTTCATCATCCGATGCGTAACACACTATCTTACAAATGTCTGGTGAACACTTTGCGAATCCCAGCACTGAAATCGCAATATTTTCACCCTTCCTTCTTCACATGACCAGTTTCCACGGTTCTCAATTGGTAACCTTCGACTATTGCAATGCAAAACGCATAAATGCTCAGTTGCTTTACACAAAAAAAGTCTAGTATTTCTTACTTCTCAGGTTAGATATTACCAATAGATATTACTAATTAAGCCCCATTCCACTGTATCGCTTGATAAAACACAACTCATCCAATGGTCATTAACTACCGAAATTCTTAATATTATCTTACTCCAATTATCAGTTAAATTTAGTTTTTACGGTTTGGAAACTATTCTAGTTATAAATAGTTAAAAACCAGAAAATTTTGTATTCTCGATTTCCTAACCAGACCAGTTGTTAACGGTTCCAAAACCGTAACTTATAAAAAAAGTTTCTAACCATAAACTTTATGGGCAATTGGAAACTGCTGCCGGTTATTTCTCCGTCATTTTAAAATGAAAATTTTTAACACTCAGAAAAAAATCAGAACAACAATAGTTTTTGAAAATACAAAAATGTAATTCCAAACAAAAGTACGTATTTTTTAAAAAAAAAATAGTTGACAAATTATGATTTTAGACTTTTAGTTTAGAAATACCTAGTGTTAAAATAAATAATAAGTGTTCGTTCGTAAGAGTCATCATTTAAGACAGATATTCTAAGAAATAAATATTTCATGCATCCCGAAATAATTCTCAAAACAATAAAATGAAATTTATGAGAAAAAATTTTTTTATCAGTGTACTGCATTATGGATAGCTAAAAAAAAGCATATAGCTATAATTTACACATTGAGTTGTTTTTCTGTTGTTTGAATTTCTGTTTCTTCTATATTTTTTTGTACCCAAGGGGATATATATCATGAGAATAATAATATTTCTAAGCAGTGGAAAAAAATTGAATAATCTTTTGTTTTATTTAATATGTTTGAACATACATGTTTTTCGTTATTCTATATTTCCACGAGTAACATTTTATTGTATTATTGTATCACATACGAATTTCACTCGTAAATTTAAATTTTACTATATTTTTAATAAATATAAAATGCATTTGATGGCCTTTTAAATCAATGAGCATTTATGGAATATGAAACAATGCGTAAAATAACACGTTGTGTCTGAATGATAAATAATGCTCAATTATGTCCACGTTTGTCTATTTCTTAGAACATAGGAAATTCAAAGAACTGAAAAAACGTGTAAAAAATAACGAAATCTGTGTCCTGAGTAACTTTTTTTTTGTTTTTAGCTCAATAAAATTTCCCTTTTTTCTTGTTTCCTTTTTTTCTCTTTCTTTTTCATTTTTGATACATTGCTTTTTTCATTCATTTATTAATTTTTTCAATCACTAACTTCTTTTTGAACTAATTTTTTTTTAAAACTATTTATAAATTTTAGTATAAATATAATTTTAAATCGATAAACAAAGTAAGAAAAGTTAAGTTAGTTATAGCTTTATAACTACCATAATTTTCCTTTTAATTTTTCCATGATTTTTTTTTGTTCACATTATTTTAATTAATTATTTATTCCGTCAATTATTTTGGCATAAAATACATGTTTATAAATATTTTCATTATTCAACATGTATTCATACGTATATACTTTATTCATACGTTCATATGCATATATGAAGTTCCTTATGTATAGATTTATCTATTTACTCAGATTGATTTACTGATACGATTTACTCAGATAGATTTATCAATTTACTCAGATTTACTCTTACCTCCATATTTTTAATTCCTTTTTATGCTTTCATTTATTCGCTATTTCTTTCCTTATTTCTCCAATTTTAAAAATACTTGGCTGCAGAAATTAATTGAATGAAATAACTAATATAATTAATAATTAGTCTTAGTACAATCAATAAATATGATCAATAAATATCTTAACTTAAATATTTATTTTCATGCAAACAAAATATGCATTACGTTTTAAATTAAAATGAGGTGAGATGCAAAATTTAAAATATTAAACTATATTTCATAATTAAAATTGCCAATTTAATTATAAAGGATCCAAATTAAATTTCAGTGATCATATATGAAGTAAAATGAAATTAAAATTTCATGAAAGTAAATTATTTTGAATCCAATACCAGTCACAATGATAATATACGGCGAAATAATGCTTAATTTTAATTTTAAAAAGTGGCATTTCAATTGAAACAACATAGATATTTATTTCTTTTGTTTTTAAAGTGATAAATCTTTAACACTGCAAAGTATTTACTCCTTGCTCTGAGCGAAAGTAATTAAATTTTGCATTATTCAAATATTTCTGAACATAAAATCAAAATGTCTAATTTATTTTTATCCAAAAGCAATTATTTGTTTAAAAAATGCAATAAAATGTAGTTACATGTTAGCTAAGAAACAGGTTCAGAAAGCTTACAGGACATTGTTAATTTTAATTATTAATCAGCTTAGAATCAACTGAGACTCATAATTTATTATGCACAATATAATTTAAAAACTTGCGTTTAAATGCATTTTTAATCAAATGCGTTGGCAACATTATCAAATTTATTTTTTTACTGTTATTTATAAGGAGTTATAATCTTTTCTTAACAATTATTTATCAGTGTATGCTTTTTGAAAGATACTCAATTACAAATTTGCTTAAAAAATACTGATACCCTTTTTTTTAAGCAAACAACTGTTCTACTTATTAATAAAGTTTAAATTTATTCTATTATCTTAAAGTAGTTCTTAATTAGCTTTCGTCATTTTCAATGACAACTTCATATAAGAAATTGTTTCTTCATGACTAATTCGTCTTTCTGCATTAGATAAATCATTCTAACAATTTCATTAGAGGAAAAATAATATTTGCAGTAATAAACATCTATTTTATAAACAATATTATACATGATATAATTATACAATATCATAATTATACATGAGTTTAGAAAAAAAAATTACTAAGTCATTATTAAACTGTAATTTCTGATAGATATATCAATGATGAACTTCTTATATACACATATATATAACAATTATAATATTAAATGTATCGTTTCCTGTTCTAATAAAATTGTTTAGATTATCTACAAACTGAATGAGACTTGTGAGTTATTCAGAATTCTTAAGAACTATTAATAAGTTGCGTCGTTTCTTGTTTATGAGTCTCATTATAGTTTTCAGAAGAAATAATATAAGATGATCTTCAAATACCCGATATCTAAGGTCTTCAGATCATCTTTACCCCTTTGAAGTATTACCAACATCGGTATTTGATTAAGATAAGGGGATGTTAACTATAACAGTCGATAATGTTGGAGATTCTGAATATTCTTAGTTCAAAGCATTTTAGTTATTGTTTTATTTTATGGTTCAATGATTATTAAAGTTTTATCCTTATTGATCTTTGGGTAAATTTTCTCAGATTTGCTTTTAAAATTTACGAAGTGTTCATAAGCATTGCAAACGATTGATGGAAGTCTGACAAGTTTAAATTTATCCCATTGAAATTTATGAACATTGTATGTGCATTAAAATTTATGAACTGCTAAAATATAAAAATTTTGATGAATGCCTTAGCATTTTATATATCTGGAATGCTTAGGTCACTGTACACACAGTTTCCTGTCTGCATGTTTTTCATTAGTCATTGCAGTGGTTACCAACTGGAGGCCCCCAAAGTCTTTTTTTGTGACCCGTGAACTAAAACGGATTAGTTGTCGTTTTTTGCGAACAATTTTCGCAAAAAATCTATATGGGCTTAAAATACTTTTCCTTCATTTAAAAAAATCGAATTTCTTCGTTTCTGTGAAATTTAACATACCAAAGGTGAAAAAAAATTAATTTCACAGGCTTTGCATCCAAGAAAATATTTATTCAAATACAAAAATAATCGTGTATGTTGCTCTTTCTTATTTCGTTTTTTTATATTTTGTGATTATAATTATAACATGTGCGCATCAGAAATTTTCTCAAAAAAATTCACCCATTTAACTTTTTGAAACCACTCATTTTGGACGAAATTATTTACATTTGTAAATTTCACAACGTATAAAAGAGGGAATGAATATCATGTTTTATTTAAATTCCTTGAATTGAATATCACATGGGAGGAAAAGAAACAAAAATTAATTTCAGATGTACGAGAATTGTTTGGCTGTTGCTATAATTCCTAATAAGTCGAAAAAAATGTTAATTTATCACGGAATTAAATTTAAAAGCAAAATAATCTTGTCACTAAGTTTCTGATTAAGATAAAATTCAAAATGATGCATAACAAGCATTATTTTTAATGCTTCTTATTTTGCTTTTTAATATTGAAAAAAAAAACTTCGATAAAAATCTTACAGTAATATTTAATGCTAAATCAAACATAAAAGAGTCCTATATAAAATTTTGATAAAGTTGCGGCCGGCCATTTGACTGGTGTTTTTAATTGCGGCCCCCGGCCACATGTAAGTTTAAATGCCTTGTTCTATAGAATGCCTAGAGTAAGTGTGATATATTTGTCATTTCATACCTTGTCAGTTTGTAATTTGTCATTTTATATATACATTAAAAATGGTGTCAATTTGTGAAATAGACTAGACAAAGTAATCGATACAAGTTACGAACTTACTGCTTGATTTTTCTGGCATAGGATGTTCAAAAATACTTGTTTTCTTTTGTAATCTATTGCCGGTATATCAAATATCTGAAAGCTTCAAACTTTATTGGAAAGTTGGAGTAATTGCATGTACTAAATACTTCTAAATTTACAAAATAGTCCTTTAAGTATTTTTAACGAAATTCAAACAATTCTCTAAAACTGAAAGTGTCTTTTCGATTATTGTAGGGTAGTGCATATATTGCAATTAGAGTCATATTGGTCAAATAACTAAAAAAATCATAGACTTTACTTTTGTGCTTCTTTATATACGAGGCGCATCCAGAAAGAAAGTTTCCCGAATTTTTTAAAAAAAGGAACTCACACTTTCAGGAACATATTTATTGGCAACTAGTACAGCAATGTTTCAGCTATTTTTCAACATAATCAGAATTGAGACACTTGTCGTATCGTGGTATCAACTTTTGTATCCCTCTGTCGTAAAACTCTGCTGCCTGTGAATGGAAAAAACGTGTGACAGACGTCTACCGTTACTGTGAAACACTGCGGAAATTGTGACGTGCCATTCAAAACAAGAGTCGTGGAATGTTTACTGCAGGTTTTGTTTACTGCGCTCCTCCCTCCATGATAATGCTTGTCCACATACGGCATGATGCACAGCAGCTGTTTTTACGGAATTTGGCTGGGAGTTGCTTGATCATCCACCCTACAGCCCTGATATTACTCCCAGCGATTTTCACGTTTTCTTGCACTTCAATAAATTTCTATCGTCCTCTGAGCGTTTTGGCAACGGCGATGAGCCGAAGACATCTGTCACACGCTGGTTTCATTCACAGGCGGCAGAGTTCTACGACAGAGGGATACAAAAGTTGATCTCACGATTTGACAAGTGTCTCAATTCTGGTGGTGACTATGTTGAAAAATAGCTGAAACATTGCTGTGCTTGTTGCCAATAGTTATGTTCCAAAAAGTGTGAGTCCTTTTTTTTTGACAAATTAGGGAAACTTACTTTCTGGATGAGCCTCGTAGATTAAATAAAAAAGCATTCGACTTTTTTTTTTATCAACAGCACCCAATATTTTTTTATTAAAGCTGTAAACTTTTTTTTATTTCTGCCCTCAAAATCCTAAATCGCTTGTTGATACTTTAACAAGTTAATTGTTTCACGGTAATAAGATAAAATTAGATCGAACTAGTTTATGTCGAGTCTACGACATTTCTATTTTAAATAGAGTCCTCCTTTCTGCAAGAAGTAAACTGATATTTTAATATTAGGCCCTTGTGCATAAAAACATTACTCTGTTACATTCGTCTTCTTTGACGAAATATTGATTGATCGATTCAAGCTTTAATTATATGGACTCATATAAGATTAATCACGCTATTCATGCATTAACGCAGAGTAAAAAAAAAAATGATTCACTTCATCAATCATTTAACGGGGATGTAATGGGTAAAGTTTCGGATGAAGATTTTTCTAAGTGAATTTCTTTCACGTACTTTACCAAGTCAAGCTTAGTTTCATTTAGTTTTTTTTTAAATAGAGTTTATAAATCTATTGTAATATTTCATAAATTTGAATCAACGCAGTTCATGAAGAACCCCTTTGAATATTTTAAAAACAAAATTAATTTTTATTTTAAAACATTTATAATAATAATTTATATGTTTAATTAAAAAATAGAAGTATTTATTGTGGTAAAACACAACATATTGCATTATTTCAGGAACTAATTTGCAATATGCAGTGTCAAATCTCTATACCTGTCTTTGCGTCCATATGTCGAGTTTTTTTCGAATGAAGGCAGATCAAGAAAAAAAGATTAATATGGTAAAAAACGACATAAATTTGTGAGCAAATCTAATTTCCGACTTTCTTTTCATTAGAATTTTGTATTACTGTTTCGGCATTCTCAAATATTAATAGACTATTAAAATTAGGGATCACATGCAAGATTAATATAAACAATTGGTAATATTGAATTAGTCAATATAGCGAAAAGGTTTCTGTATCAATTCGGTAACCTTAGTAGATTTAATAGAACATTTATATAACGACATCATTTTAAAAATGATATTTTTGAAAAAACAAAATATTTATTTTAAAATGTATCATTATTGCACGTTTAATATTACTTTAAAAATCATATACTATACTATTGTGGGGAATTACAAATCGACTATGTCAACCTTCATCTATCAAAAGGTACCTCGTGAAAAAAAATCAAGTTAACATGTCTTATATACCAGTGATTTGGTATTTAATATTTGTAGTGGTAGTTAATCCACATTACTCCCCTTCCAGAATTTTATCTGGGATAGAATTCGATGAACGGATACCACTAGTTGATTCATGCTGTTTATTTACTTATAACATTTTTGCTCATTTTATTTTTTTTTCCTTAATTTTTTTTTGTAGCATTTCGCTCCTTTTTTTTTGTATATTTGCTTATTACCGGGAGACTTTATTTACTTCACCGGATCTTTTTTTTCTTCTTTGAGCAGTTTATATTAAGCAAATGAACTGTTTACTGTGGACCATCCATCATGTTAGCGAGTTCATATCACGCCCGGGTCACCAATGTGGGGATTTAATTTTTGACTGTGTCAACCTTCATCTATCAAAAGGTACCTCGTGAAAGAATCAAGTTAACTTGTCTTATATACTAATGATTTGATATTTAATATTTGTAGTGGTAGTTACGCCACACTATTAAAACTGATCACAATTTATTTTCTACATTTCGCATTAGAATCTATTTCTCCTTACCAAAAGCCATTGACGATTAGCGGCTGAATTATGTCACCCTGGGCATCTGTTGTGTCCTCAGAAACTGAATCTTTGGCATGTTTTGTGGTACCGTTTTGGGAAAGCAAGGGATGACAGATTTAATTTTTAGGTTTCCTTGAGGAAAGTTAATTACGAGTCCTCTAAGTTCGTGGTTTGCCCACTGGAGTTTTAACGCTGAGTTTTCTTTCCTTTTTTAATGATGACATTCTTTGGCTTTTTTCAAAATCTTTTTTTTATTTCTTCCCTTTTTTTGGGGGGTGGGGTGGGGCAGTGAGACGTCAAAAATTCTCCGCCGATGATGCTTGAAGGATTTACGACTCTTTTTCTTTACCCAAACTGACCGAATAAGATTTTTTTTATAATCGATTCTGCTTAACCAATTTGCGGTGTAATAATTTCAGAAACCGGTAAGCTTTTCAGAAACCGGTAAGCTTCAGTAAACTTTTAGTAGGTTAGGTTGAAATTAAGTTTAATACTCTGATGGAACTTGGATGTGTTCTTAATTATTGCCATTTAACTCCTTTATGTTATAAATATTATTATGCAAATTCTAATGTGCATGCTCATTCAACTTCTTGTTTTCTCTCACTGTATATCCGGTGATTTCCAACGGCAAAACAGAAATAGCACCACTATTTCCACGGGGGTGCATTTTTTTCCTTCTATGTGACTCTGCAAGTCGCTCTTTTCCCGTTTATGGTTTCATTTCGGCTTTTCAGTAATGCTTATTTGTTTATTTTGATCTGGGTTAACTGCTTGTGCTTTTTGTCTATATTTCAGCAAAATATAAAAATTGTTTCAAAAAAGCAACTGGTGTCTGACTGCGTCTTTCAGGAAGCTTTTCGCGAGTTATTCAACTTACATTCCTGACAATATATTCTACACTAACAATAGTTTTGACTCTGAATACAAGTATATTGAAGATAGTTATTGAGAAACCAATGATAATTTCTCTGATTCCTCTGCGGGTAGTGATTCATTTTACATTCAAAGTTTTTCGCATGTTTTCATTAGTATCCACGTTTTTCTTTTGTATTTCATAAAACCGCCTAATTTTACCAAGATTATTTTTTTAAACATTTAGCTTCTATGTAACTTTTATTCAATTTCTATTTTCGAACTATCATTTTTTTATAATCCGATTCTATATTGAAAAAAAAATTCTTTCACAAATTTTTTTTGTATATTTTAACTTAAAAAGATTTAGATTTTAAATATGAAATAAAAAATACGCATTCTTTTTAAACCTGATTTAATGTAAAAATATTACGCGTTGAGAGACTTGAATAGATTTCTAAAAATAAATATTAAGAACAGTAATTTAAGAACATCCTGCACATGAAATAAAAAGATTATCTCAATTCCGAAAGTGAGCTACAAGTAACTCCAAAATACTTTATCCAGTGACTTGATACCTTATTACCACAGGTTTTTCTTGTTTAAATATGCTTATTAGTTATTGGAATTATATGTTATATTTTAAAACCCTGATTCTTGTTTTCTACATAGCTTTAAAAGAAAATACTTTTATTTCTACATCTGACAATAAGAACTTTTATTCTCCATATTATAAACCAAAGCCAATTGAGCATTTCGTTTTCACAAAAAAATAATAAATAAAGCAAATTAAGTCAAATTAGATTAGATGAAAGTTCTGATACATAATTTCGAAGCATTTGAATCTGTTTTGTTCGGAACCCTATAGAATTTTGATGATGATTTCCTTTTCGTTTTCGATAACTCATTCCAGATAATTTTTAAAAGTAATCACGTTATTTTCAAATTAGGTGGTGCACAGCAATGACACAATTGCATGTTCTTGTTAATAATCGAGATTTTTAATGCTCTTTCACGGCATGCATTTTGACAAGGGTAATTTCGCGCCTTTCTACAAGCGATGTTATCTTTATTCGTTCCTTTACATTAATGTAATTACTTTTCGAAGAATAGAACGTTTTGTGTGTGTGTGTGTTTTGTTGAGTAAATAGCATTTATCATATCTTAAAACTGAATTACTTAATTTTTTTAAATTAATTTGTATTCTTTCTTAAAATGAAATAAAGATAAGTAGGAATAAGACAGCATGGCGAGGAAAGTCTGCTTTAAAAAAAATTTCCAACAATATTTCTTTGTTTGGAAAGTGGATGGAACATTTGTACAGCGCCAAAAAAAAGAAGAAAAAAATTTTTTGATTTAATCATCGGATCTTTATGGTCTAGAACTCAAACTTAATGGCTCGAGGAGATGACTTCAAATATGCAAATTAATTTGTGTAGACGATATTTTAAGTTACGGAATAAGATGATTGGATCTTCACGTTCTAAGATTCATTCTTAATGGTACGAGGAATCGAAATTTAAATATATGACTTCAGTATATCTCTACTTCTCAAGAACTATTCATCCGATTTCGCTCAAATTTTGTATTTTAAAATGTGAAACTACATACTTTAAAATAATGTAAAGAATTATGTACCTTACAATACAATTTTTTTTCGACTATTTTTAAATAAAGGGAACAAATATATACTATCATTTAGTTTTTGCATTGAATTACTCTTGGATAAACTAAATTTATAAGTGTGGGCAGAACTTTTGTAAAATTAGCTTAAAAAGTTCTCGAGGTATGGCGAAATACACAAAAAGTAAAATTATCATTAAGGGGTCCAAACTTTAGACCGCTCTCCTGGCCAAACTATGGGGACCATGTTTCCAAGATTGTGCTACCCCCTTTATTTCGGGGTCAGAAACCCGAATCAATTGAACAAAAGGTATGTTTATTCAGGGAAAGTACGTTTTTGTGTTTGATTTAACTTAAAATATCGTCTGAACTTGTTTTTTTAGCATATTTGAGATCACCCTTTTAAATCATTGAGAATGGGTCCTAGAACGTAAAGATCCAATCATTAGATGAGAAGTTATTCAGGGTGGTTCACTTCTTACTTTGAGCTCTGTACATTTAGCTGAGATCTCTATAGAAAACCAAATGACAAGTTCTTTTCAAATTTTTAAATACAGTATCTGGCTCCTCAACGAGAAAAATTATTGAAGAATGTTTCCTACAGCAAGCCTAAACAATCCAACTGAAATATTAGCAAAAGAGTCTCTCAGTTTTATTTTCAGATTTCACCGCGTTTTTAATGCAAATGATCGTTATTTTATTTACAATGTTTCCTAAATTATTGCAGTTCCTAAATAATTTCATAAATAATGCGCCATCGCTAATTACGTTAAGAAAAGTATGGTTGGTTTCCTAAGCACAAGGCAGCGAATCGTACACTTTTATCTCTTTCAGCTTTTCCTCAATATTTTTATTTCAAATTGTCAGTGATTTTGGGGATATTCGGAAGAATCCTCAATAAATATTTGTAAAATGAAATGCAAGAACACGTAAATTAATAAGAATCAAAATCATATATCTTATCTCATAAACTAATGAGACATGTTTCTCCTTCAAGGAAAAAAAATTTTAATTTTTTTTTCGTTTTCAATAACAGTAAAAAAAAACAAGGACTGCAAAAATTTAAAAAGATAATGATGTTTCTCAATTTGTGAACATTCGTAGACGAGTTGCCTCAAAACTTCGTGCTCAAATGTGCTCATTGCTACGCGGACAGTAATCACTGACTGTATTGTAGTCAGTAATCATTTATACAGTAATCACTGACTGTATTGTAAGCAGTAATCATTTGTACAGTAATCACTGACTGTATTGTAATCAGTAATCACTTGTACAGTAATCACTGACTGTACTGTACAGCAATCATAAGTAAAAAAACAACATAATAATATATACTATGAGTTAGTTTTTTTTTTAGCAATAGTACTTCAAGCATTTAACTAACTTTTTCTTGGGGATATAAATAAAAATAACAAATTTCAATTCTGAAGTTTTTAAGTATCAGGTCCTTTACCTGGATTCTAAGATTTGATGGTGAGTATATTAAATATTAAAATTGTTTTTTTTAATGTGTTCAACGAATCGGAAGGTGGATGAAATAAAGATCAATTCAAGATATTTCGAATTAAATTAATGAATTTTTCTGTCTTATTTTTTAAAAATAAATTGCCTATAAAAACACTATTAATCATCAATACTAAAAAAATTATTTTATCAAAAGAAAGATACTTTTTTAATGAATTCAAATACTTAAATTATATTTTACGAACCATGTATTAAATTTTCAGGGCCTGTGCTGTTTTATTACCAGTAGTCAAATAGACCGATTTCTTTGCTTTATATTTGTAATGAATACTAATTTTGTGTTTCTAGGATTGAACTAATTACATTATTTTTAAACACAAACAAACATTTTAATAGAATTAGGAATAAATATTACGTAGGCAAATCTTATTGTTAAAACTTTTTAATATGATATCAGTGTAAAATTTGTTTAGTTCGCTTGCTTTATAATATTTATTCATCTTGGAGATTTTTAACATCAGGTGTATAGTTTTAAGTTTTTAATAGCAAACACATTATTACAGATAGATATTATAGATAGATATTACAGACTTGAGAAAAAAATAATCTGCATGTTTTCTATTAAGCTGTTTTCTATTTTGCGAAATGAAAAATGGATTAAAATTGAACTTCATGACACTTTTAAGGGGAGGTAAACGTTATCACATACTAGTACATCTTATTCTTTAAACTGATAAATTTATTGCTTGTGATATTTGAAAGTGATTCTGAAAAATAAAAATAGACACTGAAAACCATACTGAACTGGAATATCATGATTATTTGAAACCTTTTAAAAGTAGTTTCAAATAGGAAAAACTGTGTATATTCTACTTTTAGTCATTTCTAAAAATGAAAAGTAGATAAAAATTGAACGCCATGACACTTTTAAAGCCCTGTAAACTGTAGTAGATACTAGTACATGTTATTCGTTAATTTGGTGATTCCACTTTTAATATTTCTATTTATGCAATAAAAATTACTGATTTGGCATAGTTATAATAAGTATAAACTCTTTTTTGAGCGAAAAGATCTAATTATACGCATTTAAAATTATTACAGTAACTAAAATTTTTATAACGTTTACATAATAACAGTAAAAATATCTTACCTAAGTCTAACGAAATTTCCTATAACGAATTTTTCTTCTGAAAGCTATGATATCCTTAACAAGAAAATCCCCTGCAATAATTTTAATTGCATGATTATGTTGTGGTCGATTTTATCCCCCTTAAAAGAGGTGATCCTTTCCTCTATTAACTTTTCACTCATCTTGAACATAAAAGAGTACGTTTGAGTTACGTAGCTCTCTGAATTAGTTTTAAAACCATTTTAGCAAGGTGTTGCAAAAGATTAGAAACCAAATAAATCTACCGTTAAAAAAAACTTAAAAATTTATTGGTGCCGGTTCGACAAATGTGGTCATCAGGAAACTTGCTAAGTCTCTCAAGTAATGATTGTAAGCCAGAATACAATGTGCTAACTCTCTCAGACGTGGTGAAATTAAGACTTCCCGAATTAGTTTTGGCGATTATATAAATTTTGGAATAAATTTATTACAATAAATTTAAAAAAAATTTAGCTAGGTGTTGCATAAGGCTAGAAACCAAATAAATTCACTGCTTAAAAGAACATAAAAATTTATTGGTTTCAGTTCAACAAATGTGGTCATAAGGAAACTTGCTTAAAAGTCTCAAGTTGGTTGGTTAATTGGTTCTAATGCCCCTTGCCACACGGGCAAGCCTGCTTGGTGAAACCGAGCAAATTTAAGGCAGAGTGTGCGATTCTTGTTTTTTTCTGTGGCGCCATCTATGGCCGAGAATTCGACTTCTACCACACCATACGTCACACCTGTTAATAAGGCGGACCCATTCGTACATCTATTCATTCATCCACAGATCGTAATTTTGACCTGAAACGAACGATTGAAATCCAGTACCCCCAGAGGTCTCAAGTAATGGTTGTGAGTCAAAATACAATATGCTAACTCACTCAGGCGTAGCGGAATTAAGACTTCCCTAATTAGTTTTGGCGATAATATAAATCAATAAAATTGCAATTATTTGTGTACCTAAAACAACACGGTAATAATTAAACCACTTTGAATTTTGAAGAAAAAAAAACACACACAAATAAAGCGTATCTAATTTACACGCGCATGTCATGACAGCTACTTTTATGTTTCTTCTTAACTAAAACTTTTAATGCAAATTTTTCTGCCCTACTATAAGATTTAACTCTCGCTTTGCTAATTATGCTCAATAGTTGAGAGGTCAACAGTGTTAATTACCGCATAGTAATATATTTCCTTAGTGAGATTAAAGTTCGCAAGAACAATCAGCTTTATACGTTGATTTGTTCAGGAAATATATTTTTTTAAATCACACTTTCAGCTTGTAATAAAATAAGAGTGGGATAGATTTTTTTAAACAACAAAAACATCCATTGAGGGTTTAAAAATCTATAACTAAGCACGGAAACATAAAATTCATTTTTTTTTCTGAGTATGTTTCAGAAAAAAGTTCAATTTAAAAATACGTGTAAGATTTTTTTCTTCTTGAAGAGAAATGAAAAAAAAATTGAAACGGACTATTTTAAAAAAAAAGGCAAGGAAAACTTACAAAGTATTCCATATGCTGCAAAATTATCGAAATAGTATCCGTTTAAAATTTAAGATCATGACCATAAACTCTTCGAAGATTACATCTTTTCATTGGGAAAATAATGATCGTCGCTTCTTACTTATACTTATGCACCCCATTATTTAATTTTTTTTTCTAATGATCAAAAAATTATTTGGTACTTAATCAAATGGCTCCATTTTTTTCTTTTCTCAATACAAAACTTGGGAGGAAAAAATTCTTTCGCCAATTATTAAGAAATAAAAAATCCATGAATCATTTGATATTGTGTCGTAAGATAATTAAGAAAAGCTAAAAACGAGTGCCTTTAGATAAATATATGTTTCCATATAAATGACGTAAAGGAAAAAAAACACTCTGTTTTCTGGAACTTTGAAATTCATTTTGTGTAATCATCATTTGTTCTCTTCTCCCCTTTAACAGTCGAATTGAGTGTTATGGAATAAAAAGTAGTAACAAAGAATTTCATTCATATTTTATGTTTAGTTTTTTTCTTTATCCGTTACACATTTCTTTTGTCATTTATAATGAATTATTTAAAAAAAAAATGTCTCGACGTGAACAATAAAGTTTTTTTTTCTTCTTGTTAATAGTAAAGAACTCGCCGATCCCGAATTAGCACCTCATTATGACAAATGTAAAGAAAACATACGTATATTTCAAGTTATATTTTACTTCCTTTTAGAAGCCTTTATTAAATTATGCTATATATTATTGTTTATCAGTAGTAATATATATTTTAGAATGTGCATGTTTTTTTCCTCTGCAAATACAATTGTTATTTTTATTCATTATTTTCAATATTTAAATTAATTATCAAAATTCTATATTTTCCCAATAGGAAGTTTTTATTTATTTTTTCTAAATTTACTTTTTTTTTTGTATTGTTAGCTAATTTAATTTTAAAAAGAGTCCGAGGAATATTTTGTTAAAAATTGATATGGCTTAATAAGGGATAAGAGACTTCATTTGTTTTCACATTTTGAAATAAAATAATTCACAAATAATTAAATAATAATTAATGATAAGAAAAAAAATATTTCTGTTATTGAGTTTTTACTTTTGGGTAAAAAAGTTTTTAAAATTCTTGCAGATAAGCATGCGAAAGGAATAAATAAAGTACAAGAAACATAATTTCAATTTTTGAGCCTTTCATAAGACTGCTAATGAAGGAAAATGCTAGAAAATAGTTAAATCTGAAAAATAATTGAAGGTTTTATTTTTCAGAGACAGTAAACATTTTCCAATGTTCTACATCAATATACAAACATTATTTCAATTTAAAAGATTCTGATATTTTATGATTTGATATTTTAGAATATTTTTATTTAAACGAATGAGTTGCATACAAAGTTGCTCCTTGACATATTTGATTCTATTATTTAAATATATCTAATGAGTTGCAGGTGCTTTTCTTACCTCTTTGAAGAATTATAACTTCAAGCTTTTACAATATAACAGTTTCTAATCTTAAAGCTCATTGTTGATGGTTATACAGAGTTTTTACATTACTGTGCCTGAGTGCAAGAAAAATTTTTTTTTCATACCAGTAGACCATCTATCATAAACACCGTTATTATTAATTGTAATAATGTTCCCACTAACGTAATAATGTTCCACTAAAAATCTTCACACTTTATGCTTGTAATTGTACTGAAACCAAAGTTATCTTTTTTCTACCACAAATAATCTTTTTATTTTAAACTTGTATTGATCTCGTCAAAACCTTTTTTTCAATAAAAAAAATGTTTACACTG
This sequence comes from Parasteatoda tepidariorum, assembly GCF_043381705.1. Lineage (NCBI taxonomy): Eukaryota > Metazoa > Arthropoda > Arachnida > Araneae > Theridiidae > Parasteatoda > Parasteatoda tepidariorum. Next base: position 20,896,056 of record NC_092207.1, read on the forward strand.
GTATTTTGATTGATTTATTTAAGTTTTTCTTTGTGTAAAAGAGAATATTCATTTTTAAGTGGATTACTTTATTGATTTTTAAGCGGGGGTTAAGTCAGTTCAATTTATTTAGTGGTTTAACAACTAGGGCAGCATATTCTTGCGACATATTCTTGCATATTCTTGCGACAAATATGTTATGACTTATACAAATATTTTGCTTAACCAAGATAAATGCTAATTTTAAAAAAAATATTTTGCAACTAATGTAATACTTTTTCATGGAATTATTATGCTGGACGCTGAAAATTAGCCATTAATTCTGAATACAGTGTCTTAGGCAAGAATTGTTAATTTCCCTTCCCCCATTTGAGTGTTATTGTAAGTAAATTACTACCCTTCCCCCTTTAAGTGTATCTGTAGTATTTGAACGAATTAAATATTTAGTTAGTTTTTGTAGACAATATAAGGGTTTTGTCTGCGTAAGTAAAATTATTTCCTCAAATCTGCAAGAAATTGCTCTAGCGTTGAGTTGTGCCAGCGACGAACTTGACCCACGATAATCATCATTGTGATAAATTGAGCTCGCGACGAACTGTTGGGACGACGAATTGTGCGTGATGAATTAACCCACGACGAATTGATGCGACTTTCTTGAAGTTTCACTACGCAAGGAATTATTCCTGCTTTTTGGTGCTGTGGACACCAAAAATCAAGAGTTACGTATGATGTTTCTACAAATACTGATGCTTTTGCAAATTAAGTTAATAAGTACGCCTTTTGTTTGACAAGAGAGCACCGTAAGGGTGAAAGTATGTTTTAGCTAAGAACCCAATGAATATATGACAGCAAAAATCTTTCGTGAGGCAACTTTCTAAATTTAGACATACATCTGGTTTTGCAGGACATTTTCTCCAGATCCCTGTGTGGTACTGCTCAGCGACTGACCACGTAATTATTCAACAGATTTTACAAGCACTGGTATCGCATGTTCTCAATGGGTCTTAGCGAAGTCAGGGATCAAACCCCATCCTCTCCTGATCATAATTCGATTCCCTAACCCAGGAAACACGACCCTCATTTAGTGTGACACCAGCTGTTGCGAAATTTTTTAACATATATCTTTGTATTGTAACTTGTAGTCTTTAACAATGCAAAGAAATCACTTAAATTTGTACCAAAGAGGATTCTTAAATCCGAATTAATCTAGTTTATTGATAAAAAAAGATCTGCTCACACGCGTATGAAGATCCAGGTTAGCAGTGCTTTTGCAATTCATAAAACAAAGCGATATTGATAGAAAAATCTATTTTAATTTAAAAGTTCTACAAATCTGGGAAGAACTTGCGCACTACTTAATGCTTGTAGTACTCAGTGCTTTTACTTAGTGCCCACTACTTAGTGCTTGTTGGTGAACCATGCAATGAAATTTCACAGTACCAAACTTAAGTGAAAGGTTCGTTATTACGTACAATAAATCTTTCTGTAGGTTTTAGGTTTAAGGAAAGTGTTTCATTTGTCTATATCTGGTAAGAGAGATCCAGATAAGTCATGAGATCTGATTAAAAGGTTTTTATATGACATTTCATTTTTCAGTTTTTGTATAGGAATTTGATTTTTATATTTTTTTAGTTTGAATTATTAGACACGGTAGCCTTCAAAAGTGCACTCTAATTCGTAAAAAATCAATCAACTTATATTCAAAATTATTTGTTTATCAATTATGTTGCATACCATCTTGAAGCTCCAATCATAAAAAAGCAAAGCCGAAAATGTGTCGTAGATAGCAATTTAGTACGAGTTCTCTATAACAACTCAACATACGCACAAGCTTTCTAAGAGAAAGTCAAGTTGTCACTTGTTTCTGGATTCGCCAATAAAATTTGCTAGACTTAAAGAGTTTTTCAATGCGGGAATTATTGTTTAGAGTAAACGTAGTGGAATAAAGGTAATGTTTAATATGTACCAGCTACGTGCCACTAAATACCTCTCGCTGCCACCTTCTGGCACACTGCCATATATTCGCCTTCTCTGATCTAACCAATAGAATATTTTGCATGTGACAGAGATTAGTTTGAAAATGGAAGAAAAGTATACAACATAATTCCGTTATTGTTGTTGTAAGGCAAGAGGTGCAATTGTTCTTGTTTTCCATTGGCACTAGCTATGGACAAGAAATCAAGTTCTGCCACATCCATACGTCACACCCGTTTATCGTGCGGAAGCATTCATACATCCTATCATTCATCCACAGATCGTAATTTTGACCTGAACCAGTGAACGTCAATCTGCAATTCTGTACCCCCAGAGGCATAATTTGTTATGGAGGACTTTGTGACCAGACAGATTTAACGTGCATCATTTACTGCACGGGGAGTCTTCGGCCGGCTGTTAACGAACCAGAGTTCAGCGCCTTGCCCACCAGGCTATCCCGGTCAAAACATAGTTATGTTAAGTTAGCTATGTTATGAAATATAAGGTTTCTTTGCTTCAAAAAAAGATATTTTTCATGCGAAAGTTAATTAGTAATAGAAAGTGTTTCTTTTAAAAACTAAAAAAAGACGGGATGCATTAAAATTCATGTTTAGTAGACTTCAAGAAAAATAAACGTCTTCTAATTGAACTACACAACATAAGTAGAGATAAAAGAAAAATAACAAAAAGTACAAAATAGAGAACGAAAAATCTTTCACCGATTGCATATTAATAAGAGCTTTTTGTGTTAATTTTTATGCGGGTGCGAAGACATCAAATTATTCCCGTTTTAGAAAATGAATTCATTATCACATTTTTCTTCTTTCAATAAATAGAATATTTTCTTTAACAGCAGGAAGAAAAGAATATTTGACGCTTCATTAAAAGAATCTAAGTTAATTTTCTTGTCATACAACGAAAATAAGAAAGGGAAGAATGCCGAAAATTAGTTATGAAATTAATAAAAAGAATAGAAATGAATAAGTAAAAAGACGTGGACAGGCATATTTTCATTAACAAATGAATGCTTATAGAAATGTTTTTGAGTTCTTGAAATATTTTTTTACTTGCAATTTTAGTGAAATATTGAGCATTCTTTCGAAAAATAAATAACTGAAAAAAAATAAGGAATATTATTTTGCAAAATGTATTTATCTTTAAACCATTTCGAATTCTTAAAATGACATTTCAAGTGGCAAAATACTTCTTGGAAATAAATTATTGAGCTACTACATGTACAGTAGGCAAATAAATAAATTATAAGAAAACAAACATGGTCGTATTGTTTGCTTTTTCAAATTTGATTTCTCAGAAACAATTTTAAGCTACCAAATTGTTTCAAACATTAAAAACTCAGAAACAAATTCAAAATTTTTATTTTGTATTAAATATTTTAAAATTACATTATTTAAAATGAAGTAAAAATATTTATGCTTTACAAATTTATATATTTTTTAACTATTAATAAATAAAATAGTGAAAACTAATAGATATTTATATTTTTTATTATAGTAAGATTAACGAATTTTAAAATTTTGTGTAAAAATGTTGCTATTGGGCCATTGGTGACGGTCTGGGAAAAATCCCAGATTATGATCCGAAGACGTGCCATCGGAATTTCAATCCTCTGCTAAGAGGATGACACCCCTGCTTTGGTAGCCCGAAGACCTGGGCTAAAAATCGAGTACTTTAAGACAGAAAAGTTTAACGAGAATCAATACCACCCTCAGTCCCTACGCAGGCTAATCAAAGTGGTCACCCATCCGCTTGTTGACCGCAGCCAATGATGCTTGACATCGGTGTTCTACAGAGAACAGTGTCTTTACAATCAGTCCACTGCGGGACTTTTATTCATGTAAACTTTGCCCATAACTATCAAATCCTCTTACACTTGTTTTTTATCTCTCTTTTATTATCTTGTTCAAACTGCTCCTATTCGTTAAACCACTTTGGATGTGTTTGTCTTTTAATTTCTCGACAACTATTTGATGTTTAGACACTGATGGAACAGAAATTATAGTATGTTCATATCTGTATTTTTAATCATTTGCGTGTTATTAACGTTTTTTTTAGTCTACATAGCTCAAAGTATACCTTATCTATTTGGATACCTCCATTTTTACATACATTGTAGCTTTTTTTCTTAAATTTTTAATTCTGTTTTCTTTTGCATTTTACGAGAGGAACAGTAAAAAATCAATTTTAAATAGCATTGCTTCTTTAAAAATTTATTTTAAAATTTCATCTTTAAAATTGCATTAATTCCTATCTAATTTCACCAATTTTATCTTTAAAATTGCATTAATTTCTATCTAATTTCACCAATTTTATCTTTAAAATTGCATTAATTCCTATCTAATTTCACCAATTTTATCTTTAAAATTACATTAATTCCTATCTAATTTCACCAATTTTATCTTTAAAATTGCATTAGTTCCTATCTAATTTCCCCAATTTTATCTTTAAAATTGCATTAATTCCTATCTAATTTCACCAAAAAATTATTTCATAACATGTACAAATTGACTCCGCATATTTATAGGTTGAGTATTTAAAATTAGCTTATTACAAAATAGTCATTTAAGTAAAGTCAAAAGAAGGAACTTATAAGAATTTCGTTTTAAATGAGCGACGCACAATAGCCATAGTTCGCATTTTAGTATGACGTCGAAAGTCATTAAACCATCGTTTTGACATACTAGCTTTCATTTTTTTCCTTCTATTTCCACCTTCTGCTCCATTCAGAAAGTTTACATAATACCGTATCTCTAGCGTCCTTAATTACTCCACTCTAAAGTTGATCTTTTGTTTACAATCCCCGTTAAGAAGACGTTACTGGAGATACTTACTAATAAAAGTGACTTACTTATTTAAAAGAATTTTAATGGTAATTAAAACAGCCTGACCTTTTAAAGTAAAGAACTTCAATTAAGCTTACATGAAAACTAAAAAATCCTCGAATATTCGAGGAAAAAAATTTTCTTCTCAAAAGTCGAGGAAATTTATTTTCGTTATTTGGTATTGGCACTTTTATCAATAAAGTAAATTTTTAATATACTGCAATAATTAAATTGTCAGTTTTATGCTAATTTGCTCAAAAGTAAGATTTTATCCCAATGCAATGCTTTTCTCCAATTTGATCCCATGTTTCAATCTTTTTTAATACTTTTACCATGAGGCACATCCAGAAGTAAGTTTCCCGAATTTTTGAAAAAAAAAGAACTCACGCTTTCAGGAACATATTTAATGGCAACAGGTACAGCAATGTTTCAGCTATTTTTCAACATAGCCACCACCAGAATTGAGACACTTGTCGTATCGTGGGATCAACTTTTGTATCCCTCTGTCGTAGAACTCTGCCGCCTGTGAATGGAACTAGCGTGTGACAGACGTCTACCGTTACTGTGACCTTACAGTGAAACACTGTGGAAATTGTGACGTGCCATTCAAAACAAGAGTCATAGAATGCTTACTGCAGGTGTTGCGCTCCTCCATGACAATGCACATACGGCAACAAGCACAGCAGCTGTTTTGACGGAATTTGGCTGGGAGTTGTTTGATCATCCACCCTACAGCCCTGATATTGCTCCCAGCGTTTTTCACGTTTTCTTGCACCTCAAGAAATTCCTGTCCTCCGGTGAGCGTTTTGTCACCAACGAAGAACTGAAGACGTCTGCCACACGCTGGTTTCATTCAAAGGCGGAAGAGTTCTATGTCAGAGGGATGCAAAAGTTGATCCCACGATACGGTCTCAATTCTGGTGGTAGCTATGTTAAAAAATCGCTGAAACATTGCTGTACTTGTTGCCAGTAAATATGTTCCTAAAAGTGTGAGTTCTTTTTAAAAAAAAAAAATGGGGAAACTTACTTTCTGGATGAACCTCGTAAAATAATATAATGTCTATGCATTAAAATATCGTAATAGCCACCGGCGTTGATTTGGTTGCACAATATTATGTTGCATTTTATTTTTGATGTGAAAAATCGATCAGACTTAGTAACTTGAAAATGTGCAGGTATTTAGGAAATTATACAAATATTTATAAAGCTTACTAAAACTAATTTCGCCAAAAAAATTTCTAAACTGTTCACTTAGAAAAATATAACAGCTTATACTTCTATTCTTCTTAAATTACCAGTGAGTATTAATAGAAAAATATAAAATATGATGATATTCATGGAAAGTAATGATTTTGTCATTAATGATTATTTTACTTACACAAAAATATGAATCAAAGTAAGCTGAATAGCAAATAAAAAATCTTGTATGAAAAACCTGGTATGTCAAAAAATTTTAAACCCTTCGCTTTGAATAAATTAAAGAGTAAATCCTTCTTTTTTGTTTTAAATTGCATTCAAAATAATAGTGATTTTTATAGAATCCGCTGAAAAGCTACTAAAAATATTCTGTTTGCAAAAAAAATTGTATTTGTAGATTTGTAATCAGAGGAAAGAAATTTTGATAAAAAATACTTTGTTTATTTTCAAATCATAAAAATAATTTTAATTTTCCCAGGAGTTTAACGATACAATAAATAAATACTAGTCATGAAAAATACAGTTTTCTTTAAAATTTTATCCTCATAAGGCTTTTCTATAAACAAAAATAGGAAACTAGGGGCAGTAGTAAACAAAAAAATTTTTTTATTAAAATACTACAGGCAGTGATATTTTTCCTCTGTACGATGAAAAAATTTTGTAAAAATTAAAGGTTAATGCGAAGCAATTTAATTGCTACGTAATTTGTTCATTAAAGTGAATATAAACTTAAATTACTCCTGATAATATGCAAACACATGTTAAATTTCAAAGCCTAAACTTTGAATAAACTAAAGAATAAGTCATTTTTTTAAACCTCTTTTGAAAATAAAGTGAATTTTATGAAATCCACTGAAATACTACTAAAAATATTCCGTTTGTAAAAAAAATTGTATTTGTAGATTTGTAATTAGAGAAAAGAAATGTTGATAGAAAATACTTTGTTTATTTTCAAATCATAAAAATATATTTTTAATTTTCCCAGAAGTTTAACGATACAATAAATAAATACTTGTCTTGAAAAATACAGTTTTTTTTTTATTTAATTCTCGCATGGCGAAGCTTTTCTGTTAACAAAAATAGGAAATTAGGGGCTGTAGTAAACAAAAAAATTGTTTTCATTAAAATAATACAGGTGTGATTTTTTGTCTACTATGTGATGGCAATGTTGTAATAAATAAAAGTTATTACAAAACAATTTAATTAAGACATAATTAGCTCTTTAAAATAAATATAAATTTTTATTATTGATACTATGCAAACATATATAAAATTATCCTTCCTACAATAATGAGAAATACAGTACGGAAACTACACTTTTACATGTAATTCATATTGAAAAAAAAAACAATTTTTACGAAGCTAAGAATAGAAATTCTAAATGAAGTCCATAATTTACCCCAAATCGCCATACATGAGTTAAATTATAATTTGTAGTAATCCCTTGTAATACTCAAGTTTAAAGATTTTCGAATAATTAATATTAAATTTTAGTACACGTAATTCCGTTCATTAGATTAAAAGTTATTTAATGTGATTCGTCTTTTTTCCGATAGTGCATTTTATACAGATACGTACTTTATAGCATTTATATTAAGGATTTCTCTGCGTTCCAACATTTAATATCAACACGCGTAATATGTGTTTGAGTGGACGGTCTTTGCTTAGATCATCAGTTTAATTATTAGTGATCCCAAACAGTTGGACGTATTTCGGTTAACCAACTAAAGCTGTAATACAATTGTGAATTGCCTATCTAGAGTAATTCAAATGGGAAATGAGTAATATCTAATAGCTATTTAAGTTAAAATATTTAAGTTTAGCTCATACTGTCTTCGTTATTTAAACAAAATTCTCTCTAGCAAACTTCGCAATTGCCTAATAATTAACTTACTCCACTATTTAGAAAGAGCAGTTTATTTTTAAAAAAGCTTCTTTAACCATTTACTTTAATTATTTTTGCGTAATCAAATGAAAATTCCTGCCAGAAAACTAAATTAAATACGAAATATTATGCAAAATAAATATATATGGCAGAAAAAAAATATCAAGATCAACAAGTAGGTTCAATTCAATGAAAATAAGTAAAACGATTGCACTAGTTAAAAAAAATAATTAATGCAAATTGAAGCAAGATTGAATGAATCTGATACTTTTTTTGTGGACATGGAGAAAAAATACCTATAGCAGTTTATTTTAAAGAAAGTTTCTTTAACCATTTACTTTATTAGTTATTGTTGTATAATCAAATGAAAATTCCTGCCTGAAGACTAAATTCAATGCGCAATATACATGTCAGAAAAAAAAATCAAGATCAATAAGTAGGTGCAATTCCATAAAAATAAATAAAACGATTGTATTTATTAAAAAAATATAATTAATGCAAAATAAAGCAAGATTGAATAAACATGATACATTTCTTGTGGGCATGGAGAAAAAATACTTTTGTTTTGGAAAAGTTTGAAAGCATGTCACATTGACATCGAAATTTAATATGTCTTTTAATAAACATTAATGAAAAAAAAGACTTTAGGGACTTATGTATTAATTTCGTAGGGTGATTCGTAATTACCGCTTTTATATATCTAAAGAATCTGTGACAAAAACGTATGCAACGGGGGTCAAAAAATGAAAGAAAAATACTAACATAACCTGACGTAAAATTTACTAGTAAAGTAGGAATAAAAGTATTAAAACAAGCTTCGGCTTACCGAGGAAAACTGAGAGTCGTTCAAAGATTACTATTAGAAACAATTTCAAGTTTCTTAGGGGAATCAAATTAATATTGATATTTTAAACCACTTTTTCTTTAAACGTGATTTATTGGATTTCAATTTTCCCTTACATATATATATTGTGACTCCTTATATGTAAACTTTTGTGATTTCTATTTAAAATATTTCAAACCAATACATTGAGGACGGTGTTTGCGGAACACTGTGTGTATTGTTCAGCATCCTTACAATGTTAAAGAATAAAAGCAAGAATGAAAAAATTAGGAAGTTGCTTACAAGTTATCTTTGCTCGACTGAAAACCAATTACTATAAATATTATAATTAGTTCCCAACTTTACAGGATCAATTAGTTATTTACATTTTACTGTGTCTTGAGTTTAAATCTTCAAGATTCAGCATTTTCAAAAGTAGTTGTGATGGCAATTATATCTAACACCGTCATGAAACTACATTTATAATCTTATAGACTTATGCAAATACGAATTTAATGAATATCATGCGAATAAACATTACAATATCCAATCATATGCATCAGATAATGTTTTAAGTTCGAGGATAACAAGTCTGTAATCTCGATAGCAAGTTAATACCTAAATCCTCTTTTCACACTAGTTTGGAAAAGTGTAATCGAGGCAATTCATTAGCCTCATTTTCGCGTTTAAACTATTAGTTATTCTAAATAATTGATTTAAACTCTTGACTTTTAAATCTAATTGGAATTTTATAATAGAGTTTAATGTATTTTTAATGCTTTAAGCAATGAATTTTTTTTACACAGTAAAAAAACAAGCACTTATGGTGCATCATCCGTAAAAGCTATTTTACCTTAAATTATTTTACTGTAATTTTTATAATAGCATTTATTCTACTAGAGTGATTAAGTGATTTTGCAGTTATTATTGCTGCAAACATTACGGTTATATCAGATTCTTTTATTCTGTAACATATTCCGACAAAAATGAAATTTGCTGTAAAAAGGACCATAAACATGTATGCTGGGGTCATTTAAGCCAGAATTTCTTACAGTTTAAGTTACGAAGAGATGCAACCGTCTCAACCCGAGAGCTATTACGTGAGTTTAAAAAAACAAGACCCGATATACATATATATATATATAACGCAAAGCTCTCAATTTGGCTAATTTGGATCAATAAAGCTTAAATTAATTATAACCTAATTATCAGTAATAGTAAATAGCACGTATTTACCAAAGTAGAACTCTTAAAGTTTTCCTCAGCAGTTAGAAGAGAAAACTAAAAAAATTTCAATAATACAAATGGGAAGTTTATAATTTCACTAATCCGGTGGGTAAATCGAAACTTTGCACGTCTGAATTCCATTTTTTTAAATTTAAATTGTTTTAATTCGAGTTAAACTTTACTGCTAACTAGAATTCTCTTTTCGAGTTCAAAATTTTTGAGTGATTGGGTAATATAAAATAATTATTTATATTGAATATTACAATGGTTATTTCGTAAATCTACTAAAAAATTTCAACTCGACACTTTTTTTTTTATATAAATAGTTTTATTTTAGAAAACATATTTGAAAGAATTATTTAAAAAAAAGTTTTATTTTTTAAAAATTATTGTATAAAATTATTTTAAAAAGAAATTTCTGAGTTGTAAAGGTTGAATAAAAAGTCGCGAAAATTCCGGTCATATAACTAAATATTGAATGACTCTATTCGACAAAATTTTTGCCATATTTTTATTGCTATACACTAGTATTAAAATGGTTAATCTACACACTTTATATTTGTGCTATAAATTTATGTGAAGCAATTTAATTGCTTACATAATGCATAATGTATGCCTACATAATGTATTGCTTAATATATATATATATATATTTGTTCCTGCGTAATACCTCTTTGTCTTCTGGTGAAAATATTCTTTCTTGCTTTGTGCAGATTTAGAGCTCTCTTTTCATTTTTCAGAGACTCTGCTGTAATATGTTTGTGGAAATCTCTCCGGGTCACGGAATAAAAGCGTCAGATTGATACTTATCTGGAAAAAAAACAACAAATGTGTTTTAGTATGTTCTCAAAGCCTAAAACTATTCAAAACGTATTTGTAAAACGCATTCCCAATACAGTATATAACGCATTCCCAATACACATTGTACGCCAGGAGAGTCACGGAGTCAACTAAAACGTAGTAGTGCTAATAAAAAAATATGTAAAATGAAATATATAAATTTTAGTAATAAAAAATTAAAATAAATCTGAATGCAAAATTGGAAAGAGTGCATACAAACTTATACTTACAAATGAAGAATTTATATGTAATTTAATGTAAGAAATATGCATATAAATCATAAAAGATTAGACACAAGTGTTAGAGTTAAAGAAAGCAACTCTCAGATCTATAAAAAACACAATTTTTTATAGCTTTTTAAAATGCAGGTTAACATATTTTTGCTTGAAAAAAAAGAGAAAAAGATATCAAACTAGAATAACGCAATTATTTTAACCTTGTTTTAAATTTCCTTCCAAAATTAAAATGAGTAACCTACTTCAAGAGTAAAATAACGTTGTAGCCATAAATATCCATAGAAATTAATTCTTTATCATAACACAAGTTTATAAATGACAACTTATGTTGGGATAATTTATTTTTTGTTGTCCGTCTTCCCTTATGAGGTAAAAGAACAATAAAGTAGTTACCCTTATATTTTGTGTAAGTGAGTAATCAAACGAAACTCTTTTATTGCCAGGATGCAGTGCAAAGAGAAATGCAGCAGATTGGGGAAATCACCCAATATTTTTCTCCGCCATTTTTTGCAGTTCTTGTTCTAGTCATCTTGTGCTTGGGTTTTATTTTAATCCGAATAAAACAAGCCCTAAGAATCCAGTCACCACTGGAAACTCATTTTCAGAAAGAAGAAAAAAATAATAAGCTTTTTAATGTTAAAATAATATAAATATTGTTTAAGTAATATAAATAATGTTTAAATAATATAAATAATGTTTAGAGAATATATATAATGTTTAAATAACATAAATAACGTTTAAATAATATAAATTTTGGCTAAATAATAGCTCTGTTCCCAGAACAAATCAATACCTCTGGGGGTACTGAATCGGAGATTGATCGCTCTCTGATTCAGGTCAAAATTACGATCTGTGGATGAATGTATGAATGGGTTCACCCTATAAGCGAATGTGACGTATGGGTGTGGAAGAAGTCGAATCCTTGACCATAGATGGCGCCACTGGAAAACAAGAACAATCTCATCCCTCTGCCATAACAGGCATACGTCAACAACAAATAATATAATATAAATTTGAGTATCAATGCAATATGGGCAATGACTAATAAAGCGCTTAAAAAACATTAGAAAAAAGCGTCTAACATAGCGCTTTGAAAGTATATTTGATTAACTCAGTAAACTGATTAACAAGATAACATTAAAAGGTCAAAATTAACATGTGTAAATTTTTTTGGTCTTCGCACTATATACGTGTTTTTTTTCTTCATATATGCTTCATTTTCGAACAATTCAATATTTTATCATAATAGTTTAATTTGCATTTCATAAATACACTGCAAAACATTTTCCCGAATTTGAGCACCAATAATTGCGGCAACTAATTTATACCAAAGTGGTGTTTCACAAGTCTTTCTACCCACAAAAACTAAGGATAGCTCCTGGTGTAGTGTAACAAATAGTATGTCTTTTATCTCTAATAAATGAATAGCAGCTCTAACCTTTTTTTGTTTGGTTCGTACTCATAACACTATTTAAAATCTTTTTGAAATGTTAGTGAAATATTTCAAAACAAAATGGTTTGATTACAGTTTCGAGAATGTCAAAATTTTTGTTTTGGGGAATAAAATCATGTTCCTGGAGATCATGTAGCATTATTGAACTCTATCATTTTATGACAAATATCATGTATCAAAGTTTTGTTTTCTTCTTCGGGGTTTTGACTGAAAGCATCGAAGGATAGCTTTTTTCTACTTTATCTAAAAATTATGTTATTCTTCTGGATTCTTTACTGGGAATTAACAAAAGCAGAAATATTATTTAAATTCAAACGCTTTTGTGGCATAATTCAAAAATCTTTCATATTTAAGTTGAAGAAAAAGAAGATACTGCAACGTCTTGCGCACATTTTTAAGCCCTTAAAATCATGTTAAGGACTTGAAATAACTTTTAATGGACAGCCAAATATGCTCTTTTTAAATCAAGACAAGCTCAAGAGAATTGGAAAAAGAGAATTAATTTTTAAATTTTTTCTTTATTTTTATAAAATAATATTTTGACGAAAAAGAGTATAACATATTTATCAATATTTTTATCACAGATAATTTCAAACAAGCAATTAAAGTAGGAAAAAGTAATAAAAAGCAATAAAATATAAGATATGTGTGTTGACAAGACAGCACACAGGAACCTTTCTGCTTTTGTCTTTTTTTGTATTTGTAAATTACATTCATTTTCTGATTATATTTATCAATATTTAAGTGCTAGTATGTATTTAAATTCCTAAACTCAAACCAATTACCAAGTTTAAACTTCATAGGTCTATTAGAAACCGAAAAATTTTGCACGCTATTAAAAAACAAGGTTGAAAAATCTTATAATAAATTAAAAATTAATAAATTTGGTTAAATAATATAAAAATACGTTTGAAATTGCAGATGATTCCGATTTAAAAAAATCAGGGCCTTTATTCTCTGTTTTCAATAAATGGGTATCATTATATTTTAAGTTTGAAGTTATTACCTTAGAATTGATATCAAATTGCTAAGAATAGAACAGGTTATAAACCTATTTTCTAATCCAAAAAATTGTTAGACTGTTTAGATTCTTTAACAAAAAAAAAATATATATTATATATTCCGAAAAAATGTATCGGAACGTAAAAAATAGGAGTCAAATATTACTCTCCATTTCTGTAGCGTGATCTTGAGACAGTTTACTGTTATTTACTCACATATTTATAATAAAATGAGTCGAACCATTCAATATTTATCAAAAGTGAAACACATACTAGATGTAAATAAATTTTTTGATGCGAAAATAGATAATGCCGTTGAATCTCTATCATACTAAAAACTTTTTACAATTGTTTTGTTGATAGTTACTAAGAGGCTTTAAGAAAATTGGTTTCTGAAATGGGAATTTCAAAGTTGCATAAAATGTCTTGATCTTCCAGTAGGGAAGGAACACATATAAAAATATAAATTCAAATAAAAAATGATCATATAATACTGCAATCATGGACAATAAACTTTATTGAATTCATCTTATTATAAAGAAAAATTCTACTTAATTCTAAATAATGTACTTTCAAAATAATGCAGCTGTTAAGTACGCCATAAAGTTACGTAGAAGATTTTAAAGGAATTTTCAATAAACATAGGAAATATATAGTCATTAAAAATGTTTAAAACGTATGACAAAATTTATGAAACTATCTCTTGGTTTTATTCATTTTGCTTTTTGCAATGTCGAACTTTTCCTAATTTACTGAAAATTTTATTAAATTTGAAAACATGCCAATTTTTTTTCATTTCAAATAGAAAATTCTTCATATGAAAAGTAAATGAAAAGGAGTCTCTATAATAATTTTCACAAAGATTAACTGCATTTATTAGCAGAGATGTTGTAGACAATGATTGCAATTATTAAAAAGATCATTGATGCGTTACGATGTGGATCCATTTAACCCAGCGTTTCTCAACCTTTCAGTATTCGCGGCCCAATTTTCAATCATAATTTTTATCGCGCCCCCCACTTGCAGTAAAATGTATGCAACAATAATGTATATTGAGTATTTCTAATTCTGTCTTTAAATTATTTTTAACTAACTACCAAAACAAAAGTAAAGTAAAAATCAGCAGAAATTGAGATTGTAGAAACTATGTTTGGAGTTAATTTTTCAAAACAATTACAGTCCATACCTCTTTCAAATGATACTGTTGCTAGTCGAATTGGTGATACAGCTGAAAATGTAGTGTCAGCTTTTCTCGATTTTGCGTGACAAAATGTTTCCAATAAACTTTGAAGCAAGAGATATTAATAAAGATGCTCATTTCATTGCCTATGTTTGATTTTGTGATAATATGTCAGTAGTAGAACTACTTTTCTGCAAATCAATAGAACTCAAAACAACAGCGCTAGCATTATTTGCTATTTTAAATGATGTTATGAATGATGCAAACACAGAATGCAAAAATTGCATCGGAATATGCACTGGAATATGCATCGGAATATGCTTGTTCAATATCCGGAAGGTTCGAAAGTATACAAGCACTAGTAAAACAAAAATCGCCTCAATGCGTCTGGACACATTGCATGATCCACAGAGAAGCTTTGGGTTCGAAAGAAATACGTCCTGGTTTAAATATTGTATTAACTGCGGTTGTAACCATTTCAAATTATATAAAAATGAGAACCCTGAGATCGAGAATCTTTTCTGCTCTTTGTAATGACATGGGTTCAGTACATTCAGAGTTACTATTTAAATGTGAGGCAAGATGTTTATCACGTGAGAAATTTTTGCAACGTGCTCATGAATTAAGAGAAGAAATCGTCATTTTCTTAGAAGATAACAGACCGGAAACCGGGAATTTACACTATTGTTTATTTGTGATGAAATTGAGATACTTGGTCGTCATATTCGAGAAATTAAATAACTTGAATCTTAAACTCCAAGGAGCAAATACACATATGTTGGATACGAGTGATGAAGTTAATGCTTTTTGTAGAAAATTAGAATTGTGGGGCAGAAATTTAAAGCAAAAAAACCTAACAATGTTTGCAAATGTGGATAATTGTACTAAAACTTATAAGGCTGAAGAAGAATATATGAAAGTTACGTTTGTAACCATTGAAAATCATTTAGCCATGCTGGCAAAGAATTTTAAAAAGTATTTTCCTGCTCATGACAAACTGCTAGCAAGTTACGAGTGGGTTAGGAATCCATTTCATAAGACTCCCGAAGGACTCTCAATTGATGAGGAAGAAAAATTCATAGACTTCACGACAAGTGGCGAAACTGAAATGCAATTTAGTAATAAATCACTATTTGAATTTTGGTAGGAGGAGGATTTTTCTGCACTGAAACAAAGGACATTTCGCATTCTATTACTGTTTTCAACATCCTACCTTTGTGAAACTGGATATTCTGCTGTGGCTTCTTTGAAGACAAAATATAGATCACGGCTAAATATAGAAACAGGACTGAGAGTGGCTATTTCTAATATTAAGCCTCACCTCAAAAAACTTTACTCTGCCGGACAAACCCAAGGAAGTCACTAAAAATTATTAATTTTTTTTAAAAATTTAGTATGTTTGATTAAGTAAGGTGGGTAAGCCAAAGGTGGCCAGTGCTCCTAACGTAGCCCCCCCCCCAAAGTAAAATGAAATTTATTTTGAATCATAAGATGTCCCTGCTGCATTGTAAATCTTGTATCTGAGGTGCACGAGGCTGAATTGGAAGATATTTCCTTGAATGGCCTCCATTGTATGAAGTGATTTAATTATTTGTAGTTGTCGTTCTAATTTCCAGGTGAGAAGATAATGTGTTTAAATTCTTAGAACTTTGAGTTATAATATGTTTTCTGAAAGTTTATTTCTTTTTCTTTAACCACATTACTTTAATTCGAATTAATCTATCAGATTAATAGTTTGATGTCGTGCAAATGGTAAGAGAGACCTTATGTATGTTCCCAAATGGCGCGACACTCGGGCCACCTTCGGAAGCAAACGTGAAATCTATAAAAGAGTTAATTATAAATCATTACGTAGCATATTATTTCTCAAAAAGGAATGCTTGAATTAAATGCCAATTGATTTATTTCATTTTTAGCAAATGTGGAACTTTGGTATTTTTTAAATTTTCATAATATTTTGACGTTCTCTGCACTTTAGTAGACTTTGCGATATTTTATTTCAAGTTTTTTGTTTTGTTTGCATTTTAAAGTCATTTTTCAGGTATTTTTTCAGGTATTCAGATACACAGACTTAATCAGAAAATTATAAAAAAATCCTTAAGGGCAAGCCACCCTTGGCTCCCCACCTTAAATTTTGATTTAATAAGTTGTTTCACTTTAATAAGTTATTAATGTCAAGTTATAATAAGTTATTATGTCAAAATGTATTTTGTTTTCTATGTATATGTGTGCTTTCCTTTCATCCAGTTAATCAGTTTTTTAAAATAATATTTTCTCTTGAATATTCTCGCGCCAACCCTCTGGTGTGCTCGCGCCCCCCTAGTGGGGCGCGCCCCACAGGTTGAGAATCGCTGATTTAACCCCTTAACGATCGGTTATTTTTCAAGAAAACAGTCATAAAAGTGCCTGTTTCGCCAAATACACGTATTTGATTAATGCTGACATCTAGTTTAAAATAAACTAAATATCTACAATTACCTTAAAAATATCCTGGTGCTGCCACCTGGTGTGTAAGACGAGAAATAAAATGTTTTCCGGGCAAAAGAAATGAATTAGTTTTATTATTATTGGTGCGTTACAACTGAACACTCCAGCCCAGAAATTTCACGGGAGTGAGAAATAGAGGGCGAAACCTCACCCCGTCATTTTCATGGGAGCGAGAAGGAAGGTGTTGAACGACATCTAATCATCTTAATTATTTTTTTCTGACGCTTTATAATTTTTCTACTGCTTAGCTATTTCTAATGCTTTGTTTTTTCTAATGCTTTGCTATTTCTTCAAAATTTCTGATTTCTTTTCTAATTTAAAATTGATTTAGTTTGAATAGCATTTCAATAAGATGGTAATAATAAGGTGTGCCTTAAAAGTTGCTAAAAAGTTAGTTTGTCTGTTGTTACACACATTATTCTCCATTTTAATTTAATGAATATTAAAATATACCATTCAGACCACTTTTCTGCATAGTACGTTTTTTGTTCTTAAAATAGGATAATTTTTTCGTAATTCTTTATCTAATTATTGAAAATTGTGTAACTTTCATTAAAATTGGTAACATATAGTAGGAATTAATATTATATTGTGATTAACGTTGCGTGTTCATTATAAAATTAATGGCTAAGGACAAAAGGAAAAATTAGGTCATTAACTTTTAAAACGCAATTTTTTTATAAAATATCGTTTCATAAAGCAATAAAAGATTAATTTAACTAATTACTTTCACCCAATTCTATTACTTACATTCTTTGCATATTTGTTTATTTATTTTTGTGTAAGTTACACGGAGAGGCAAAAAATGTCATAGTACAAATGCACAAAAAAAAACTGTCATAATACAAATAAAAAAAAAATCAAACGACAACCTATCATCAAACTGAAATATTAATCTAATTATTTGCCTCAAAGAGCGAAATAAAATTTGACTTTTTTTTTAAATTATAAACTTATTGAACAAAGCATGTTATGTAAATATTAGAAATGACATTATTTGAAGATTTTTAATTACTCTGAAAAAAGAATTGTTTAAAATGA
Source organism: Parasteatoda tepidariorum (assembly GCF_043381705.1). Classification (NCBI taxonomy): domain Eukaryota; kingdom Metazoa; phylum Arthropoda; class Arachnida; order Araneae; family Theridiidae; genus Parasteatoda; species Parasteatoda tepidariorum. The sequence goes on from NC_092207.1 coordinate 20,914,219, forward strand.
AATCGAAATATTTAAATTAGGTTGTCTCATCATAAAGATTCATAAATTACTGTAAAATCTTTCAGTTGATGGCGAGAAACATTAATGATACGAATTTCAGAGTTAAATTCGAAATCTAAATGGCCTAGAGCTGCTTCTCTGAACATTAGGATTCGCACAATCGTGAACAATCTTCACGTTGATTGAAATTTAACTAATTACAAATATTGCCTGCAGGTTTATAATAACAATTATCAACACATCCCGCTTAATTTTGTATTCCGGAAACTATCGATGCAGCTAAGTTGGAGATTCTCTTCCTACAATCGTATTATAAAGTTCCTGTCTTAAGCAAAGTGATACTAGTATGCTACATTTTGCATAAATAATTCAATTATTATGATTGTTGAAAATTATTTTTTAATATATTAAATGTTTTACCGGTTAGTTAAAGAAAAATGCAACATAGTAAGGGGGATAAGTATCCAGGAAATGAGTTGTAATTATGAACATGAAATATGCATGATTACTTTTCTTGTACAAAGTAGTTCTTTTAAATAGTAGTTTTAGCTCAAATGTTATGTCTTGAGTCATGTTCTGGTTACGTTTTCTACTAAGATTTAAAATAATATGATGGATCAAAAATATTCATTTAATATACAAAGTTCTTAACTGTTAATTAAAAACCATAATAAGTTGGATAAGTATAGTGGAAATAAATGATGACGAACAAAAAATATACGTAATTGCGTACATATAAAGTAGTTCTTTCAAGTAGCAGTTCTAGATCAAGTTTTCTAACTTGAATTATGTTTTGCTAGCTTGTTAAAATTTCTATAAAGAATTAAAATATAATGATGAATCAAAAATATACTTTTGATATGAAAAGTTCTTTATTATTATAGAACGATGGTAAGTTGAATAAGTATCGTGGAAATAAGTGACAATGGCGAGCAAAAAATATACGTAATTGCATTTTAATAATAGGTTGTCCTTTCGAGTAGTAGTTCTAGATCAAATTTTATATATTGAATTAAGTTCTGCTAGCACGATTCATTTTCTATAAAGACTTAAAATGTTATGATGGAAGATGTCTGTTAGAATAAAAATCTCCTAGCTAATCTTGGAAGAAAAAAAAGAATAATATGTAGGATAAGTATCTAGAAAAAAAGTGACAATTTCGAACAAGGAGCATGATTAGTCAATTTTTAAATAAGTAGTTCTATTTATTGCTTAATTTAAATAATTTTTAAAAATAAGTAGGCATCGACTATTTTATCACACGTTTTATGTTTATAAAATTTATATAATATATCTTATATAACATATATTGTGTAAGAGCACATTGCAAATAATAAGTTATTCTATTTATCTCTAAGGATTCTCAGAATACATTGCTTAATCCTACATTAATAAAATTAATCTGAATTATTCTTAAAAATTGTAAAAGTGCATTGAATGTACAAGCATTGAATGTTTTTAAAATATAACAAGTAAAATAAAGCGATGAAAGGGGACAAAAACCTTAAAAATAACTTTCTCTAACAAATAACTATATTTGAAATAATATAATAATAGGTATACTTTGAAATCTTTCTAATAAATCTAAATGCAGCAGATGATCTTCATAGAATTTAATGACCATCCAAATCTCCAGATTTGAATCCTTTTGAGAACACTTGAGATATTCTTGACAATCCATTTGCAGTCAGTTCGCTACTTTTTCCTAGAAACCTCTCAAATCTAAGAACTACCCTAATGGAGTTGACTTAAGCTGGTAAGATTTGTTGCTCTCAGTCCTTATTAACAACATTGTGAACAGTATGATAAATAATTTTTAGGACTGCATTGCCATTAAGAAGTGTTACATCTTTATAAATCCAATACCAAAACCTTTTTTTTTCAGCATCAAACTTAGAATACATTGCTATCAAGCCCTAGGAATCATAATCATGAGTTCTTTCCAATATTAATGAGTTATCATCGCTTTTGTTCTACCTTGATGCATTTACTAATAGAATTTCAATAGATTTGATACACTACATCGTGAATAATCTTGGAAAATGTGCTTGTTCCTTAACTTTTGAATAACGGTATATTTTTGAAGAATGTAAAAAGAAAACTTGAGAGAGATGATTCAATGCATACTGAATTATTTTGAGACAAATAGGATTTGAAGTTAGATTATTAAAATTTGCATCAAAGTATCATTTGATACCGTAATCCTGTAACACGTGTAAAATTTAAATTATGTATTTTGTGCCAGTCCTCAATCCGAGAGAAATAAATATTTATTTCAATAAAAACAAATACTACTTAATAGAAATTTTCTGTTTAAAAAGATATTCTAATTATAAATTTGCGTGTCATACATGTGTATATCATTGAGAAAAGTGTTTTGCTCGTTTAAAACATTAAAAAAATTTAGACTATTTCATGGAATAGTTAGTTATGAGTTCAAAATGAGTCTGATTGTGACTGACATCAAATTTTAAGATGGACGAAATTTACTCAAGACTTTAAATTTTATGAGGGACGAAATTTATATATGAATTCAAGTTTTAAGATTGACGAAATTTTCACAAGACTTTAAATTTTATGAGGGAGGAAATTTATATATGAATTCAAATTCTAAGATTGACGAAATTTACACAAGACTTTAAATTTTATGAGGGACGAAATTTATATATGAATTCAAATTTTAAGATTGACGAAATTTTTACAAGACTTTAAATTTTATGAGGGAGGAAATTTATATATAAATTCAAATTCTAAGATTGACGAAATTTACACAAGACTTAAAATTTTATGAGAGACGAAATTTATATATGAATTCAAATTTTAAGATTGACGAAATTTACACAAGACTTTAAATTTTACGAGGGACGAAATTTATATATGAATTCAAATTTTAAGATGGACGAAATTTACACATTACTTCAAATTGACATGGTGGGAAAACAGTTAACACATTTTTGTTGAATTGAAACTTTTTCATTGATTTTGCTTTAGTTAATTACAGTGGTAATTTTAAGTACCAAAAATATTGTTTTTATCACGTATGATTTTTTCCATTACTTATCTGCGTAGAGAAGGATTTGGGTGGAATAAAACCGATAATATTGATTTAAGTTGGTGAGCAGATTAGGACAATTTTATAGAAATTTCATCAGAGAAATGGGTGTTAAAATTAATCCAGTTTCGATTCTTATTGTATTTAAATTTTATTTATAAAAATGTTATTTTCTTTTTCGTGAAATTATTAGATAATATGCATTTGAAACCGAAAAAAAACAGTTAAAAATGATTTAAAACACAAAAGTAGAATTTTTCTGCTGTTGTTGAGATGCATGCTCAATCGAAGTAATGGAGAAAACATATTTTTTTTTAACTGAGAAAAAGTGGTTTGCTTAAAGGAAGAAAATCATACATATTTCCGATTTACCATACAGGTTGAGCTGCAACTCTATTGTGATAATCTATTCACAAATATTCATAATTTTTCCCTTAAAGTAGAAACATCGTATTTTAAAAAGTTGTAAATGATACCAGATTGTTACATTTCCATCAAAAATGTTTACATTAGTGCTGAGACATTAAATTCGGTGTTTTAGCGCAAACTTTTTGCTAATTTCAAAATTCCAAAAAATTTTAAAAATTTTAGTATACAAAATAAACAATTTTCTCTCTTGTTCTAATGTATAAATATTTAAATCAACGTTTCTATTTACAATTATTCATAATTATGTCATCAAAGTAGAAACATCGTATTTTAAAAAGTTGTAAATGAAACCAGATCGTTACATTCTCATCAAAAATGTTTACATTAGTGTTGAGACATTAAATTCTGTGTTTTAGCGCAAACTTTTCGCTAATTTACAAATACCTAAAGAGTTTAAAAAATATTAGTATCCAAAATAAACACTTTTTCTCTTGTTCTAATGAATAGATATTTAAATCAACGTTTCTATTCACAATTATTCATAATTATTTTATCAAAGTAGAAACATCGTATTTTAAAAAGTTTTTAATAAAAGGAGATCGTTATATTTCTATCAAAAATTTTTACATTAGTGTTGAGACATTAAATTCTGCATTTTTGCGCAAACTTTTTGCTAATTTCAAAATAACTAAGCGGTTTCAAAAATATTAGTAAACAAAATAAACACTTTTTCTTTTGTTCTTAATGAATAAATAGTTAAATCAACGTTCTTACAATTTCATATTTAAGTTTCTGTTAATGACACCATGGCGTTGTTAATATCTCATATTCTGTTTCATCGCGGTACTTTTTTTCTCAATTTTAAAGCGTTTCTTACATTATTTGCGTTCCATAACGTTTTGTATTCTACCATTATCTCAATGAAATATATTTTGACGAGATTAGTTAAGAAAAATATTGATTGTGATTATTAAAGTAATTGTGCTTCAGAATGCTCCGTCAGGAGCCTTTAATTCAATGTGTCTGTCAAAATTTTATAATCTAAATTAGGTATCAATAGTTCGATACAAAATTCCAGAATTTTCACTGAACGCGATTGTAATTTAGAACATATACAATTGTTATTCACAATATTTAATGATATAAAAGAATAATGTGAATATTTTATAATCTTGTAACAAATTTAAAATAGCATTAATTGTAGAATTTTTCACTAGCATAAAAAATGTCACTAGACAAAATTTAAAAGGGCAGAAAAGAAATTGAACATTTATTAAAAAATGGAAATTTGTTTTAAAGAATAGAATTCTTTAAAATTTTCAATATATGGCAATATAATTTTACACAATGACGCAGAAATGTCAATCATATAACATAATATTTTCTCTTTCTTCTCTGGTCAAATGGTGCTGTAAATCACTTTAAAAACTATTTAACACAAAATCCAATTAGAAAGAAAATTCAATTCTGATATTTTTTTCCAACTGTTCATATTTTATTTCTTTTATTGGGTCGCCAATTGTTTTTCAAATTTTGTTAACTATGAATCATCTTTTATCATCAATATTTTGTATAATTAAAGTATTTGAAGTAATTAGACTTTCTTTTAGTGCTTCAGGGTGCGTAGCGTTTGTAAAAAGTACTTAAAGGTGCTTTTTTGGGGGATTTCGTTTTTAAGAGCATTTAAAGGTGCTTTTTTCAGCTGGCGTTTTTAAAAAGTACTTTTTTTTCACGAATAATTTTTTTTTCTTCATTGACATCTGGTGGATTCCATGCATTTCACGAAAAATGGAGTGTTAGCTACGGAATCATTCACGCAAACTTCATGTCGTACCCACGTTGTGACTTGCGCATGCGCGTACACTTGAAACCGAAACGCGAGTGCTCCAATTCGGATAGAGAATATCAGATCCTGTTTTTCTTTTTAATTTACTTTAATTTTATTCTCGTTTATTTTATTTTACTTCTACCACTTTTTTGACGTTAAGGGTACTTTTGTTCTTAGTTCAGGGTCAAGTTGAATTCATTTGGATTGGACCAGTGATGAAGGAAAGTACTGATTGTTTCGATTTACGTCCGTTTCTTTTTGGGTGAAAAATATTCTTTTAACTTTATCTCGGCTGAATCGAATCAGGCTGAAGGAAAAGAATGTGACACAATCCTATCGGTATTTTCAGACTTTCACAAACAAGTGGTCATACCTGACGCAAGTGCCTTCAGAAACTTTAACCATAAGAAAGCAAGATTAGGTAATTTTTACATCCCTTATGTTAAAAAAGATAACAATTTTCTTTATCTACTTCAATAGAACAGGTATCAAATAAAAAGTTCCTTACCTTGTTCTTCTACCCGGGTCGGCTCGTACCTAAATAAACTCAAGATAGTGACCGCAAACTCAATAAGAGACTCCTTCGAATGGTTAACATATGTATATTAACAGCAGTAAACACTACAAAAACAACATGATGTCTCCAACGACAGTAACAAAATCAAACTAACTNTTACGATAATGTAAAAAAAATGTGGGGGGCTCCATAAAGTTGAAATATCGAGAGAAATGCGTGTTTCATGTAGCAGCGCACATGCTAAGTATAGAGTACCTAGAAGCCCAAACGGCTAGAGAAAAGGAAAGTGAAAATAAAAGAAAACGAAAGAAGAAGAAATGTTATGCATAAAAAAGAAAAGAATAGATTTAGAGAAAGATATAATGAGCCTGAACAATGAAGCAGCAAGCTGGCTCACCAGGCAGAAAAAAAAGAAGATTTTTCATTTTTGAAAAATCCTAATGCTATACGAATTGATATTAATAAAAAGCAGAAAGAACTGTTGGATCTAGAAAACAAATTATCAGATAAAAAATAATATTCCTGTTATTTAATTAACTATTTGTTGATAATAAATAACATGAAAACTATATATGAAACTATATGAAAAATAAATATGCCTTTCTGTATGTTCATATCCTTATTTGCATTTAAGTGAAATTGTTATTATAAATCTTTCTTTTATGTGATTGAATCAATTGTAATTCATTTTAAGAGTAGAGCTGGCAAACTCCACATTGCTGAAAACTGGTAAGTAACCTTTTTTTTTATTATCTCGGAAAGAAAGGGTTTATTGTAGTGTAAGATTGTTAAATGGATTAGACATTTTTTTAAAAATATAAATAAAAATTATTAATTTTTTGTGTGCTAGATTACTTTTTTATTTCATTGATTGAATGTGAATTTTTTTAGTGCTTGAAAATTTTTATAAAGTGCTTGAAAAGTTTTTAAAAAGTGTTTACTTTTTACTCAAAGATTTGGCTATGCACCCTGTGCTTGTGAAACTGGTCAAAATATTAATGGCATGTATAAATAATTTTCCACAATAGTTTTTGAGCAAAAGAAGTTTAGGAAATTCCAATAAACATGAAAAAACAAGAAACTTGGAATGAATTGTGTATATATATATATATATATATATATATATAAACACTGCTTATAAAAGCGAGTACATGTTCGCTATGATGTTTGATACATAAAATATGCCTTTAAATCCAGTTTTTAAAAAAGAAATGGCAACGGTAAACTCAATATTCTTTGAAGTTATACACTTCGTATGCTTCAGGCTCTTCAACATTCTTCGAAAATCGTATTATATGGTGTTTTCAGAAAACTCTCTTCCTCAATAGATTTATGAAAATTTTTATTTTTTTATAAAAAAAAAACTTTTAACATGGGAAAAGTAACCGTCATGTTACACAGAAATGTCATTATTATAAAGTGCATTTTGGTATTTGCAAGGGACTAAAAGTCACATACATTTCAAAAATCGTTAAATATGTTGGTATTAAAGAGAAAACATGCCATTTTTTCTGCCAAGTAACTGTATTGTAAAAGTAAAAAAAAGTGAATCAAATAAGTATATTTATTCGTTTATATATTTTGTTCTTCTTATTATTTTTTATTTCTTTTTTCCATATTATATATAATAATTTATTAGGATCTCAGGAACAGAAAATTTAAAGTTTTAAAATTCCTTGTGTTAATAAATATTGAATTTTAAAAATTTTTGAATAATAAATATTGAATTTTAAATATTGAATTTTAAATATTGTTTTAAAATTATTGAATTTTAAAGCGCATAAGATATAAACTTATCTCTGTTTATTTTTTCCCATTGACTTAAATTTCGTTTTATTGTGTAGTATAATGAAATTATGTTAAAATATAAAGTATTTTTGCCATATTTTTTTCTATATATCTCTTAATGTACTTAAAACTTTTAAGTAAACTCTACTTAAACTAATGAAAAAAGAATTTTGAAAATAAAACAGGAATGAAAGTATTGAAAAGGGCATACTATAGTTTCGGTTCTATGAACAAGAACCTTTTATTGTGTATAAACATTAAATAGCATCAGAAAAGGTAGAGCAATAAACGAGTGCAAAATAGTTTAACAGTAGGATTAGAAAAAAAAGAATGAGTACAAGCACAGGTACAAGTCAGAGGAACAAACACAAGGGTTAATGTATCAACTTTTTTTTAAATTCAAGGCTCGTTAAACTTACATTTCAGAATGTATATAATTTTTTTTCTTTGATAGTTTGATAAGTCCCCAATAATAAATAAGCAGGGGGAAAATTATTAAATATAACGTTTTAGCATCAGAAATGAACGCTAATTACGAATAAGGCTAAATATGTATAAATTTAATTTAGGATACTTTTATTCGAAAAGAATAATTCTTAATAATAAGGTATTTAATTTAAGTTCATATTATATGTTTTTATTTTAAATGTCTAAAAAAATAAAGCTTTCCTTTAAAATTAAAAAACACCACGGAAAAACCAAGATAATTCAAACTTTTATTTTGAAAAATATTTTACGAACCCCATAATCCACTACGAAATACTACAATATTACAACCCACTACTAAAATAAAACAAATATATTTTGTGGTGGACATTGTCACTAATTTAATTGAAACATTAAATTCTTTTTTATAGTTCAGGTATTGAAATTGATTGTTCTTGAATTTGCATAACCTTCGAAATATATTGGTAACTAAATTAAAAATGGTATTTATAAAAATGCAGCAAAATTAAACGGTTTGTCATTTAAATATAATTTAAAAACCATACTGTTTACCCAGATAGCACAGACTGTCAGAGTAACGTCATAAAAAAATCAAAAATGGTCACATTAGTCACAGTCACTGGTGTGGCCGCTTTAAACTGTCCTAATAAGGTCATAATGTACCTTTGAATTTACTTTGTTTTGTGATATCATATAATAGTCTCCATGACTACTTATTGTGACTTTTGCCACTTGGTAGTCACAAATATTTCCACCTTTGATGACATCACTTTTTAACGACATCTAGATGTCAACATGAGCCCACATTCAAACATTTAGTTACAACCTATGAGCCCACATTCAAACATTTAGTTTGTAACCTATTTACGGCTCAATAGAGTCACCTTGTGACAACTATGTGACTTATTCGCTTCTCAACTGAGTCACGGTGTGACGAAATTGTGACATTTACGTCTCAATAGGGTAGCCGTGTGACTAAACTGAGACGTTAGTATGTCACTGCTTCCGCTATATGTCTCATTGTGGTCTAGTAGGACGTATGAATGACGTCAAAATATGACGTCCCTTAAAGCGGACATAGTAACCCTCAAAAACCCTCACACAGCGTCCCAAACTTCACGAATGAGTCTCTGTGATTGTTGCATTTTGGTTGCAATCTGGTAACGGTAATATTTGGGTAGCATTATCAAAAGAAACGGTTCATTATCAAACGAAAATTAAAGATAAATTAGTGGAGTGATTTAGGTGCATCTCGTATGTTCATGTATATTGTTCTGTGCTGTAGTACAGAATCTTTGTTTTCCAATGAGATTGAGCTGCACTTACATGCATAACTATTCATGTTTATGCATGATGCTACGTGAAATTTTCTGTTTTCGTTTCGATTGTACGTTTGAGAAACCCACCGGACTATTATTACCCCAAATGGTAACCAAGGCGCAAGAGCAACACAATCATTTTTATGAGTAACCTTTGCACTACGACATCTTGACTGCACTGTAAAAGATTCCGGATCAAATTATGGTCAAAAGTTTTTACAGTAAAATCGATTTTTAGTGGAACATGCTTCGGAATAAAAAACGTGATATGCCATAATTTTTACAGTAATAAGTAACGTAAAATCAATAAATCTCTATCATCATCAGCAGCATTGGCACGACAGCCCTTTGTAAGCCTGGGCCTTCCTCAGAAGCTTTTCCCATTCTGCCCTTCTCCCTACAATTGATTTCCAGTTCCTTACTTTTAGGATGACAAAATCCTCATCCACGCAGTCTTTCCATCTCTTTTTGGGCCTTTCTCTTGGTCTTTTATTGGAGGGGGTTACATTAAAGACTCTTAATGCTGTTCATTCTGGGCTCATTCTCACTACATGCCCGGCCCATCTCTCATTTAAATTAATGCCCCCCGACCCATAAATCTCTATATTTAAATCAATATGACTGTGAAAACTACAGTATATAGTACTTTATGGTTAAGATGGATTTTACAGCTGATGTAGCCAAAGTGTCGGTTCATATATATATTTCGATTCCATTTTTTTGCTGTGTGTATGAATCGCAAAAGACAAGTCTAATCACGTTTCTGTTTAAATTAAACTTATTTGTCTTATGAATAAGTTTTAAAGAGAATGAAAAATAAGCAATTGTTATTAATTACAGTGTAGGAAGATTAGTTAGGACAGTTTTACTACTTCTTATAATTTTAAAGTCATAAAAAAACTGCTTATAGAAGCTTCATTACCCTACATTCGCTTGAAATGAATCAAGGTTAAAAATATTGTTTTCTTTTATAGCTTGTAGTTATTTTTAAATGAAATTGAGAAATTTAATCTTACAATTAATAATTTTCATTATCCAAGAAATTACTGCTTCCATTCATTTTGATTATTAATTATGAAAACATGTCGCAACCATAGTTTTATACTTTAAACAAGCTTTGGAAGAACTTCTCTAAAAATGATATAAAAAAGTTGTTTTTTACATTTTTTTTTCGTGCAAAATAATTAAAAACAGTAAGAAATAAAAATGATCCTGCATGTATATTTGGAAAATTACTTTGTTAAAGTATTGCGGTGCTCTCCACTCTCACCATTCTTACCGCCAGCTTGGCGATTTAAGATCTTCAGGTAAAAGCAACCCTGTGATCCTAGTGATATATATTCTGTCCTTCAGAGGAAGAACAGCCACTTACCTTTTCAACTTTTTCACTAGCTAGCTTGGTCGCAGGACGACCCATAATGTTTAATTTAGTTTATGTTATATTGATGTTTGTGTTCATGAAATAAATATGCTTTAAGAGAAACCCGCATTTCGTACTCACTTCAGTGGTGACCCGGACTTCGCAACATNAAAAGGCCCGCCAAAAAAGAAAAACTCGATGAAAAAAGATGAGTGCAAAAAAGGGGATTAATAATAATAAAAAAAGGTCTATACAATTATTAATAGTATGTAATCATAAACCCGATTTAACCTTTTACGAAAATTTAGTCCTTATTTTTTTTCAGATCTTTTTTAAACATCGATTAAAAATAAGTGTTTCCTAACTGACCATTTAATTTAGATAAATTATTGAAATTTTAAAAAAAATAAATAAATAATAATATGTTACACCGAAATATTGCTTTTAAAAAATCAATTGCGCACCTCAAAAAAATTTTGTTTTCAAGAAATTGTTTGCAAACCTCAAAAAAATTTTGTTTGTAAGGAATTATTTGCAAACTTCAAAAAATATTGTTTTTAAAAACTGATTTGTGAAAAATTGCATAAATATAGCGAGGTTTCAAATTCCTTTAAGCAATTTTACAGTTATAAATATCTAATTTGACAGTAAGGAAATCTTGAGGATATTCAAAAATATTTTACTTATGGTGTTTTTGAAAATTAAAAATGTTACATATTTTGAGCATCTGGTAATAATTGTGATATCTGTCTAACCCTAACTAGTAGTGCATCAAACTTTCGTTAGTATGGATATTAGATGAATCACGTGGGTACAATATTTCAATAGCCAAGGTGCAGGAATAAGATTCATTCCTCGTTCGGGGATTTAAGCTTCCACAGTTACCGATTGCTGACTACCAGCCCGTCTGAGAAATAGAGGTGGCCGATGCCTCATGCTGATCAGATTGCTCCAATCAAAGCTTTGGTCTCACTACTTCGAATTTTAATTTCCATGACTCATTTAGCCAACAACAGGATTTTGTGGAAGTTTTTATTCTACAAGTATGGTAAAATGTATTAAATTACCATGAACATATTCTGGTTTCCCTTGGACTTTCTAAGGTGGATCTTGCCTCGGATTTCATTTTTGTTGCGAATTTTCTTGCTGTTAGTGACCTTCTGGAGCTTATGTGACAGATGTCAGATTAAGAGAATAAACAAAAAGCAACAAATTATCAGAATTTATTTTTAGCAATTTGTCACATTACTCATGCATCTCCCTATTCATGTGTTTGTCTAATTAAACTACGATATTTATGCAGTGAAACAAAACTAAGAATCCATAAACTAAACAAACAGGAAATTCTATGCGTTTGTTTCGATAAAATTTCTTTTTATCTTGATTTTTGAGAAAACTGTTTTTATTAAACTTTAAAGAACGCTTCTGTGATACTTCGCTTTGATCCTAGCCTACTGCAATAATATTCAAAATTAGTATTTTAATTTCGAGTAAACTAATTTTCCAGAAGATTTTCTAATTGAAGAAGTAATTAGAGAGCTTAGTAAAATTCCAAAAAGGAAAATTTTATTTCATAACGCTACTTAATATATTTCAACTTCTTTAGCTAATGAAGCTCTTTTATTAAATATTTAATTTAAAAAGATAACCTCTTGCCGAAAGATTAACCCTTGTGAGCTCCTAGAAGTATGAAAAATAAAGTCTTAAAGTTATTTTAAGGAATATAATTAAATACCTTTTTTCTTAAAAAGTGGGCTGTAAAGCCAAGTTTGTAATTTTTTGGAATTTTTATTTGCGACAAAAGAGAGCAGAGAAAATTAATTTATTTCATTTGTTTATGAAATAAGTTAAACTTAGTCGTTGAATAATATTCTAATAAAAGTGTAACCTGTTTAATTTAAGCATAATATACTCTTTTGGTTAAATTACTATATATAAATTACTATACTAATACATTAATTCGCATTTCTGAGTTTAATTTGATGTGGATTCTGATTATTTTCCATAGTAAAAATTGCTTTCTTTTCGTTATATTTTTCAATGAAAAAATACAGTTTGTACAGTTGGAGGAAGGTCATTTTCCAGCGGCATTCAAGATTGGCTACCTAGTCTTGCAGGAAAAAATCTAAATCATAAAGAACATTATTACCAACTGGGAAACTTCTCGAGAAGCTTATCACTATAAGATTAACATATCTGATTGCGATGAATAACTCGTAAAGCGCCTCCCGATTCAGATTCAGAAAAGGAGTCTCAGTTGATGATATCCTACTATGCACTTTTAATGCAAAAACAACAGCTTAAACAAAAAAACCCCAGAAAACCTTCTCCTCCAATATCCTGCAGCATGCCCAAGTCAATTTTTTTATGGTTTTCCATTGGTGGACCAACATAATATTGATGGTAATCATCAATAATTTCATCTTGAACCATTGTATTTTTGATAGTAACCAGCATAAGTAGCCATCACCCAACTTCAAGTTTAAGAAAATGTATTTGAATTTGAGTGGATGAATGAAAAGTATTTTATTAGTGATTGAAAATTTGATCAAAATACAGGGAGAGTGTGTAACTAATAGTAGGAATTGAAAAAAAATTAAATGAACCAATATATACATAATTCAGCTCATCCAGACCAAAAAGGAAAATAAGACCCCAGAAAAAAATTCATAACTTTATTGTTACTGTTCTTGTAAGCCTTAACTTATTAGTCTGCCCTACCCCCTGATACTTTTTTAAATCAAACTTATTAAATTACAATCTTTCACTAACAAATTTGTGCCTCAAAGCATACTTTATCCCTCAAAACTCCAATTTAAATTACGTGATTTTCTGACATCTATTATTTTAATGATAGTTATAAGGTTTCATGTAATAGCAATTTTGTAAGGTTTTAATTAACAATATATTTTGTCTTCTTCAACTTAGTTTTTATTTTTGTTATTTTTTTACAGTATTTCAAGTAATTGCTTTTTTAAAAGGTTTGAAGTAATAGTTTTTTTAATAAACTGTATTCAAGATCTAGTTAGGGTTAGAGATAATGGTTGAATATCTTATGAAGGGCGGAAGGGAGTGGGAGTGGGAAAAAGATTGTTTGTAACTTGTCTCTGGGCTTAGACCATATTCTCGATAACTGCTCTCTGTGGGGTATAGATGTAGGGTCATCAAGGTTGGTAAGTTTCTGCCGCGGCGGTTAAAACCTCTGGTAGAAGCCGGTTAAAACTGGCATGGCAGAAACCCTTTTCTGCCTCATTTGTGGCAGAAATTCAGAAAATGACATAAAAGTAAGTACTGAGATTGACATACAATGAATAATTCATAGAAAAAAACAATCAAATGTTAAACAAAATACAATTTTTTTACAAAATTATCACCATTCAAAATCAAACATTNACAATTTATTTACAAAATTATCACCATTCAAAATCAAACATTACATTGTTTGCACTCTGCAAAAGACAAGTTTTGATGCAGTTTTTAAACCTAAACAATTTCGCAATTTCTTATGCGCGAAGATTGAAATTTGAGAAGATTCTCTCAAGTCCAGAAGAACTTGCAGGCATTGCCATCAAGGAACAAGCAAGTTATAATAATTGTATATTATAATAATTGGATTGTTGCCATATAAAATTATGTCTTGAAAAGAAAAATTTTTTTTTTTTTGAAAATAGCTCTATTCAGTTAGGTTAAGAGTTAAATGATAATAATTACTGAATTTCAGAGTTTAATATAATAAACTAAAATCTAGTATTTATATTTATTATTACATTACTTTATTCTTTATTTTATATAAATATTTGATATACTGCACTCTTTATATTTAATGTAAACAAAATAATATATATTTACAAACAATGAATTAAAAAGTTTGTTACAGTCACATTTTTTAGTTTACTTAAACAAAATGTCATTAAGCAATTACTAGAACTAATATAGACGTTTTTTTAGTTTCTGCCAGTTTTTGCCGGTTTTTACCGGTTATAAACAGTTTCTGCCGGCAAAAAGCCAACCCTGAGGGTCATGCCCTGGCTTTGTTGTTTGACGGTTTTGTTTTTATCGATATTGACTAATGTACAATAAAAAGAACAATTGTCAATGAAAAAAAATCAAGGCAATGTTATGCACAATTAGAATGACTGCATTTTCTAGTAAGCACCAAATTGTTTCACAAAAGATAAATAGGTAGTTATCATACAAATTAATATGTGATCATTATATATTTTCAAATATTCAATCTATTAGAAACATTGAAATAAATTAAGATTATTTCTTGAAAATCAACGGTAAATTTCATTAAAAATATTTAATGGTGATCGATATCTTTTCTTGATAAAACAAACAGATTTTTTTAGGTGCAATCGACTTACTTTACTTTAAAAAAATATTAATTATATTTAGTGTCAATTACATGGAAGTTTTTAATTCGTTTCAAAATTACAAAAAGACAAGTCACTAGCGTGTATTAATAGCCTTATTATGCAATTTAATAATTAAATGTACAAAAAATAATTTCGACTAATGTTCTTCTGCAGGTTGTATCGATATCGATATTGACTAATGTTCTTCTGCATCTATAGGTCCATCGATATATAGGATTTAGAGTAGTTACAGGAAAAATTTTGAATCGATGGACAGATTTTAAAAAAATTTAAAATTCGTTTAGATTGGAATTTGAAATATATTCGATAGAAAATTAAAAGAAGAAAAAATAACATTTGATTTGGAAAGAAAATATATTATATTCAGTGCCAAAATTAATTTCTGCTAATGGTACAAATAAATTAGCGATAAAATTTCATTTTATTTTTTCAGTAATAAATTAAACTAAAATAAGTGAGAAAATAATAAAATATGCACTGCAAAAAAAAATTTTCAAAATTGAACAAAAATGGGTCAAAATACTTTGGAAGCAAATAATAATCGAATTTTAAAAAAACCATGCGTTTGAAATTGAAACAACATATACTCATTTTTGAACAAAACATGTGGTATCAAAAGTGAGGGGGAGAAGGAAATGAATCAACAATGTACGGGGATATTTAGAAGCTTTATATAGCTGCTATTGCAATGACACATCATGACATGCATTTCATTCGCTTGAACGTTTTTAAGATAAAGCGAAATAAGCAAAAAGTGAATAAAAATTTACCGGTCTGATTTGATAGATTCTTAAGTGATAGGTAGAGATAGAAATTATAATAGTTATCGTATTAGAGTGGATATATATTTCAACAAATAAAATAAAAATACAATCAAATTAGATTTTTTTTTCAAAATGCTATCGTTTTTTTGATAAAAAAAATTACTTTATTCTAATGAAGATCTTCACTCAGTAATAAATCGAAAGACTAAGGAATAAAAGATATTGAATTCGCAATAAGCAGTTATAGTTAAAAATTATTATAGTGAGTTCAACTTATAAAATGAAAAGTATAATTAAATTGGAATTTTAAAAAAAGAAAGGAATAATCGGTTTTTTTTTCAAAAAGAAACGTTATCTGCAATTAAAAAGAAAAATCACTTACAATTAATGCAATGAATGAATTAAATTTTTACTTTACTTTCATAGTGATGAATGATGGCGAATGAAATGATGAAACTTATTATATTAAAAAGATATCGTTATAATTATCGTTATTTTAACAATTATAGAATTGATGAATAGCACAACAAATTAAAAAAAAATGCAATCAAATTGAAATTTAAGAAAAAAAACTTTCTCAAAATGAAATCTAATCTTTGATAGAAAAATCACTTTCTTCTAATGGCGCTCTTTACTTGGTAGTAAGTGAAATGACTATGCAATAAAACATATTGAATTTAGAAGAGATAGAAAAAAAAGATAAATAATAAAAAGAAGGTATTCCTAAATGACGGCAATTGTGCCCAAAGAAATCGCTCTGTCCATAGCAAATGCTTTTGATAAATAGCATCTTCTTTCTTTTTAGTCCTAAACATACATTCCCGTAAATGGAGCAATTATGGAAATTTCACTCGTAAACTATTCACCTAAATTTAGCGTTCTATTTTTACTGTAAAATATATCGACAAATCATACTTCTCAGAGAAATATTTTTAACTTTAAAATTTCAGCAGCATTAAAGACATTACATTAAATGGCCTATCATATATAAAAACTTCTGACTGTTTTATTAAATTTTACGATAGAAATCCTTTCAGCGCTTATTTTAACATATTTCTGATGATTTATGCAAAAAGCATTTTTTACGATAACTTTTCATAAACTGGGGAACAATCAATCACCATTTTTTATAACGTTTGAGAAAACTAAAGGTTATCTTGTTTGTTCACTTAAAAAGAGATAAATTTTATCAATTTGAAGAAAATGTTATTTTTAATTAAGTTTTACGTTTACGTTTTTCATGGCCCAAAGTAGAACTCGGTACTGTTTGCAATTACTTGCGACTTTCATTTCTTTACTACTTTCAGTTTTTTTAACAGCCATGCGTAATTCTGAAATATTTAAATCTGAGCAATTATGTAAAATAGGTAATATTATTAAAATATGAAATCGCACAATTTATGCACCCTTTTTTAAAAATATTATGTAACTCAGTCCATGACATCTTTATATTTCATCCGATTTACTCGAAAGTTTAAATATGGGAAAAGTGTTAGCATTTTTTTTTCTATAACAGAAACAAATAAGTATTCCACGTCGATAGGAGAAAATTATTCAGGTGAAATGTTTTAATTTAACTGTGCATGATAGAAAAAATTATTCTGGATAAATGTTTGGTGCCATTGCATGTGATTCATAATGTAAATATGTGAGTGTACAAAATGTTAAATTTAAAGTAATCTAAAACATCAAAATGTATAATTTCAAATTATAAGATAAAATGGACGAGAAATTGAATTTTTGTCTTAATATTGAATCCTCTTAAGTTTTATTTTATTTTATTTTAGTTTTGATTTTTCATTTATACTTGGCACTTTGCGATTTAAATTTACATAATAATTAGGTAAGAGATAAATACTGCTTTGTAAAAACTGAAGAAAAGAAAACACGATTGCTGAACATCCTTCAATAATAATATGTTAGAACTCTGATAGAGCTTTTTCACTGTTCTGTGATAAATTCATGCTACATCTGGTTTAAATAAAAGTTTAAGTACTTGTACAAACAATTTTTTATACATGAAAAATAACATCGATGTTTTAACTTCTTGTTGAAATAAATACTGAAGCGGATGAAATGTCTAATTTAGTATATAAATATTTTTGATATTATAATAATTGCATATAGTAAGTAAAATACCCAAACTTATAATATATGTATATAGCCATGGTGGCACAGGGGATAGAATCTTCGCCTTCCATTTAGGTGATCTGGATTCAAATTCGGTCGATGGGATCGATCGGTCGACGGAAATTCAGGTCGGTCGATGACTGGTCGATACGAATTCCGCACTCGGCTCACACCGACCGTAGTGCTGACGTAAAATATCCTCAGTGGCAGACGGATCATGGGTTGGAGTCCCCTTGCCGTCAGACTAATCTTGGGAGGTTTTCGAGGTTTTTCTCTCTATGTAACTCAAATGCTTAGTTCCATCAAAGAGTCCTCCACGAAGGGAAAATTTCTCCCAAGTCTTGATCTTGGAGTTCCCTTGTATTCTGGATTGTGTTCAAAATAACAAAACTACGGAGTTAAACATTTCTAGCAGTAAACTAAAAATTGAGTCAGCTGTTCTAAGACGGTTATAAAATAAAATATATGTATTGATTAAAGTGAAACATGTAATTGAATGGCCAGGATAGTCAGGTTGGTAGGGCCCATGTCCAAGAGTTAGTGGTTTCGATCCCCGCCGCCCGAAGACTCCCCGTGTAGTAAATGGTGACTGATGCACGTTAAATCTGTTGAGTCGCAAAGGCCTCTATGTTCCCATAACAAATTAAAACCTCTGGGGGTACTGATTCAGGAGTTTCCTTTTCTTTTGAATTGGTTCAAAACTACAAGGCTACGGAGTTGAACATTAGAAGTCGTAAACCCAAAAATTGGGTCGGCTGTTCAACGACGGAAATAAAATAAAAACATGTAACTGTAGGGTCAAGATAGCCTGGTTGGTAGGGCATTGGGCCCATGTCCAAGAGTTCTTGGTTTCGATCCCCGCCGGCTGAAGACTCCCCGTGTAGTAAATGGTGACTGATTCACGTTAAATCTGTCGAGTCTCAAAGTCCTCCATGTTCCCACAACAAATCAATACCTCTGGGGGTATTGATCCCGGAGTTTTCTCCGGGATCTTCTGGATTGGTTCAAAATTACAAGGCTACGGAGTTGAACCTCAGTAGTCGTAAACCCAAATAAATTGGGTCTGCTGTTCAACGACTGGCATAAAATAAAGTAAAAAAACACGGAATTGTATTATGTAAAACATTGGAATAAGTTAGAACACAATGCATTTTCACTCCTATTCTGATCAGATTTTTATTTTTCTCCATTCTAATTCTTAATTTTTTCGTGATATATCTAGCGATTTAAGTAAATAATTTGCAAAATTCGGCACTAAAATCTAATAATCGTATAAAAAATGACGTATAAGAAATTATGAATAATAAAACATGTGACCATTTTTCTTAAATAACAACCTAAATTTTTTTATATAACTTGTATTACTTAATCAAACTTTTATTTTTAAATTGATCAACACATTGCAGCAGACAAATGAATGCAAATAAGTTATTATTAATCATTACGTTTTAAATACAATTTTTTCATCCTTTTCTTCTTCATGGAATCTCGAAACCAATTATTCTTCAAAACACGAGTTTACAATTTTGTTAAATCAAATCATTTTTAACGCTCTAACACAAAATCCTCTCCACTTCAGCATTGCTAAATTATCTTTCGGAGCATGAGATGGAAAATCCCTTCTAGAATTAATCTAGCATGAATAATCAGATTTGTTCTGTCCTGTTTGGGTAGACACTTAACATGTTAGATGGAGGAAAACACTCTTGTTAATCTCAAATAAATGAGAGGATGTTTCATTTAAATATCACGTAGACACGTCGATACTTTTTTTTTACTTTTGAAAACATCTTTGGACAATTTATTCGTCTTTTAAGCCTTCTGCTTTTTTGTTACTGTACGTGACAGATTATTTTTATGGGTGGTGTTTCTTTTTCTAGAATTTAATTATTTAATACAAATCTATTTCTTCTTATGGCTTATTTTTTCATTATATTTTAAAGGGTGTTTTGAAAATAACCTTAGAAAAATAATTATGGAAAAAAGAAGGGTAAAGAAATGTACGGTTTGTTGTGTTTTAATTATGATTTCATTTATTTATTCATTTCAAGTTTCAAAAATAGTTACGAAATTTGTTAAGAGATGGGGACGCTGATTGTGAAACTGTATGTGACGTTGTTTTCAAAATTTAGCTCATTTACAGCAGCGACATGGCGTAGTATAAAAAACAAAGTTATCAGACAACAATTCAAAAATTTAATTTGGAGTCTGCAGCAGTGATCACTAATAACTAAAAACAATGTTGCAACAGAAATAAATGCTGTTTTAGTGAATAGTGATTTCTGTTGACAAACTTTATAAGCACTTTGCTAAATTGAGGAAAATAAATTATCTTCAGCAAAACGCAGTTCTTTTACTTTTTAAGCGTTTCTTTTTCAAATTACCGAACATTTTTAAAAATTCTGATATTACTAGCATTAGTGAATGTGAGTCCTTTATGCTGAAATATTTTTTTACAGTGCCCACTTAGGTTAACAGTCGTCAATTCTGGCTTTATTAGAGCAGATTTTCTTACCATTCTTTCAGGGGCACCATACTAGGTGGGCCAACGTTGCTCCTACAGTAAGAACCGATAGTACAGAGAATACATCCATGCCTTGTCCGGGATTCAAATCGAGAACCTTTCTGATGCAATGCTGGTTCCCTCACCCCTACACAGTCCGGTTGGCTAATGCTGAAATATTAGGCGTCCAGTTTCGATTCGAATCCAGAAAACTTCATTAAGTTGAGTTGTTCGAAGTTCAACTCTAAGGAAGATTCTAAATATTTAACTAATCCGCATCAAATGTGACTATATATATGACTATAAATATGACTATATGACTCTATATAGTTTAAACAAACAAATGGCAAGGAGACTTTAACAATTATCCAGATAATACTGGGGTGTTTTACAACAGCATCAGCACAAGGTAAACAAAAAGTATTTTAACAGTTTCATTGGTACTTAGCATGAAGCTGTCGACCCACTGGGTAATGCAGAGATCTCCATATCAGTCTCTTCGAGGATGTGTCGTTTTAAGAACCCTACATTCCGCGCACGCTTTCATCCTTTATTGCCTAGAATAATTTTCGTATATAAAACGAGAGGTTAAAGATGTCTCCTTTATTTCTTCCGTTTTATGTTTCTTCGTTTACGATACTTTTACTTGAACACTAAGACACAGCCTGTAGGCTGTTGCAACCATCGTAAGGAAGAGCTTATACTTCGCACAAGGAATCATAAAAGTATCTTTATCATACAAGTATCAGTATTTTTGCTTTATTATACCTTCTTTCTTCACTTATTATTATTATTTTTAATATTTTTTTTTAAAACAATGATAATTTTTTTTGGCACGGAAGTTATTTTTTTAGTTAACACAGTAGTCATTCGTAATTTTATCTCAAATTGATTAAGCGCTATATTTAAAAGGCAAATCTAATTTTTTTTAAAGAAAAATATTGATTAAAAATTAATTTAAAAGCTATTTTAAAAAACAGAAGAGAACGAAAAGTTGGTTCGAGACGAGGTGTTTTTCTGTTCTAAGTTTTTCTGTAAACAAAAGGTCTAAATGATATAAATTGGCAATTCGTAACTTTAATCATTATTCATGTGTATAGTAACTAATAACAGACTTGAAAATTTGTAAGTTGACAAACAAACAAGAATTTAGAAAGTAGAAATCAAAAGTCTCCAGAGGAGTCAGTCTTTCTGAACTTATATTGAAATTTATCAATTTAAGGAAAGAAATATAGCACATTTTTAACACTTCGCTGCATACCTTTTTTTCCTTAATGGCTGCGGCACACCGTCTAATCCTTCTAGAGCATACTGTGGGATTTTCGCCTATTCCGACTGAAGATATTGATTGATTTCTGCCATTGAAAATTTGCCCCTTACCCCAAATTTGTTACATTGGATTAAATTCAGATGATTGACTCTATCTATCCACCAGTCACCTTTTTATAAGCATAAGGTAAGTTGTGGATTTCTAAAGTATTTCATAAACATGTTGATCCATGGTTCTATCGAGGGGAGTGACGTCGTTATGATGGAAAGCTCCCCAGGCTATATGTTAAACTAATATGTTACTGTGTTTCACTGTTTGTCGTTTTTACCGAAGATCAATTTTGGTGCCTTTTTGGACGACAAATAAAACGTCGGCCATCATTTCAAAAAATTTAATTGAAGTACTCCACAGGATTTTCGTTCAATCTTAAGTTGTCTATGATCATCATTGTCAAATTTCAATCCATTAATCTTGTTCCTTGTCCGAATAAAGGTTTTTTTTGCAGTATTTAATGCACACAATCCAGCTGCATAACGTCTTGACGTCTTGATAACGTCTTGACGTCTTATGGTGTGTTTTTACTCTTTGTGAGTTCATTTTCGATGGCCATCTCTTAGAATAATTGTTTAGTGCTCTTTTTTGGGCCAGCAACTGACTTTAATCGGAATAAAGCATCTTGACGTTGAGTCGCTTTTCTTGGAACATCTTGAGCACTTTTTCCTTCCTTTAACTTCTTTACTGTGTGATTAACAGTTGATTTAGGAATTCCTAACTTGGCGATAGCAGAACTTTTTCACAAATACTTAACTTATCAAAAGCCGAGTGGGCAATGGAATGTTTTTCTTTTTCAGATCTTCACAATGAAGCTTATAAAATAAACACTAATATAGAATTCTAATGCTTTAAAGATTCAGTAAATGAGATTCGCACACAACGATGTAGCTATACACAAAGCCAATCTGCCTATCTGCGCAAAGTTATCAAAAGTGTAAAACCATTTGCATACCACTTGTATTGAAAGAAAAGCACGAAATAGTTATTTAAAAAGCAGGAGCTGGTTTAGAGTCCACATATTTTGAGGAGAAATAGTGTTTTGTAACCATTGAACTAAAAAAGTAGTTTTGTGTGAGAAATTATTAAATATATTTAAACTTAATATTAAAGACATGAATTGTGTTAGACACCGTCTCAAGACTTTTAACCGCAATTTGTCAAATTCTTGGTCGGTGTTTGTTAAATTAAAAATTCCCAAATCTACTAATAATTGCTTCCCATTTCGGATGACTTAAGTTACAAATTACTAATTAACATTATTAAGACATTTTGCTTGATGAAAAAATTAAAACCAAAATTACTTTTCGCCACAAAAAAATTTGCTCACTACTGTGTATTGAGATCTGGTAATCAAAGTATATTTCTAATCATGAATGAAAGTTCATCGGAATACCCCGAGAGTATGATCCTAAACTTTGAAGTAAAAAATTCACCGTTCATTCTCTGATCAAACGATATGCGAATTCACATTTTAAGAATTCACTGATGCATGTTTCGCATGACCTGAAATTTGCTTTCGCCATTAAATCACAAATATCTCAAAATCAAAATTTTTAGCCTAGATGAACGGAATTCCTAACAAATATGTCAACTAGCTTGCTTAAAATTTTATTTTACTGCCGGGTAAAACACTCGTACGAGAAATACTCGAATCGAAAATTATTGTTAAAAATGTGTTATTAGTAAGTTTTAGAATATTAAAAAATAAACAAGATTCTATGTATACACTAAGAAAGAAAGTATGGTCCAAACTACCAGAATATGATAAAATATACTGTGTTTCTATATATATAGAAACACTAAAAAGCTCGGCAATTGTTACCGAAGCGTGTTTGTAATGATTATGGTAAAATTAGCAATAATATATGGTTATATGTGATAAAAATTGGTAATTTTTTCATGATACTTCAGAATATAACTATTTACTTTTGTATTTTGTATTTTTTAATAAATATGTGACAATAAAAACTATAATTTAAAAACCAGATTTTTCTGTAAACTTTACTATATGAACGGAAAAATTACCAAATAAGTAGTTTTATCCTATATTTTAATTTTATTAAACAGAATATACCCTTTTTATTTAAAATGTCATTACCATGCATTTCTTTAATTTTACCAAAATTTCTTACTCAGTGTAATACAGGAAAATTCATTGAAATGCCACATAAAAAATCTTTATTAATAATTCATAAAAGATCTTCGTAAGTTTCAAACTATGTGGAAATATTATATATACATTAATTATGAAAAGGAAACGTCATTATCTTGTTGAATAAAAAATGACTTATTAATTCTAAAAATTCACTTTAAATAGTTTTAATATTTTTATTTAAGAAGTAACTCTGATTTTTCTATTCCGTCAGTAGAATCCTTAACTTCCAAATTAAATTAAAAACTTTGGGTAGATTAGCATGTGTTAAGAAAAGAGTAATTTGTGGCAACTTTCTTTCATTTATCTGAGCGAGGTAGAAAAAAGTCATCGTTTTTTCTATATCGATACGTCCCAAGAGATCAACAGGGTAACGTGCTTGTAGCTTGCAACGTCGTAAATTGTTCTTTCGGATGCAGACGATCATTCTGTTAAAGTCAGCATTAATTTAGTTTTTTTTTTCTCTTTTAAACATTGTTAAAACGGATAATGTTTGGTACTATCATGAAAAGCTGTTGCTCAGTAATTGAAACAGAAAGCATGATGTCTTTTCTTTCTTTTTCTCTCCTATTTTTTTCTTTATCTCAAGTTAGAGCTATTAAGTTAACCCTTAAAAGGTTTAGAGAATTTTTTTGTGATTGACTTGAAAAAGTAAAGAGTAAAAGTAAAGTGTAAAGTTTTCATTTTAGTTTACGAACCTGTTAGAAAACTAACAACGTTACTTTTCTTGAATAATTTCATAGTTTAGTTGAGTTTATAACACTTGCATATCCTCACCAGACAGGCAAAACTATTTAGTCACATTTAAAGCTATCAAAAAGACGTATTTTAATATCGGTGTGTCTATTATGTTTTGAAGGCGCTGCTTCATAATGAACTAGTTTCGAGCATTTAGATAAACTAGAATGATTATTTTTACAATCTAGACGAACAGCTAGTGTTACCCTTTCAGTAAACGAATTTCTGAAAGAATATCGTTCATGGATGTTGCTATTGTTATTGTTTTTCATGATAACAACAGCAAACATCATCGCATTGGAAGAATAAATATTTTTTTATGATCACTTACATACCTTATTACAACTCGATTGGCTTGCAAAATTCCACAACTTCAACCTCGTGGAGAATTTGTGAGACATGTAGGAACAGAGGATAAAGCACCGAAGTCAGTAAGTAGCTTTGTCGAAAATTGTTACGAGGTTTTATAAGTATTTCAACGATAAAATAATTCATACTTCAAAGTTTAATTATCATTGTTCATTGAAAGGTAAAATATTGAAGTCATCACGATAGTTTTTCGTCAGAAAAAAATTTGGTAAAGAGATATATTTCTTTGTAAAATAAAACATAAATAAATTATTATTATTTTTCATGCATTAAATATTGCATTTTGCTTTATCTAAATTACTTAAAATCCAAAAATTAAATTTTGCTGATTGAAAAATAAAAATACGAAAATTATTTTTTGAGGGAATAAAATTGGGTAAAAAGCTATTTTTTATCGATAAATTAAATATTTCTAGTAGATAGATAAAAAAAAAATTTTATTTTTATCAAAAGAAATCTTATCAAAATTGTTTCAACTTCACAAGCACTTTTTTTCTTGATTTTCAAATAAGTATATTTTTTTCACTTATTCTGCACATAATATTACATTTTTGTGAGATGTTATCAGTAAGAAAAAAATATTTCAAACAATTTGCCGAACGTTTAAAATTCTGTGTCGAAGAATTGATAACTTATAACAGAAGTCGAAACACTTAAAAAAAACGAAATTAACTTTAAAAAAGAGCAAATAAAAGCGTAAAAATTATAAATAACTCTGTTGTTACCAAACTCTGAAACATCTTTGAAAACGAATTTTTTTTCATTTCTTCATCATGATTATGCTAAACAAACTTTTTTTTCAAATCAAACCATAAAGCTACCTTACACAACAAACGAATATCAGTAGAAAAATAACTAACAAATAATTGCACTTAACTGGTACGGAGTAGTCATTTTCTTAAATAGCCGTTTGCCATGTGTGATATATTTTGATTGGTGTCTGATTTCTATGAAAATTTGGAACCTTCATTGAAATGTAAACACTGTGCTTAAAATATGTAGTGTGGTTAAAATTAAACAGACAATACTCAGAAGAATCCGGTTTCTGCTCTACTAAATGAATCCGAATAAAACTTCAATTGTATATCATTAGAATGTAAGATCTGAGCTGTCAAAAAAGTAATTCGAAATGTTGTTAATCGATGCAATTGTACTACCTAAACCAAATGCGGATTATGCATATATGCAACCATATACCAATTGCTGACCGACAAGCTATGTACAGACAGCACATAGATGGATAAATAAAGGAAATATTCTGTGATTCTTTGAATTTTCAGATGGTATTTTTTTATTTACAGCAATAGAACGCCACCTGATTGCGAAATTTCACACTTTTTTTCCGAAGTCATTATGGTTTCCTGATCTAAATAACATGTATTTGAATTTTTATTCGAATTATTTCGATGGAACAGAGAAGGGAGCTTCCAAATACCATTAGTTTAATTTTAACCACCATGTGCCAATGGCCTATTGAAAACCTTGAAGGCTGCAGCACGCTAACATTAATAATCAAAGCTATTAGGATAGATAGTTTGTCTCGAAAGGATAAAACTATTTAAGCAATCGGTTGAAAGTTTTCGCCAAGGTAAAAAAAAAGACATTTTATTGAACCATAAGCGAGCAACATCTATATATATATATATATTTCTCTGACACGGCGACAAAAAAATGGCAACGACCCCGAATGGCAACGACCAATAATTGCCGCTAAAATGTCACATGCCAAATCTAGTTGAGGTGGCTCAACATATAGCGCTTTTAAAAACGGAAACTAAAATAACCTGAAAGAGCATCAGCTGTGGCAATCTCATACTATTAAGCTGGGCTGAAGTGAGTAGTCTTTGTCGATAGATCTCTATTTTAGTATTTTGTCGAAAGCGCTTTTTTTCACGAATTTATATATTACGAATTTATTTGTTTTATTATTGTTATTAGTTATTGTTAGTATTGAAAAATGAGTGTCAGTCGTGCTGTTACGCTTTAAGATTTTATACTATAGCGAAATTCTAATAGGTTTAACGAATTACATGTCATTTTATTTCAATTCAAATTTATTTTAATGACTTAGTATTTACTAAAAAGATTTACCAAAAGATTTTTTCAAAAAAAATTTATTATATGGATTTGAATGATTATTTTGAATTCTTAGAATTTTGTGCATTTGCAATGTACCTAAGTTAGTAGCGAGCTAAGCGAGCTTGGTTTGCGAAGCAAACCATATAAGATTGCGTAGAAATTTTCGGGGATTGGCGAGTGTTAGCGAGCAGGGGGAGCAGCCCACTAGTTTGCAATAATTGTTCAAAAAATGAAATGTGACAGTTGCAGATTTGATAAGTAATTAGCAAGATTTTATCAGACTTTGAGAGATATTTGTCACTGTAGCTACAACTTCAATTTTTAAAAAAAAGCTTAGTGTAATTGTAGTATTTAGCACAAATCTCATGAATCCTATTTATTTTATTTTATGGGGGTAAAAATAATAGAGTTATTCTTTTGAAAAATAGAGTGAAAATGAATAGTTGCTGTGCCATTTTTCAAATCTTTGTATAATAACAAAGATTAACCATGGTAGTTTACATTCTGCAAAACGTATTTTAACATGATCAACATGCAATGCGCTGATAAAAATGCGAAATTAAGAAAAATGAAATTAAATAAAAATTAGGAGTAGAGTTTTGAAAGCATGGAAGTATCGAATACAAATAATTCAGAAAAACAGAGCACGATTAAGACTAACAGAACATAATTAATTCGTATCCTGGAAATAAAACAGTTTTCAAAGTAAAAATTCATATATCTATGAATTAATATCAAATGAAGTAAATATTTTGCTTTTTCTTCCTTTATAAAGTAGAGAAAACTGTAGAAGAACTGTTCAGTTTTTCTTTCACAATATCTCTCGCCTTTTCAGAAGAAAATATTCTTCGTTTCATTTTCCAGAAACTTTTCTAGAATATTTTTGGGGAAATCACTGCGGGTCACGGAATAGAGATGTCAGATTGATACTTATAGAAAGAAAAACAATAAACGTATATCAGTATGCTCTTCAAATCTATAATGATTCAAAGCGTGCTGGTGTCGATAAAAAATATGTGAAAGGAAGTATAAAAATGTAATATGTAAATTCCAGTATAAAATAATGAAGGAAAATTCTAGTGGCAAAATTTAAGAAGTGTATGCAAAACTTAATAAATACAGAATTTATACAAAATATAAAATGAGAAATATATATTTGTTTAGTCCTTTATTCATTTTTGTTGTTGTTTTGAATGACAAACAAACGGAATGACGCTAATGACTTGATAATTATAGAAAAAAAATTCTGAGTTAAGGTTAACAATCTGATAAAAATAGAAATAATTCCGCATAAACTAACATCCTCTGGTTTGGATTCTATAATTAAAAAAACTCCCATCATTGTCCAAACACAGATCGACAGAATTCAGAATAATATTAAGCCATTTTCAACTGAAACATTCGCTCTCTTCACAATTTGCTTCAAATTATAGCTATTTTAAAAACATTGTTTGACATTTTTTCTCAGTTAACAGTATCATCAGTCGGACAAATTTAGTAAAAAAATTTAAAACTCAAAGAAAAGAAATATTTTAGATTTTTCCCAGGGAGAAAGTAGCGAAATGTATGTATCTATAATTTATTAAAATATGCATAATTGTATGCATATTTGTTTAAATATGCATATAAAATAAAAAATTAGTTGGTCATTTAAAAAAAAAATAGCATTTTATTCATCAAATGTTATAAAAAACAAAAATCTTAACAATAGTAAAAAACAATTAGACAAAATTATACAGAGACAGTTGCTTAATAATTAATAAACTCCGTATTATTAACATTTGCTACAGAAAAAAGGAAATTTTGGAGCGACTTTGTCGCTAACGTAATTATAAAACAACAAACAAACTTCCTTAACCATCTACAGAATTCTACGCTTCCACAAAACGCGCGTATTTTGTAGAAGAAAAAAAATGAAGCCAAGTTTCTGTGCGTTTCAATATTACTTGTGCAGAAATTCTTTTATACTGAAAAAGGGCAGTTTAAGAAGCATTTTTGTATTCCTCTCGAAGAAGTAGCAGTTATTTTCACGTGAATCTTTCGGCCTATTGGATTTTTCTCCAAGAGGCATACTTAATTAATTTTTTTTTCAGATTAGAGGCCTTTTTCCTAGACATCCACATAGTTCTGACTTTGCTATGTTTGATACAAACAAGAGCATTCATCTTTTGTTCTCAAGTAAATATAGAAGAAATAGTGATTCTCTAAAATTTTATTACAAATATTTATTGCACTAAAAGTAATTATCAGAAGCATCTAAAATTATATAT
>NC_092207.1:20944203-20947671 GCF_043381705.1 Parasteatoda tepidariorum
TATATATATATATTTTATTTAAATAGTTTAATTCAATTTGAAAATTTAAATAATTGTCTGGTAAAAATTTGTCTAAAAGTATTGTAAAAAATAAGTTTTTTACG
Organism: Parasteatoda tepidariorum; assembly: GCF_043381705.1. Classification (NCBI taxonomy): domain Eukaryota; kingdom Metazoa; phylum Arthropoda; class Arachnida; order Araneae; family Theridiidae; genus Parasteatoda; species Parasteatoda tepidariorum. Next base: position 20,944,308 of record NC_092207.1, read on the forward strand.
TTACCCGAACAAATTATAAAAGTGTCAGTAAAAAATTAAAATAGCTTAGTACTAAGGAAAAAAAAATTTTTTAAATATTCTTTAATTCTTTTAAAAGTAAGATCGACATAAAAGGAAAGGAGGGTTGTAAGTTTCCTTTACTTGACTTCAATAATGAGTCTCTAAAAACTTGGTAGACAAGTCTAGAATTGTTGTTTTTTTATCTAGTTCCGTTTGATAAACAAAGAATTATTTTTGATAGCCTAGTTCTTTTGATTTGTATTGACCACTGTAACAGTTAAAAGAAACTTCAGTTTTTTTTATTTTTCTTACTCCAAACGAATGTGTTATGTTATTCTTTACGACATTTTGGATTTATTTAATAGTTAACGTTCTCTTTATTGTATTATACAAGTTACATAGTCTTTGTTGCTGTTGCTTTTGTTACTAAGTTCTCATGGTACACACAGTAACAAGTTTTTGTGACAGACGTATTTTTTAGCCTCTCTTGATTTAATTACAAAAATTGCATTATAACAGTTTAAAGCCTTATTTCCGTTAAAATTTGTCTGCAAAAAATACCTGTTTCATGAAAAATAATAATCCTCTGATTAGCATTAGAGCGATAAATAAAAGAATTTTTTTTTCTCAAATTACAAATGTGTTCTGTTTTTTAAGTTTCATTTGAGACATTGGCAACAATCTAGGAATGCTACTTAGTAATAATTCCACAAGACAGTACTTACACACCCGCACACACTATATTTCTTCCATTTAAATCATAAAGAAGATGATTGTCGTAATAACACGGCTTTCGCACCATGCTCTCCAACTGACCAACCTGAGTCTATTTTTTCGGCTTTTAACAGTTTAAAATCTTTAACCGTTAAAATCTATATTAAAAAAATACATGTCTATAAGGGATCATATTCCTCTGAGTAACACGGCTTTCACGCCGCGAATCTCCAACTGGCCATCCTGACTCTATTTTTTGGGGTTTGAAACAGCAAGGGTAAAATTACTGTATTCTATGATGATGACATTTCTGGTCTAAGAAAACTGGTAATATTAATAACATGGTTAATAACATACTGTAAATTTGAACGTATTCAAGTAGTTTTGACCATACTATTTTTTTCTCAGTACAAGATCAAAGAAAATGCGTTCCGATCAGATTCCCAGCAATTTGCAAAGGAAATTGAACCCTGACCTATTAGTACCTGATTTATTAGTACTTTGACGTAAACCCTGACCTAAAAAAAACTTATCATTTAAATTTTTTTTCTTACTCCAAGCGAATGGGTTATGTTATTCTTAACGACATCTAATAGTTAATTTTTTCATTATTGTATTTTACAATTTACAGTGCCTTTGTTGATGTTGCTTTTGCTTTAAGCAACTTAACTACCACACCAAATGGGTGCCTTAATTCCAAAATACAATATTTTCAATTATACTAAGTCTGTTTATTTACATAAATTACATTTTTCGATAAAAGTAAGTTTAAAATTATTAAGCGGGGAATTTGTCAGTTGCAATCCTTTAAATAAAACTGTGAAAGAAACGAAATCAAAAATGTTCAAAAGTAAATCAAAAGAAAAATTTGTTAAGAAAATTCACACTCGGTCCAATGTCTGTTCGCTAATAAAAACTGGCTCTTATGAAATGTAAAATCTATTACCTACTATAAGTCTTGTCAATAACTTATTGTCAAAGTTATTGTTCTAAAAGTATCACGTTGCAATATACGCAGTTGATTGAAAGCGTCACTTTATTAATTACCTAAGCACTTTTTAATTTATGAAACGAAACTTAAAAGAACAAAAAATTTCAAGTTTCATTTTTTTTTTCTTTAAAAATAATTTTTACACTACATACTGCTTAAATTTTTTTCTTTTTAATGAAACTGTATTTTTCGTTGTATTTTAAATATATAAATAAGAGAAATAAAACGAAAGTTGAAGGCAAAACCTCTTTGACGTAAAAACATTTTTTGTTAAATATCTTTCGTGAAAAAAGCGATAGAATTTTGTAAATAAATACCATCATAATTTAAAATCATTTTTTATAGAAGTCATCAAAAAAATGTCCTAAATTTTTTACATGATTTCTGTTCATTTTCTTTTGATGATAGGCGTGCGTTTTCAACTTTAAGAAAAAAAAAGAAGAAAAAAACTTTGGAACGTTTTAGAATTGTTTCATAATTTTTTTTTTGTAGGTTGAAAAGCTTTTTGAAATTAGTAATTAATTTTTTTAGCATTAAAATTCGTGACAAATTCGCTCATAACTTTTCTTCAGCTAAATTAAAAAAATAATATTAAAATTAGTTTTTTCAAGCATTTTATTATGCAGATTTATTTGTAATACTTAATAATAGGCTTTCATATTTTTAATTTTTTACAATTAAAGCACTCATTAAATAAATGATTATCTCAAAAAGCAGAAAGCTTTTTTTAAATCATGCATATGTAATAATGTATTAAAATTTAAAAATATATATAATATATAAAAGCTTAAAGCCACAGTAATTATTGGTAAGCTAGCAAACATCAGAGTTTAAAATTTAGTTTAAATTTGAGCTACTTTTTTCTCTCAGAAACATTTATTTAAACAAGTTGCAATAAATCTGACATAAATACTTCCTCTTCGAAGGAAAAAAATGAAATTATTTATTTATAATTACTAGCCAATTTATTTCGATTATATTGGCAAGTTAATGAAACTACATACCTCTTGATTAATATTGCCGTTTATAAAGTAATGATAATTCCTCTTGAACACTAGAAATAGGTTTTCTTTCGAACAGTTTTTTTTCTTTCTCGAAGTTAATCCTATTTCCTATAAAAGGAAATTGGGCATTGAGTATGAAAATGTTGAGATTTGCAGACAAAAATATAAAAACAGTATCTAAATATATAAATGTATATTATAATATTCTTGATGTGCCGGCCGGCCTGTGTAGGGGGCGCGAATTGACAAAACATACCGTAGATTGCAAAGGGTTGGCGAAAATTTCTATTGGCGTTAAAGGAGCGTTCTCACAAATCGCCAAACAGCTGCGTGCTTATGTTTTTGTTTTGTTTTCGGTATCACATAACATTCAACAAGTTAGATATGGGTGCGACATTTCAATTAAGCGGGTCTTCATTTGATTCCTCTGCATCAAATAAAATATATAGCTTTTTTTTGTTATAGCGCCGACATAATCGTTTGTATCTGTTGAGTAAATTGTGTTTATTAGCGTTTTTTAAAAGGTCGTAATAGAACTAAGATAGAAAAATTACACATTATTACATATTCTATAGTTTCATAACTTTCATTAAATGTATTTCGAGTAGTGAAATTCTTTTCCTACGCATCCACTAATTAGAATTAATAATTTCAC
>NC_092207.1:20948171-20976612 GCF_043381705.1 Parasteatoda tepidariorum
TGTCGAGTAATCAAATATGATTAAATAAAATTAAACATTAGAAAAATTAAACATTCTAACCATTATTCAGTGAACCATAGTAGTACTTTTACCCTATCAATAAGGTCCTCAACTTAAGCGTGTTTTTGTATAAGTTGACAATTGTGTCATTTAAGAACTAAGATAATATGGTTAAACTTTGCGAACTTGAGTGAGTTGCAGCTTTCCCACTCGTTAATATTTTGTTGTCGAGTAATCAAATATGATTAAATAAACATTAAACATTAGAAAAATTAAACATTTTAACCATTATTCAGTGAACCATAGTAGTACTTTTACCCTATCAATAAGGTCCTCGACTTAAGCGTGTTTTTGTTTAAGTTGACAATTGTGTCATTTAAAAGCTAAGACAATATGGTGTAATACAGCGAAAACGAAATTAGTAAACAATTCAAATAAGATATATATATACAATACAATTTGTCAGAGAAAGAACAATACGCTCCGTATATTCCACTGTGTTCGACGCGTTAACCAGAACCATAACGCATTTCTCAATTTATTGCACATTTCTCATATTATAATTTTTTTTCTAGTTGGTGTGGATATTCCATACAGTTGTTCGGTCTTCACGGTTTGTCTTTCCACTTTGGAATTATGTTTGAATAGAGTGTATTTGGGGACACCTGTCAAGTAAAGAATAGATAGCGAAGAGAAATGAGAAGTATTTCTCCGAATCTGCCATGGAACGTCGAATGCGTCTTTGTGACATCGTATTTATTTTGAAGAAAATATGTCTCTGGATAGACAGTAAGATCCCAATTGCCAATAAGATAAATATCGGCCAATTCAGAATATCAGAAATCAAGAGCACACCCCATTGGCCAGTATAAAAGGATTCCAAATATCAGATTTTAGAAGTCTAAAAAAAAATTCTATATTCAAGTACGGAATTACTTATTATGAGATATATTTCAGTATATGAAGCATGCTTTTCTTATTTCTCTAGGGATGAAATTATATACTGAGATACTTCTTTTTTATAAAAGAACCTTTGTTATTTCTATATTTTATATTTTGGTTAAATAGTTTAATTAAAAAGCGAAGAATTCGATTTTAAAATTTAAATAATCGTCTGGTAAAAATTTGTCTAAAGTATTGTAAAAATTAAGTTTTTAACGTTAAGAGTTTACCCGAACAAATTATAAAAGTGTCAGTAAAAAATAAAATTAGCTTGGTACAAAGCAAGAAAAAGTTTTTTTTTTTTAAATATTCTTTAATTCTTTTAAATGTAGGATCGACATAAAACGAGAGGAAGGTTGTAAGTTTCCTTTACTTGACTTTAATAATACGTTTCTAAAAACTTGGTAGACAAGTCTAGAGTTTTTTTTGTATCTAGTTCCGTTTGATAAACAAAGAATTATTTTTGACATCCTAGTTCTTCTGATTGGTATTAACCACTGTAACAGTTAAACGAAACTTATGCTTTCATTTATTTTTCTTTCTCCAAGCGAATGAGTTATGTTATTCTTAACGACATTTTGGATTTATTTAATAGTTAATATTTTCTTTATTGCATTTTGCAATTTACAGTGCCTTTTGTTGCTGTTGCTTTTGTTACTAAGTTCTCATGGTACACACAGTAACGAGTTTTTGTGACAGACGTAGTTTTTAGCCTCTCTTGACTTAATTTCAAAATTTGCATTATAACAGTTTAAAGTATTATTTCCGTTAAAATTTTTATGCAAAAAATACATGTTTTATGAAGAAGAAGAATCCTCTGAGTAGCATTAGAGCGATAGATAAAAGTTTTTTTTTCTCAAATTCTGAACGTGTTCTATTTTTTGTGTCTCATTTGAGATATTGGCAACAATCTGGGAGTGCTAATTAGTAATAATTCCAAGACAGTACTCACACACTCGCACACACTATATTTCTTCCATTTAAATCATAAAGAAGATGATTGTCGTAATAACACGGCTTTCGCACCATGCTCTCCAACTGGCCAACCTGAGTCTATTTTTTCGGATTTTAGCAGTTTAAAATCTTAGTTCCATTATAACAGTTTAATTATAATCATTATAACAATTTATAATCTTAGTTCCGTTAAAATCTGTATTAAAAAAATACATGTCAATAAGGGATCATGTTCCACTGAGTAGCTTAATAACATGACTTTCGAGTCACGAATCTCCAACTGGCCAACCTGAGTCTATTTTTTCAGCTTTGAATAGTTTAAAATCTTAGTTCCATTATAATCACTATAACAATTTATAATCTTAGTTCCGTTAAAATCTGTATTAAAAAAATACTTGTCTATAAGGAATCATATTCCTCTGAGTAGCTTAATAACACGGCTTTCGCGCCACGAATCTCCAACTGGTCAAACTGACTCTATATTTTGGGGTTTGAAACAGCAAGGGAGATAACACTTTAAAACACAGGGAGAAAAAAAAATCTGGCAAAATTACTGTACTCTATGATGATGACATTTCTGGTAAAAAAAACTGGCAATATTAATTACATATAATACTGTAAATTTGAGCGTATTCAGGTAGTTTTGACCATACTATTTTTTTCTCAGTGCAGGATCGGAGAAAATGCGTTCCCATCAAATTCTAAGCAATTTGCAAAGGCAATGGAACCCTGACCTAAGCCGTGTTAAGCAACTTAACTACCACACCAAATGGGCGTCTAAATTTCAAAATACAATATTTTCATCTGTACTAAGTCTGTTTATTTATATAAATTAAAGTTTTCAATAAAAGTAAGTTTAAAATTTAAAAAAAACGGAGAATTCGCCAGTTACAGTCCCTTAAATAAAACTGTGAAAGAAACAAAATCAAAAATGTTCGAAAGTAATTCAAAAGAAAATTTTGTTAAGAAAATTCACACTCGGTCCAATGTCTGTTCGCTAGTAAAAACTGGCTCTTAAGAAATGTAAAATCTATTACCTATTATAAGTCTTGTCAATAACTTATTGTCGAAGTTATTGTCCTAAAGTTATCTTAAAAGTTCATTTTAAGTTTCACTTACGCAATTGATTGAAAGCGTCACTTTATTAATTACCTGAGCACTTTTTAATTTCTGAAACGAAACTGAAAAAAAAGTTTCAAGTTTAATTTTTTTTTCTTTTAGAATAATTTTTACGCTACATACTGCTTAAATTTTTTTCTTTTTAATCAAACTGTATTTTTTGTTGTATTTAAAATATATAAATAAGAGAAATAAAACAAAAGTTGAAGGCAAAATCTCTTTGACGTAAAAACATTTTTTGTTAAGTATTTTCGTAACGAAAAACAATAGAATTTTGTAAATAAATACCATCATATTTTAAAATCATTTTTTATAGAAGTCATCAAAAAAAAATTCTATATTTCTTACATGAATTCTGTTTACTTTCTTTTGATGATCATGAGTTTTCAATTTTTTTTTTTAAAAAAAAAAACTTTAGAACGTTTTAGAATTGTTTCATAATTTTTTTTGTAGGTTGAAACGCTTTTTGAAATTAGTAATTAATTTTTTTAGCATTAAAATTCGTGACATATTAGCTCAAAAATTTTTTCAGCAAAATTAAAAGAAAAAAATATTAAAATTTGTTTTTTCAAGCATTTTATTATGCAGATTTATTTGTGATACTTAATAATAAGCTTTCATATTTTTAATTTTTGACAATTGTACAAACCAACTGCGCCACCCAGCCACGTATCTAAATATATAAATGTATATTATCATATTCTTGATGTGCCGACCGGCCTGTGTAGGGGGCAGGGAACTGTCCTTGCATCAGAAAGGTTCTGGGTTCGAATCCCGGGCAAGGCATGGGTGTTCTTTCCTTCTCTGTATTATCTGTCCTCACTGTGGGAGCGACGTTGGCCCACCTAATATGGTGCCCCTGAACGAGAGGCCAACAAAATCGCCCTGTATACGCCTGAATTGACGCATGTTAACACAGGTGGGCATTGGAAAAAAATATTCTTGATGTTGTTATTGCCATCAAAACGTGAAGTAGTATACCTCACCATATTTATGCAACAGGTACTGTGTTTTTATTTTAAATATGTATAAACATCAGTATAAACTAAACAATAAATTCAAACAGATTAAATTGTATTCTTTTATTTTTAAGTTACTTAAAAAGCCCTGGAAACAATCTATACTAAACAAGTCGAACATAATCTACACATGTGCCTACAGTCGACCATGCGCCTACAGACTGATCGTAGTTTAGGTATTCTTTACAGAAACAAAGAGTTTTTTTGAGTCTTTCTTTTTTTGTTTCTCTGGCACTGCTCTGATAAACCAAAGTAGATTTAATAGATATATGCAAACATTTTAAGCTGCATTGGAACATCTATTGGTCTTACATCATAATTTAAGAGATTGTCAAATCCAAGTGCCGCAATTCAAGCCATTTCTATTCTAGAGATTCCTATCATAACAGACATTCTCTAGTGTCAAAAGTGTATTCGAAGTCTACAAAAAAATGGAAGAATTTGATTATAACGGATCCCCAAACACGATGACTTCTATGGAAATGAACAGGCAGATTCTTTTTGGGAAAGGTGGGTTGCTATTGCAACAAACAAATCTAACTGGTCGTAAAAAATAGGAGCTAAACGTTAGGGGTTTGAGAATCTCACTTATTTATCCAATCTCCAACTACACTGGTTATCATAAATTAAGGTGCCTAGTTTATAATCTACGGTATGTTTTGCCTATTCGCGTAGGGGGCAGGGAACTGTCCTTGCATCAGAAAGGTTCTGGATTCGAATCCCGGGCAAGGCATGGATGTTCTTTCTTTCTCTGTATTATCTGTCCTCACTGTGGGAGCGACGTTAGCCCACCTAATATGGTGCCCCTGAAAGAGAGGTCAACAAAATCGCCCTGTATACGCCTGAATTGACGGATGTTAACGCAGGTCGGCATTGGAAAAAATATTCTTGATGTTGTTAGGTGTTTAATATAGCATTCCACTCAATTCCGTAGCGTAAAAAAAGGAAGAAAAAAAACCTGGCATGATGATAAAAACTGCCATGGCTTTTTTAATGCAAACAAAACGCGAAGTAGTATACGTCACCATATTTATGCAACAGGTACTGTGTTTTTATTTTAAATATGTATGAACATCAGTATAAACTAAACAATAAATTCAAACAGATTAAATTGTATTCTTTTATTTTGAAGTTATTTAAAAAGCCCTGGTAGCAATCTATACTAAACAAGTCGAACATAATCTACACATGTGCCTACAGTCGAACATTTGCCTACAGACTGATCGTAGTTTAGGAATTCTTTACAGAAACAAAGAGTTTTTTTTAGTCTTTCTTTTTTTGTTTCTCTGGCACTGCTTGGATAAACCAAAGTGGATTTGATAGATATATGCAAACATTTTAAGCTGCATTGGGACATCTATTGGTCTTACATCATAATTTAAGAAATTGTCAAATCCAAGTGCAGCAATTCAAGCCATTTCCATTCTAGAGATTCCTATCATAACAGAAATTCTCTAGTGTCAAAAGTGTTTTCGAAGTCTGCAAAAAAAAAAAAATGGAAGAATTTGATTATAATGGATCCCCAAGCACGATGACTTCTATGGAAATGAGCAGGCAGATTCTTTTTGGGAAAGGTGGGTTGCTATTGCAACAAACAAATCTAAATGTGTCATAAAAAATAGAGGCTAAACGCTAGGGGTTTGAGAATCTCACTTATTTATCAAATCTCCAACTATTTCAGATATTAGCAGGCCATAGTTGCCAAAGCGAGCATCTTCACCGATTCAGCAAAATTCGAATTTTGCGCATTTCTGCTGTCTCTAAGATCTCATCCTATAAAAATAAACCATATTTTCGCTGTGGAGCATTTATGAGCTTTGTCTAAGTAACTAGCCGATATTTTTTTGTCTACTAGCCGATATTTGTTACTTTGCGTTATCCTTCAGCATTTTATTATTTGATTATTGCCATTAAACTAAAAGAAAAAATATTTTAAATTGATAAATATCCAAATTTATATCTAGTTAATTTTTCTCAATTTTATTAGTATAAAATTAAATATTTTGACCATATTTCGGTGACCCATAGTAGTACTTTTACCCTATCAATAAGGTCCTCAACTTAAGCGTGTTTTTGTTTAAGTTGACAATTGTGCCATTTAAAAACTAAGACAATATGGTGTAATACAGCGAAAACGAAATTAGTAAACAATTCAAATAAGATATATATATATACAATACAATTTGTCAGAGAAAGAACAATACGCTCCGTATATTCCACTGTGTTCGACGCGTTAACCAGAACCATAACGCATTTCTCAATTTATTGCACATTTCTCATATTATAATTTTTTTTCTAGCTGGTGTGGATATTCCATACAGTTGTTCGGTCTTCACGGTTTGTCTTTCCACTTTGGAATTATGTTTGAATAGAGTGTATTTGGGGACACCTGTCAAGTAAAGAATAGATAGCGAAGAGAAATGAGAAGTATTTCTCCGAATCTGCCATGGAACGTCGAATGCGTCTTCGTGACATCGTATTTATTTTGAAGAAAATATGTTTCTGGATAGACAGTAGGATCCCAATTGCCAATAAGATAAATATCGGCCAATTCAGAATATCAGAAATCAAGAGGCATACCCCTATGGCCAGTATAAAAGGATTCCAAATATCAGATTTTAGAAGTCTAAAAAAAATTCTATATTCAAGTACGGAATTACTTATTATGAGATATATTTCAGTATATGAAGCATCCTTTTCTTATTTCTCTAGGGATGGAATTTTATTCTGAGATACTTCTTTTTTATAAAAGAACCTTTGTTATTAAACTTATAAAAATTAAACAATCTTCCATTTAATACTCACATGATAAACAGCAAAACAAACTTTTTATAAAAGGATTCCAAATATCAGATTTTAGATGTCTAAAAAAATTATATACTCAAGTACATAATTACTTATTATGTGATATATTTCAGTATATAAAGCATCCTTTTCTTTTTTCTCTAGGGATGAAATTTTGTACTGAGATGCTTCTTCTTTATAAAAGACCTTTGTTATTACAGTTATAAAAATTAAACAATGTTCCATTAATTATTCACACAATAAACAGCAAAACAAACTTTTTATAAAAGGATTCCAAATATCAGATTTTAGAAGTCTAAAAAAATTCTATATTCAAGTACAGAATTACTTATTATGAGATATATTTCAGTAAATAAATCATCCTTTTCTTATTTCTCTAGGGAGGGAATTTTATACAGAGATTCTTCTTTTTTATAAAAGAACCTTTGTTATTAAACTTATAAAAATTAAACAATCTTCCATTTGATACTCACACGATAAACAGCACAACAACCTTTTTACGCTTCAAATATTAGAAGAAAAAATAACTTGCAGTTAATGAGTAAAAATATTTATTAGGTGACGCGAAAAAGGCACACTGGAAGGGAGAAAATTCATCTCGGTTGCAGTTAAGCAGAAACAATATCGATATTAATCAATCAATATAAAATTTAAAATGGCAACGTGGTGAAATTAAATAAAACTGAGAAAACTAATTTAATTAAGCATGAAAGTTTAATTTACGAGCGGAAAACTACAAAACTAATCTAACGAAGCTATGCTATGGAAGTTTTGACGCAAGTGTGACGCAGCAACAAGTATTACGAATCTCACAGGACATAGTTCTATCAAAAAATGTGTATTAATGAAAAAAATTTGAAGGGTTTAGTAACACACTTATTAACGCTAGTTAGTAAGTGTGTCGGCCAATATAAAGGCTGACTAACAAGGCAAGAATCCAGTGATCAGTTATGCCTTGTTAGAGTTAGACATAGTCCTAACTCTAACAAGGAACAAGTTTTGCTGTCTCATTTTTGCTGATATCGTAACATACATTTAACTAGGCATAATTCTAGTTCTAAATAAAAATGTGTACTAATGAAACATTCTGTGCTGATTTTAGCATTAAGACATAGTCCTTATTAACAAGACAATCCTTATTAAATTATTAATAATTATTAACTAGTCCTAATTCTCACACGAATAAGTTTTATTGCCTCATTTTTGGTCATGTAGTACCTTTAACTAGACAATTTTCTAGTTCTAAATAAAAATGTGTACTAATGAAACATTCTATGATGATTTTAAAACTTATTAACCAGACTTAGCCCTAACTCAAAACAAAGATACGTTTTATTGTATCATTTTTGATAATATAGTAACAATACATTTAACTAGGCATTGTTCTAGTTCTAAATAAAAATGTGTTCTAATGAAACATTCTATGATGAGTTTAGTAACACACTTATTAACTAGACATAGTCCTATCTCTAACAAATAATAAGTTTTAATGTCTTATTTTTGCTGATATAATAACACACATACAGCTAGGCATAGTGCTAGTTCTAAATAAGAATGTATACTAATGACACATTTTACGATGATGTTAGTAACATACTTATAACTAGATACATATTTGATTCATAAAAAAACCAATATTAATATAAAATTTCTTGTAATTGCTCTTAGCTGTTTAGATGCCAATGTTTCAAAAATGGAACATGGTTTTTGCGTTTGAATTTAATGAGTAATTAAAATCTGAATACTATTATTTTTCATGCGTTTAAAATTTACTTTATGTAATATTTTTTTTACATTTAATTCAGGTTAATTTCCACAATTCTTTAATTTTTTTCAATGATTTTTAGATATTTTATATAATTTTTAAATTTTTATGCTGCTTGTAATGTAATTTACCGAAAATCTAATTTTTTAAAATACGACTACAATACTTACAAGTTTTTAAAGGAATATTATAACACTCTGTTCGGCATCGAATTCAATTTTTGTTTTTAAATTTTAGAGTAAAAATTTTAAGTTAAAATCTAATATTCCATTTTTGGAACTTAAGTGTTTAACCCCTCAACGATCGGTTAATTTTCAAGAAAATGGTCATAAAAGTGCCTATTTTGTTAACTACACGTATTTGATTTGTGCTGACATCTAGTTTAAAATTAACCAACCATCTACAATTACCTTAAACATATCCTAGTACTGCCATCTGGTGTGTAAAAAGAGAAATAAACAATTTTCTGGGCAAAAGAAACGAATTAATTTCATTCTTATTGGCGCGTTACTACTGAACACTCCAGCCCGGACATTTCACTGGAGCGAGAAATAGAGGGCGAAACCTCACCCCGTCATTTTCACGGGAATGGGAAGGAAGGGGTTCAGGGGTTCTATTTTTAGATTTTAAGGGATTCATTGAACAATGATGACTGCGTTTCTTTCAGTTGATATTAGAACACTTATTCAAGATAAATAATGATTTTTGAATAGAAAAAAAGGATTAAATGACTTTTGATTCAACTTCCTTTCTTATGAATTCTCGGGTGGCTATAGTGACAGAATATTTGGAAAGTAATACAACTTATACACTCATTCATTCCCAGTGTTTTCTCTTTCTTTTGAAATTTTAACTATTGAAAAGAATTTCTTTCTGATAAGTTATTTTACTCCTTTGCCTTGTTTGACAATGATGGAGTTAAGACTTAACATCAAAGGGGTTTGTTCAATGTGTTATCATCAATGGTATTCGATAGAATCTTGCTTTTGATAGTTTTTGCTTTCCGAGTCATGTGATTTATTTTGCTTTTGTGATAAAATTTGTTGTTACAGATTGAGTTAAAGAAAATTGTGTACTTTTTTTTTATTTACCTCGTTTACAAATTTTGCTTGCTATGTCTCTGAGATGCATAACGATACAACAAACATAGGCCTTGTTAAGATCATTTTCTGATTCAGATTTGCAAGATCTAAATACTTTTCAGCTAGATCATGATGCACGAAGAGTTTTAATTGTTACGAAAAATATGGATGAAGGTAACTTCTAGCTTGTTGTTTGATTCTATGTCTGTAGAAAATTGTTTGTAAAAGTAATTTTAGGGAAGATGAGATAAAAAATGAAATCCTAATGTAGAGTGCATATAGAAAATGAAAAAGTGACTGCCAAATTATAAAATTGTATATGAAATTTAATGAACCAATAGGATTGAAAAAAAACGGAAAACAATTTTGTAAAAATAACATATGCTCCTTTTGACGTATTTTAAAAACTATTCCTGGAAAATATGTAGAATATCTCGGCAATATATCGGGTCATTAAGTATGAAACTTCCGATTTGAGACCGAAAGTTTGGTTTATTATATCTCGGGCAAGAAATAATATAATTAATAAAAATATGCTCCTAAACTATCAACACAACATTGCCATTTTAACGATAGCTTATTAATACCGCTAGAGAAAAAATCTGGAGAGCAGCTGGTGATGAAATTCCGAAATGCATTTTCGACAGCATGTTGGGAATGAAATATTTTTCCTTGCAAAAAATTGTCCAAAGCTAAGAAAAAATGGTAATCAGTCGGCACGAGATCTGGCGAGTACGGAAGGAGAGAAAAGGTTTTCAGGCCCGGTTTCTGTAGCTTAACTAACGTCGATCATGCAATGTGTGGTCGAGCGTTGTCCTGCAGAAGGATTGGTCTGTCTTTGTTGACCAATCTAGTCTGCTTAATTTGTAGCTGCCTCATCATTTCTTCTAACTGTTCACAGTAGAGGTCCCCCGTTATCAGTTGCCCAGGTCTCATAAAACTATAGTGTATAACACCCGCGCTGGACCACCAAACAGACGCCATTAGTTTTTTTTTTGGTGTATACTCGGCATTTGGGTGCGTTTTGGCACTTCATCTTTATCCAACCATTGTGCCAAACGCTTGCGATTATCAAAAAGTATCCACTTTTCATTGCACGTGACTATCCGGTGCGAAAATGGATCGAACTCTTAGTCTTGATACCAAAGAACAACAAGCCTCGGAGCAGTTCCGTTGATGACGCTCACTCATCTCATGCGAAACGCACTTATCCTGCTTTTTTTTTACTTTTCCGATTGCTTTCACATGACTTAATATTGTTGGGATGGTAACTTCAAACCTTGATACTAATTCACTTGTCGTTTCAGATGGATTTGCTTCCATTACAGCTTTCAGCTGGTTGTCATCCACTTTGCTCTCAGACCGCCCACGTGGTTCACTTTGAAGATCAAAATCTCCAGATCGGAATTTAATGAACCATCGAAGTACTGTAAGTTCCTTAGCTGCATCCTTGCCAAGCACTTCGTTAACATTTTGGCTTGTCTGCGCTGCATTAGTTCCATGACAGAACTCATGTTCGAAAATAACTCGCATTTTTGTCTTATCCATGGCTTACAATATTTAACCTCCTGACGACAATACGTTAGACTATTAAAAACAAAAAAGTGCATCTGATAGCCAGATGGCGTATATTCTCAATACAAAAAAAAATAAAGGACGATCGAAGTGAAATATAGGAGACATCTGGTATCAAACTTGAGTCTTTAGGTAATCGGACATTTCATACTTAATGACCCAATATAATCATTTTATTCTTTTAAAAACGTTTAAAGTATTAATATGTTTCCCAAAATAATATTTTACATTTTCACGGATTTCTAATTGAATACCACTTTTTCCCGACCGAAGACAAACGCTGAAACACTTTTGAAGCGATCACCTTCAGTAAAAAAAGCCACCGCCAAACGTCTGTGTTCCAAAAATAGAACATTGTTGAAAACGCGAAAAAAAATTTTTTTTATTCAATTTTAATATTTTATATTCTGTCAATGCTTTTTTAATTTAGCATTCAAGCAGTTAATTTTTCTATTGAACTAAGATTCTATCATGATACCTAAAAAAGTTTAGTTTTAAATTGAGTTTGAAAAATTATTTTGACATTTCATTAATTTTTGCGACTTTTCAATGTGCCAATGAAAAATTAAGAAAAGATTGACACCGAAGTAAATAAAATTTTTAAGAAAGCTTCAAAATTTTTTGTGGTGGCTCTTTTATCCAGAATAAAAACCATTTATTCGTCCACCAATAATTCGAAAGGTGTTTTACAAAAATAGTTGGAGAATTGGATTCATATAAACTTTCGTTAAAAGTAATTCGAAGAGAGGCAATGTAGAAATTAATAAATGTCGGAAAGTTACAAAGAGTTTCTAAGCGTTTACAAAACACCGAAACAAATTTACTTCAGTAAAGTGAAATAAATGGAATTTCTTTTTACTATTGACGATATAAGAGAAAAAGAATTCATAGAATAATGAAGATAAATTATGGTACATACTGTTTAGCAGACTCTAACACAGTCTCTGTTTTGTTTCTGTTTTCGATGTAGATTTTCAAGAAGGACTTTAAAAAACAAAAACAGAAGTTTATACGCGTTAAGTTCTGAGAAAATAGAATTTATTTTATAACAAAGAAAAATTCCGGTAAATTTTAATAGAGACTGATTCGTTTCCCGATCTGGATTCTCAGTAAATGCACTGTAAAAACTTTTGTGATTTTGTTGCCCCCATTTTTGTTGTAGAGGTAAATTAAATTTTTGTAAACAGCTTATAGTCTCATTTTTTATTTACTTTTTCACTGTTTAGTTTTTTTTATTTTCTTGTTCATTTTTTTTGTGTTTTTGATTATTGACAGCATGTATTTTTATGCTCAACCGAATCAATTTTAATTGCTTCATAGCAAAAATATCTCGTTCAAAAAACAAGCACATTCTTTGTAATATTTTTTTTACAATGCCCACCTGTGTTAACATTCGTCAATTCAGGTATATACAGGTCGATTTTGTTGGCCTCTCTTTCAGGGGCACCATATTAGGTGGGCCAACATCGCTCCCACAGTGAGGACAGATAGTACAGAGAAGGAAAGAACATCCATGCCTTGCCCGGTATTCGAACCTAGAACCTTTCTGATGCAGGGACAGTTCCCTCTCCCCTACACAGGCCGGTCGGCTTTCTTTGTAATATATTCACATTAATTCTTTTAAGCAATTGCTTAAAAATGTGTTTAATTTACCTCATTACTAAAAAATGGTGGTAGTTATACATGAATTTTTTTTACAGTGTACGAAGTAAGCTGGTATTTCTCAAATTTATGAAAAAGGAATTTGTAGAATAATAACGAAATATTTTAATGCGCAATATTTTACAATTTCTAATGTAATTTCAATTGAATTAGCATGATATATTTACAATAAATGTTAAAAAAAAGAAGAAAGTTAATGCCTGTTACATCATCTTCTTGCTATTAAATATTTGGAGTGAGACTTTTGACTTCAGTGATTCCAAAACTTCCTATTTTAGTGTAGTTTGTTTTAATACACGGTAAAAATTGTCAGCTCAATAATAACAGTATGAAGTACCGGCCCTTTGGATGCATCATCTGTCTATTTTACCTTATCTATTTTACCTTAAATCCCATTTGTACCGTAATATACTACACCTAAATTTTTTACGACAATATTTCTTTCTTTAAAGTGTTTCAATGATTTTACGGTATTTATTAATGTAAAAATTACGGTATATGAGAATTTTCGTTCCGTAACATGTTCTAGTAAAAATGGTTTTTACGGTAAAAAGTACCGACTCTCAGGGTGTATCATTTGATTCTTAATTTTTTTTTGCAGTATAATACTTTTTATTACGAATTGAATGTATTGTGGATTGTTTTTTTTTTCTTTTTTTTTCTATTTTGTTCTGTATTCTCGATTATGTGCTTAGAATGTTTATCAAAAACTAGTTTCAGGGTTATTTGAACTTTTTCAAACTATCTCTGCTACAGTAAAGATAAATGGCCCTAAAATTATGCAGCGTATTTTCAACGAAGGTATTATTGTTGAAAAAATTAACGTATTTTCAGCAACAATACATTTTTCTGACAGTTTTAAATATAGTACATTTTGAAACATAACGTAATTTTCGTATTGGGCAAATAACAAACAACAAAATGACATTATCTGTATTTCCATTCAATTAATTTGTCCCTTCGCAGTTAATTTAAAAGCTTGAAATCTCAAAACTAGATAATTACAAATAATTATCACTCACTATTATTATTCAATTTAATGAATATAAATAAAATTAATCTAGTTTTAGTTCATTAAAACAAAGGTTACATGTTTTCGTTTTCTTTGGAGAAATGATTTTCTGTGCTTCTATGAGACAATAAAGAAAAATTAAAGAAAAAAAATGATGTAAGAAAAGTTAAAAAGAAAATAATAACAAAACATATTTCTTCGTTAGAAAAATTACATAAAATATGCGAAATTCAACTTTAAAAGCATTCCTTTTTTAACAGAAAAATGTGTTTTTAATTGTATAATATTCTTTGAAATATAAATTGCATTTGTTTGATAACATTTTACGCATTAAAAATTTACGACGATAAAGGTGATATTATAAACAAAAAATAAAAATAGCAGAACTACAAATCAAAACGAATTATCATTTTCCTTTGTTTTTTTTATGGTAAAGGTTGAATATAGAATTAAGTCTAGGCTGATGAAATCCGGGAAAGTAGTGCAAAAAATAGCTGCAATTCGTTGCGAATGGCTCCCCGATGAACTCTGATACCACGTGCTTGGGAATGTTAATGTCTGCAAGCGTTTTGTTAAATTGATGCTCTCAGAGGCACAATTGATTCGGAGTTTTTTTGTTCTTGATACTGTTTAGTGATTCGCTAAGAAGATTTGACAAAGAGGCAGCAACGGGATGATTTGAATGCTTACTTTATGTAACGTTTCAAGTCTCTAAGGAATTCCAATGAGTTAATAAAAGAAATATCATGATTTGTAAATATATGGATGCATTTACTTGAAAAAGAACTTTATTAGATAATTTGTGCTCTCTGCGTTTTTCCAAACTTAATTAGTTCGCTTTCCTGTTCTGCAAATTTTGCTTTTCCAAATAAAGCTGAACTCACTTTGATATATATTTGCTTTATAGTGATGGTTTAGGAGTTTTTAGAATAGCATAGAAGATTTTTAAAATTATCTTATACTTTAGTATTTTTTTTTTATTTCAGAATTTAATAATTTTTAACATGTATAATGAAGAACTGAAGAAACAATGCTTAATATGTATTAAAATAAAATTCACAGCAAAGAAAAGGGTGAAACTCTGTGTTATGTAGTCTAAAGCAAAAAGGAACGTGAATCAGAACAAAAGAAAATACAATCATACATAATGTGCATTTAAATAAAATTCACAGCAAAGAAAAGGGTAAAACTCTGTGTTATGTAGTCTAAAGCAAAAAAAGAACGTGAATCAGAACAAAAGAAAATACAATCATACTTAATGTGCATTAAAATAAAATTCACAGCAGAGAAAAGGGTAAAACTCTGTGTTATGTAGTCCAAAGCAAAAAAGAACGTGAATCAGAACAAAAGAAAATACAATCATACATAATGTGCATTAAAATAAAATTCACAGCAAAGAAAAGGGTAAAACTCTGTGTTATGTAGTCTAAAGCAAACTAGAACGTGAATCAGAACTAAAGAAAATACAATCATACATAATGTGCATTAAAATAAAATTCACAGCAGAGAAAAGGGTAAAACTCTGTGTTATGTAGTCTAAAGCAAAAAAGAACGTGAATCAGAACAAAAGAAAATACAATCATGCATAATGTGCATTTAAATAAAATTCACACCAAAAAAAAAATTTAAAACTTTGTTTTATGAAGACTAAAGTAAAAAGACTGGAATAAAGCACAATAGAAAGTACTTAAATAAATGGATGTACTATAATTTCAGTTTCGTAAACAAGAACCTTTCTCAGGGTTTAAATGCCAAATGAATTAAGAGAAGAAAAGAGACAATGAGGAGATAAGAAACAGGTGTGAGGGGAGTTGGCGGGAACCCCATGGAGCAAAAAAATTTAATTAAAATAGGCTTTCAAATAACGGTGGGATACCCTAAAGATTAAACCACTTTACACATGTTTGTGCCTTTTATTTTTTTACCTTCATTTGTCGTTTAAGACTCTGAGAAAGGTTCTTGCTTACAGAAATGAAACTATAGTATGTCAATTTATGTAATTCAATTTGAACATTATTCATGTTATTTTTTGTTTTAAAATAATAAAATTAATAATAAAAAAAACAATAAAATTGATTTGAAATTATTCTCGTATCTGCGTTCATTTCAAACAATTTATATGCATTAGATTCGGAAACAAGTTTCCATTCCATAGAGGTTAAAGTTTTGCTAACAAATATATAGAATAGTGTTAAAAGACATAGGTCATTTTATTATCAGAGATGGCTCAATAATTTATTAGAATAATATTGAGAAAAAATAATCGTCAAAACTTCTTTATATATGACACTGTAAATATGACATTTATTCTGAGCAATCACAATTATGGAAAACAAAAAATCACAACTATGATTATCCTTTGAAAATTTCCTTAAAATTATGTTTAATTAATGATTTTATTTCCGTTGTAACTAAGTTTTTTAAAGTTTCATTCCCAAGAAAGAAATTCTTTAAAAAAAAGTTGTGTTTGAAAATTTTCATCTCTCAAAATTTGCTTGACCGATTTTGACCAAAATTTAGGTTTCTATAATGTAATCCATGCAGTTTCAAATCGCGTAAAAATTTGAAGACCTTAAAATTCAAACATTTTTCGATAATTGATAGATGAAAAGAAAATAAATAATTATTAAAAAACATTTTCCGAATTTTATAACTGCGTGCAAAATTTTTTTATTCCCATAAGCGATTTAGAAATATGGCGAAATATGCAAAAAGTAAAACTAAAAATAAGGGGTTCAAACATTCACCCACACTTTTTACTGAACTATTAAGACCATATTTTCCAGACATTCTAAAGCAGGGGTCTCCAAACTTTCCAGCCAAGGGCCATACTGATGTTGTTATTGCTGTCGTCGGCCATGACTTTTTCTCCATTGGCGCCATCTATGGCAAAGAATGCGTCTTCTGTCACACCCTTACGTCACACCCGGTTATAGGGCAGAGCCATTCATACATCCTATCATTCATCCACAGATAGTAAATCTGTCCTGAACCAGAGAACGAACTTTTTCCAATTCAGTGCCCCAACGATTTTGCTATGGGAGCATAGTGGACTTTGTGACCCGACAGATTTAATGTGCACCGGTCAGCATTTACTACACGGAGAGTCTTTTTCATTTGCTAGGCTTATTTTTCTGTAATGTTGGTGTTCAGAGCGAGCATACTTCTGTGTATTATAATTTAATGAAAAGTTCGATAAAAAAAAACATTAAGCATTTTAAGAACATTAAAGAGAACATTTAAACCCTTTAACACTCTGTATAATATAAAATGCACATTTTTTGCCAAGAAAATATAAATTTTCTGTATGTTTACTTTGTATTTAGGAAAATATAAAATCAACATAAAATGGGATTATAGAAAGAAACACGATTTTAACAATTAAATTTAGATTTAAATTTTTCTAATGAATAATAAAATGCATTTTATTGAAGGGTTGCACAGATGAATAAAATATTGCTTACAATATAGGGGTAATTTTATTTGCTTAAAAATACGGAATTCTAAAAGATAATTGAATCATTAACGTTAGAAATTCCTAAGTATTCCCGGTTTCTTTGCAAATTGCCTTTTGTTTATTTCAAGAGGGAATATTAAACTTTATAATACGCCGCGTGATTTGAAATTTGATTATAAAACTCATACTTTTCATAAAAAATTTAAATTACTTCATTAGTGATCTCATTTTAGTATAACGAATCCCTAAAGAATCATTGCTGGATTTTGAATTCCACCGAAACTTATTTAACTTCGTTTTGTTTTATAAAAATTCATCAAAATTTATGCGTCATAGATTAATTACTTCCCACAGGATGATCAAGTTTTTATATTTTAGATGAAATTAAGTTTCAACTTAACTAAACACAAAAGCTCTGCCATAATGGTTTGTTTATGATTTTAGTTATACTAATTGGAAATATGTTTAAGGACTTTTCAGTAACTAAAGTATTTATTTCTTTAAAATAACGAGTCTCTTATAATTTGTGAAATAATCTTTATAAAAGTATAAATTTTTATCTTCATCATTCTTCATTTTTAACTTATACTTTTAATTTTATACTTTTATTTAAATAGTATTTAAAAATAATCAGCATATATAATTTTCTTTAAAATGTTTATTTTTTGAAAACTATTTGCTTAGAAAACAAAACAAAAAAAAAATTCGAGAATTAACTTACTAGTAAAACTGGTTTTGAAATGATTTAGATATTGAAATAATACCTGCGAAAAAAATGGTACCTAAAATTCTCTTTGAATTAAAAACTTGTAAGGGGAAAATAGGAAATAGCCGGGTTGCTAAAATTCGAAAGTCTGTTGGAACTAAACTGTTCGATCTAGAAACTGTCAGATTTAATAAAGATATTTATCGTTTAGTTGCCTGTAATGCTGTATCGTTTAGTTGCCTAATTCATAAAGAGGATTTTTTTTCTTGAAAAAGACTATTTATCCGGTTTAACCCAGCTAGCGGGATAACATGGGATGATTTTACCACTGTGCTTTTTATTTTATTTTATAACCGTCGTTGAACAACAGACCGAAATTTGGGTTTACCACTACTAATGTTCAACTCCGTAGCCTTGTAATTTTGAACCCAATCCAGAGGACAAAGTAACTCCTGTATCAAGTATTGGGAGAAATTTACCTTAGTGGTGGACTTTTTGATGTAACTAACCAGCATTTGCGTTTTACAGAGATGAAGATTACGAGAACCTCCCACGGTTAGCCTGGCAGCAAGGGAACTCTAACCCATGATTCGTCTACCACTGAGGACATTTTATAATTATGACCATTATGCATGTAATTTAATTGTGATGTAGTCATGCAGTTATCGCCTTCCTCCGCTGTGCTTTAGCTTTCGTGGAGCCAAGCATAATGGAGGGGGTGGAGATTTGACGGTACCTGATCATACCCCGGGAGCAGGGGTGGGGTTATCGAAACGAAACAGAACAGTTCCACTATTGAACTATACTTATCGTTTGATAGGATATGAATTTTTAGTAAACTTACAATGTGCTGGACAAAAAATACTCCTGATGGCTGTAGCGATCAATAAATAAGGCTAATTTGAAAACATAAGAACATTAGAGTTCACATAGAAAAACAAAATTATCTACATAGGCGTTATGAATTAACCAACTACAATATACTAATTAGTAGGTCCTTCTAATTGACCAGTAAAGTGAAATTCATAACTTCTCCACAAGAAAACAGAAGTAATTTTCACACAATCGAGGTAACGATCTCAAACCACTACCCGGCCTTACCCTTTCTCACGTAAAACACTTAAAAATTTAAAAGAATGAATTTGTGTATAATGAATAATTTGTGTATGAATATGGGTACTATGGAAAAAAATAAAATTAACCTTCTATAATTAGGTTGAAAATTATTAATCGTTTAACTTATACTAAAAAAAAGCATTAATGAGCCGCTCTACGGGCCACAGAAATGCAACTGCAGATTTGAAATTTGACGTACTGTTAGACCATTTTTATTTCATAGCTTGTCAGAAGCTTTTTGTTTTGAAAATTACGTTTAGCTCCAAAAATATTATAATTTCGTAAGTTTTTTTTTATGTGATGTTTATTTTTTATCTCCTGTAGACTGTATGCATTTTTTATCACCCCGGTGTATCCTCTGTACTTTTATTTTATAAGCTTGATGTTAAAAGTAATGAATAAATGATATAAAAAATAAATAAAAATGAATAAATACAATACTTATTTTTTAATGGCAGATTCTTCATCCCGAAGGTGCCGAAAGTGCTGCTCATTTAACGTTACCCATTGGGTACCTATGAAGCTAAGTCATGGAGGCCAGCAACATTACCCACACCACACTGCCACAGATACCCGCCCATAGTGTGAGCTATATTCACTCACACATCACACTGAGGACAACACTCAGAGAGAAACATCCATGTCCTTAGCGGGAATCGAACTTGCAGTCATTGACTTCGCACTCAGGCACGTCAACAGCTAGGCCAACTGGCCTGCATAAATACAATAATAAGTAAATGAATAAAGAAATACGAAAGAGTGAGAAATAGCCTGTTGTCGAAATTTTTAAAATTACAAAAGATTCAAAAGATATGATATCCATTAACAGTTTGAACTGTTATATGATATATGGTTATAGTTACAAAAAGTAACTAATTAAAATTGCTTCTTATTTAATACTCCTTACTTTGTCATACTCTTTGTATTCCTTAGTCTAATTTTTCCATGTATTTTTTCATTATTTTCTAAATACAGGTAATCGTTAATTTTGTCATGATAAACATATTAACAAAGTATCTTACATTAAATTGTAATAATTATGCATTTTACGAGCGAAATTTTTTTAATAAAACACCGACTTTCAAAACAAAAAGTAAAGACCAATCAGAAGCAATCATGGGAATAGAAGATTGGAGTAAGCAAGAGATAAATAATTAAGATATTAATAATTATAATTAAGATATTAATAAGATAAGAGATTAATAATTAAGAGATAAAGCCTCCTAGTAAAATAAATATATTACAACTCCTTGTTTTTATTAAATAATGTTGAAATTTTACTAAAATATCCACAGCGATGTAAGGTTAATTTAACCAATATTCTAACCATAGTAATAATATTTTTTATTACCTAACTTTTAACGTTTATTCTAACCATACGTCACTACAAAGCTTCTGATTTCCAAAGCATAAATCTTTCTCTTGCGTGTTTTATCACATATTTACCTTTTGTTTTTTTTAAATGTCTCATAAATTTTTTTAAAGTTTTATAAATGCTTTCCGAGGAGAAGGCTGATCCCAACTTTTTCCACCCACGATTATTGAAAACTTGTTATTTAGAAATGTTTCCTACCATATGCGACAAAGCTTACTGAAAAACAACAATACAAACTTTCAGCGCAATCCTAAACATCAATTACTGAATTTGTTTGGACCAAACAGTCAAAGCTAATAAATTGTTTGAATGCCTGCAGAAATTCTATTCGGTAAAGTAAAACCTTATTCTACTGTCAACTATTTTGATTGATATTATTCATTTCTATGTTCCTAAATTAATCTAAGTTAATTAAATTTTAATTAATGAGAAGTTGATTGTTTTCTCTCGAATAATATAGCTGAACGACACAAACAATACTCGCTCAGTACTTGCCTTTTAAAAGCAATTTTGCTTAAACATGAATACAATTGTTTACATTTAAATTGATGTTAGAGAAATACAAATTTAATTTCCATTTGATGTCACTATTTTAAGTGAAATTAAAAGCGGAACATTTATCAAGATACAGATTTATGTTATGGCTGTTTAACTAAGATGAGTGTCAATGCAAATACAGTGTTCTTCCTGTGTTTACAATTAAATTTTAAAGTCATTTATTATTTAATTTAATAATAAATGAAGGAAGGAATTAACCATTGAAATAAACAAACGTACAAAGATTTTTAGATAAAACGAAAAAAATAATTATACTGATTTAAAACGCATTATATGCATTCAATTTTACATTGTGTTTTGAATGAGGGATATGTAAGGAAGCAATCAAAAATCTGAAAACAATAAAAGAAAACTAAAAAAGCAAGGAAAAATATTTGATAGCTTTATTACGATCACTAGTTACCCATTGATCAATACCTCTGGGGGTACTGGATTGGAGATTGATCGTTTTCTGATTCAGGTCAAAATTACGATCTGTAGATGAATGAATGGATGTATGAATGGATCCGCCCTTTAAACAGGTGTGCAGAAGTTAAATTTTTAGAAATAGATGGCGCCACTGGAAAGCAAGAACAACCGTTCCCCCTTGCCATAAAGGCCTACGACAGCAACAACAACTTAANACAAATGCTTTTTTTTTTTTTTTTTTTGGATTGACTCCGATAAACGCCGCAACATTTAAAATCATGGGTGGCAAAAACTGTCTCAATTGATGTTAGTCGTCGGATTGGTTTTGAAATCCTGGCTATATACGTGTTTCAAGATGTCACTTTCCTTCTTCTGTATTCATTTTTATATTAAAAACACCGTCAAGACAGTAATTATAAGTTAATAATAGAAATAATATAAAAATACTTTAAATTATTATATAGATACATTAAGAATAACTGCTGGTGAAGAGAAAAAGAAATAAATAATTCCAAAAAATTATCAAACAGCAGCAGTCGCCATATCAACGCATGCAGTGACGTCACACTGTTTACTATTGCTCTTGAACACAGTTAAAAAATGTGATGAAGTCCAAATATGGTGAGCAGGCCATCATACCCAAAACAAGACCCGTTTTGCCAATGGGTAATAATATCCAATAAAAACGAAAGAGATCAGAATTGCACGGTTTTTTATATTGTGATAAGAAAGTAATGGTTTTAAATTTGTTGCAAAGTTTCATAAACAGAAGGCACTTATGACAAAAAAATTGCTATAAAATAATGTTTTCTTCTCCATACTTAACTATTTTATTTGAAATATTTGAGCCAAAGCCTATTTAATGTGCCCCCATACAACAAATTATTATTTTCACAAATAATGTCTTCATCTGCGAACCTTGTTCATAGTTTTTCTCAGTTAGCAGAGCCGTCTGGTATCGAACTGTTGAAATAATTAATAACCTTGATGTGATAAATATTTGTAACTAAATGGATGCCTTCTAACTAACCAAATACATTCTTCTATTTGTTCTTCATGTATTAATCACTAATCAATTAAACATCTTTCTTGATGATAGTATTACGTTAAATTCTGTAAGATGACAGTATTATTTTAAATTCCTTTCAATATCAAGAGTTTTTCTAAATCACAACCCTTAATATTTACTTTTTGAGTTCCTTAAAAATGCGAATAACTCAACTAAAAAAATTCGTTGAATTACGCTTTAGTCTAGCTTTAACATGTTGTGAAAGCAACGCATCAGATCCTAGCAACTTTTCAAGAAATAATGTTTTTCCATTGCAAAAATTTAAGTAAGTTTTTCTTCTAAGTAAATTTTAATTAATTCTTCTTTCAGAAAAAAATGTTCCTTTTTTATGTTACATTTATATATTATATTTCTGTCAATCGAATGTGGGAAAGACGACAAGAATGCCGAGACTCTGTATTCCGAAAGTAATATTCTGGTGTTGACAGAAGAGATTAAAATGCCTAAGCGAATGTACTGTGAGAGAAATCGTAGTTAAGAGAGCCATCTGCTGATGAAATTTTTAAATAATTATAAAACTTGATGCGAAAATAATAGTAACTAAGCAAGTAGCAGCAAGCGAATGTTCGTTCCATTCTTCTGTTTTTGACTAATCAAATCGTCTTTTATTATGATAGTATTAATTTCATTTATGTTTGATAGCAGTTTTTTTTTTTAAATTATCATCAGTATATAATAGGGTATTCCGAAATGACAACCTTTACTCTATACTTGTGTGAGTCTTTTCTAATAGTTGTGAGCAATTTTGATAGTTTTTTGCCATTATGTGCTGTTTTTGAAGATGCACGTGAGGTTCGAAGCTCATAATTTTTTACTTCTACTAAATTGTTTCTAAGTATAATATATCAAAATTTTATGCCTTTTGTTGATCAGTAAACTAAATAATTAAAGAAATACCTAAAATAGCCAAAAGGGGGCATTTTGATCCCTATAAGAAAAACGATCATTTTTGAAATTCCATGTCTGTTTCTGGATTTTGCAGAACTACAAACATTGTGAAGATGAATTGTAGAACAAAATTTAGGGTCTACTCTGTTGAAAAAAATTCGGAAAATTATATAGTATCTTAGATTTGATATCCGAAGAAGCTTAGTTGTTTTCTCAATGAATTACGTCTGAAAAAAACAATGTACATGCTCATTAAAAATAGTAATATTTCTTATAATCTTGGACAAGAAAGCATTTTTGATGAGGAGTTATTGTCATGTAAATAATAATGAAAATGTATTGTATAATGAACAAGCCACATGACTTTGGTCTCAACTGATATAAAATACAAAACAAAAACAAAAATATTGAATAGCTTCCTTAATTAATGCAAGTTCAAAAACGGGAAAAAGAATTGCAAATTTGAGAAAAAAAAAGTGCGATAATTTTGAAACCACACCTAAACTCCAAGAAAAGCGAGACTACTGTCTTTTGTCCCAGCAAAACTTGCAGATGAATTTTTTTTCGTGAAACTACACGGAAACTACGTCTGAACAAAGGGATTTTTCTCCTATTTTCCGGATCATTTCTTCCTTATGACATTCATATTTTGCCATCTAAAGTTAAAACAAAATGCTTACTATATGGGAGCAAAAGAGAAAGAATGCCATAACTCTGAATAGTATTCATGCGCATGTGTCAGCAGATGAGTGGAAGCACAATATTGTAAAATGTGAAGTAGGCTTAACATACTAAATTCCAAGGAATTATTTTTCAAGATGTTAAACTCGCAGATATCTTGCATATCTTTACAGTGTCTGTAATACTGCTGCCCTCAATGCTTGGATAGTTTTCTAGTTATCCTTTGTCATCCTAATTACACATTTCAATTTTATTCTTGTGCTTGCTAAGGAACTAAATTAGTGCTTTGCACATCTGATTGATAAAATTCAACCCTATTTGGTAAAATTCAGTTTTTGAAGCATACGAAACACATCATCGCAAGGTAGAGAATAAAACTACGAAAAATGCTAGAAACCGATTTGTCGATGCTTTGCTGTATATTTCATGTTTCGCGAATATATTGTACATGGCTTACGCTAATGCCTAACTAATGTTTGAACTCTGCATTCTAAAACATGCTACATTATAGTACTAATCTATGTTTTTTATATTCATGAATTTTGCTTATTTTCGTATGGCTTGCGCTTCTGGGTAAGAATAATATGTAACACACTATTGTACTATATTCAGGGTTCGCCAAGTGGGCCCACTTTGAAAAAACCCGCCCGGGTTTTATTGGGCGGGCCCACCTTGAAAAAACCCACTTAGAACAATAAGTGGGTTTTTTCAGCAAAAAAAAATATTTATTTTAACTAAAACTTATTGTTTCGCATTTACTTTTATATAATTTATTGTGCAGCATAAATTTGTCAAATAGAGTTGCATGATTTATATGATTAAGTTTTTAATATTAGTAAAGTAAAAGAAACTCAAATATTCATATAATTTTTATAGTAGGTGCTATTGAAAACTTCAAGTGGGTTTTTTCAAAAAAGTAATATTTTAA
The DNA here is from genome assembly GCF_043381705.1 of Parasteatoda tepidariorum. Lineage (NCBI taxonomy): Eukaryota > Metazoa > Arthropoda > Arachnida > Araneae > Theridiidae > Parasteatoda > Parasteatoda tepidariorum. Next base: position 20,973,293 of record NC_092207.1, read on the forward strand.
TGATATTAAATCAAATAAAAATTTAAATAATATAGTCTGAAAAGATCAATTTTTCAACTATAGTTGCATGCTTTATATATTAATAAACAGGTAATATAATACATACAGGTAATATAATAATATAATATATTAAAAAAAATTGAAAAGAAACAATTTTTTTCTTTTTTTACCAAGTGATACATTAACAAATTTAAACAGTTTTATTTTCTAGCTTAAGAAAAAAAAAAGCTAAAACTTTTTATAGGAGAACTTTTTAAAATTATTTATCTAAAAATGAAATCCTTTTCTAGGGTTAATTATTTGAAAACAAATGGGACAAGTAACTGATACTCTTTATAATTATACGTAGTTTTAATTTCACTTTCTATTAATCTTATTATAGAAACATGTAAGACCATTAAATATTTATTTCAGTTTTTTATTTAACTCAAGTCAGATGAAATTTTAGTTTTTACTGATTATAAATATTTACAGATTATAATTTTATAATGGGTAATATCCATATGTTTAATAAATATAGTAAATAAATGTGTGTGAAAACAAAAAGATTAATAAACTTGTTCCTTTTATATTACTGCATTTATATTTTATAATTCTTGAGTTAAAAAATTATGAAACGTAATGTACTTAAAAATAAAGAAGATTCAAATATGTATTAGTGATAATGCGTTATTTAAACTTAATATAAAATACATATAACCAGGGTTCCCCAAGTGGGCCCACTTTGAAAAAACCCACTTGGTGGTTTTTTTCACAATTTTTTTTTTTTTTTAAATTTGGTTCAAAAAGAAGTATCTCCTAATACTATCATTGGACACATCGTTGAAGTTAACAAATATTTTAGAAATGTGCATCAAGCACATGGATGGGCAATGGAAAAAAACTGCTTGATGACCAAATGATACTAGGTGGAATTCATATTGTGAGCACGTAAAAACTTTTGCCAATAATTACCATAAATATGAAGAGATTGTTCTTGAACATCAAAATGAATCTAATAATAATATGTCAAAAATATTAAATAATGTTGGGCTTTACCAATAAACTATCAATTGGGAAAAACAGATATCAATTGTTTCTTAAGCTTTAAAAAAGCTTCAATCAGAAAACATTTCAATTTCAGAAGCTGTTGAAATATGAATTAACTTACTATCGTGTGATGAATTAGAACCCCATACACATTTTGTAAAAAGATTCAATCAGGCTGTTCAGCCACATCATTTATTAGCATATGCATCCTGGATCCCGAAACAAGGGGACAATTTTTAAATGATGAACAAGACCAATTAGCAGAAAGCTGTCTTTCTAAGCATCATCCAGAATTTCTGCCACGTGTTATGGCATCCAAAATTTCCGATCCTGAATACTTTCCAAAATCAATGATGCTTGACACTGTTATTGAACAGTTTTCATCAAAAAATAGTGGAAAATTATGGCAAAAAAAATAAATAAATAAGTAAATAAATAAAATTCCTAGCTTCCACAAAATTTCTGTCAATTCTTTTTTCTTTGCACTCAGCAAAAGCATCCTCTGTCTCTATCGAAAGACACTTTTCAACTTTCGATTTGGTGCAGAGTAAACTTCGAAATAGATAAAGCTACAAAACTCGTAAAAGTGTATCACCATCTAAGAGAGAAATGTAGACACTTTGAATCTGTTGTATGATAATAATAATAAAGGAAAAAATGGACCTTTTTTTTTAAAAAGTTAACTCCTAACATCTGCTGACAATTTTTAACTATTTGGAGAAAGTTTATCACAATTAAAAAACAGTTACAAATTAAAATATTACTTTTAAGACTTTTTAAATATTATTTTTAAGATTTCATTTGAATACAATTTATTTTGTTTCTTTTAATCATGTTTAAAAATATTGAAAGCAAATAAAAAAAAATTCTATTAAGTGATACATTAAACAACAGTAAACAAATTTAAAGTTTTATTTTCTGATTTTAAAAAAATAAGCTATAACTTTTTATAAATGCTTTTTCATAATTTTAAGATTAATTTGTCTTTTGAAACTATAAAGTTAAAATGCATCTAAAAATGCAGATATTTATCTAAATATTTGAAAAAAGGGACAAGTAACTGACACTCTTTATAATTATACGTAATTTTAATTTCACTTTCTATTAATCGTATTATAAAAACATGGAAGACCATTAAATATTTATTCCAGTTTAATTTTATTACAGGTAAAAGTCAGATGAAATTTTAGTGTTTACTTATACAACTCTATTTAATAAATAAAAATATTTTCACAGTAAAATTTATGAGCACTAAATGAAAATTTTCCTCGGGTTTTTTCAAATAAAACCCAATTTTCCCCGGGTTTTTTCAATAAAACCCAGGCGGGTTGGGTTTTTTCAAAAATCCCCGGGTTTCTTCAAACCCTGACTATACTGGTATAGTTATTAAATTAATAAAGAAAGTACAAAAAAAAAATTCATGTCAAAGAAATCTTATATGTATTTTGAACAATATTCGTCATTTAAAAAATCATTTATCTTGAAATAACATCATTTCAAACAAAGCCCAAATGGAGGTTTCACAAAATCCGGCTGTTGTAGTGTTAAAAAAAAATTCTTGTTAAAAACAGCTTTAAATGACTATTCAGATTTATTGTAAAGCGTTCTTCTAAAAGTTAAATATCAGACATTTTGCTGGTAACGTTTCAAGAAATAATATTTTTTCCATTACTAAAAATTGAAGCAAATACTTAAAAATCTCACCATTCAAAAATAAAAAAAGGGAGTGTTATTTTCTTTTCTTTTCGATGGTTACATCTATAAAATATATGTCTGCCAATCGAATGCCGGAAAGATGACAAGAATGGCATGGAATGGCCAAGACTCTGTATTCCGAAAGTAATATCCTGCTGTTGACACAGGGGATAAAAATGTCTGGGCGAATGGACTGTGTGAGAGACAACTTGATTGTTCCGAAGTATTCGATAAACATACGTTTCTATTATTTTTCAGCTTTTGGCTATTCACTATCGAATAACTTCAGTTAAAATCTGACAAGAGACCTAGCTGATGAAAAAGATAAAAATTTTGTAGTTTTTTATGTTTTGAAAACTTCGGAGGAATAACATATTAAAGATAAAAGGAAAAAGTAATTTTAACTTTAATAAAAAACCAAGTCTTCTATCAAATATCAGTTTTTTGGCATTGAGAATGTGTTTCATATAAAGATATATATTTCTTCATACAGGCAGGGATACGATATTTAAAATTCTCCTGAAAACATAATTTGAAAAAGTGAGCACTCGTTTATTTATATATATATATATATAATAATCATTATTGCATTTTTA
>NC_092207.1:20977598-20984849 GCF_043381705.1 Parasteatoda tepidariorum
TATATATATATCCTCTCCATTAATTTGGATCCTCTCTAGAGGGGATGGTTCTCCCACGTCGGCTGCTCTTAATGTGAAGAACTACATCTGTGAATGATATAGTATTAAAAAATTACTTATTTTTTTAAAACTTTGTGATTTTTTTTTCATTGGTATTTTAAACTAGAAAGTTTATAAAAACAACCCAAATATAAATTATTTATGATTTATTTTTTTAGAAATATAGTCATTACGGGTTATAAAAATGCTGTCTCTCGGAACACCTGTAATCCTTCATGGAACCCCAGAATTTAAAGGGGTACCTTTTGGAATCACTGTTTTAAGTATAGCACACTTAGTTTTATGTAATTTCCTGAAGTTTAACCGTGTTCTAGTTTCAATTATATCTTTTTTAAATAATTTTCTAGAAATCGTTCTTAAATATTTAAAAGTTGTCTGAAAAGACATTATGATTTCTAGGGTCTGCATCAATTGAGCTATGACCCTAATAATATAAAAATTTCCTTTAGTTTAAAAAATTATAAAGGAGGAAAAAATTTGAAAGCTCTGAAGTAGATGCATAATCTCAAGACATGATAGGTTTAAATGGAAGATAACAGAACAGATTTGAAAAAGAAAACTTCAAATTTATCTACGAAGAAACGGAAAATCAAAAAGGGTGAAAAATAAAGTTTAAAACACCGCTGTAGTTGAGAGAGGTAAATCAGTTCAGGTTTCATTTCTAAACACTATGGAGAGCAAAGAACTCATGTCGTTAACTTGGAAGTCGTTATTCATACGAATGAAACTAAGATTTCAGCTCATCAAAATGATCTGATGTGACAGGAAATGAATTTTGGAGTTATCAAGATGAAATTCATGCTTCAATTCCAACAATGTGCAGCAATAGATGATTTTAATTTTTTGAGACCAACATACCTAGCTTATCAAAATTTGAAAGAGCTCCAGAATTGCATCATAGAGCCAAGCTTGCATTGGAAATGTATGTGGATTTTAAGAATTACATAGGATTTTTAAGGTACTTAAATTTGTTTTCGTTAACAAGCCTGAAAAAGAATGAAAAGGCCAGAAAAATAAAACGAGACATTATAATAGTAATTTTGTAGCTAACAGAGGGAAAAAAAATTATTTTAATTAACAGCAAACTTCAAAGTCTACAACATTTTTTTGGAATAAAATAAATATGTAAAATATAAACATTTAAAAATATCATTTATTCGTTTTCATTAAGGTACTTAAATATATCAAATTCTTTACGATTTGATTACTATAATAGTAATTTTCCTGACTATCTCAAAAAAATAGCAAAAAAATAATACAAGAAATGGTATTAGATATTATAAAACACATTAATTTTTCACCCAAAAATATATTACATAAATTATATAATGAACAAACTGTGTCTCTCAGAATTTCAAGGTTTGAGTAATTATATGTAATATGCCAATAAAATCTCCAATAATTCCACTGTCTATAATTATCCTTTAAAAAATTCTTTAAAATGAAATAGAAGAGGTTTAATTTTGAGTCACATTAGCTCTTCATTATGCTTATCTGTCGAAATAAATTTAAATTATTATAAATATGTAATAAATAAAAAAACAACGCACCCTGCTGTATAAAAGTTCTACGTTTCAGCATTACTATATAATATACTAATAAAATATTTCATTAATTCCATTGTTTATAATTTTTACGAAGTTATCAAAAAAATCTTTCAAAAAACTGCCTTATTTTGATTCGTGCTATATCTTCTTGATGCTTATCTTGATTGATTCTCTTTGACAATCCTATGGCAAAATAAACAATATTCCTCCCTGATTTCTTGAAATAAAAAAGAAAAGGTTCAATTTTGAGCCTCATTAGCTCTTCATTATGCTTATCTACCAAAATAAATTTAAGTTATTATATATATATGCAATAAAAAAACAACAACACACGGTGTTGTATAAGAATTCTAGATATGAGCATTTGTATATAATTTTTATTATTTGTATAGATTTTTATTATTTGTATATAATTATATTATATGTATAGCATTTGTATATACTGCATTCTTCAAGAAAATATTTCAATAATTTTATTGTTCATAAATTTTACAAAGTTCTCAAAAAAATCTTTCCAAAAACTGCTTTATTTTCTGTATTACTATATCTTCTTTATGCTTACCTTGATTGATTCTCTTTAAAAATCCAATGGCAAAATAAACAATGTTTCACACTGAATTCTCATAACAGAAATTCAAAGTGTTTGTTTGCAGTAAATCAGATTTCCTATTCTTCCTTAGTTCCAAATCTTCTTTTCAGGTTGCATTATTTATGAAATTCGAATTTCCTCTTCAGCACTATTGAACTCCTCAAAATCAGCTCGACTCAGAAAACAAATTTATCCTGTATTGTGCAACCCAACTGCATTCTTCAAGAAAATGTTGTTCCTGCAGCGAACTCTGGTGCGTTAGAGGAAATACTTTTGCTTAAAAATGTGGTTAGGGTTGAGCTATTTGGAGCAAGTAAACAAAAGCATGGAAGAATGATTTATGAATTTGTACTTATATGTAAACAAGATTCCAGAGAAGCTCTCATGATTTCGGTATGGAATATATAATAAAAGAGAAACTCGTGTGTGTATTTTGCAGGCATAAAAATTTGCATTGAAGATACATAAATATTTGATTCATTTATTTTCGAAAAATTTAACAATGCGTTACAAATTGTGTTAAGGTTAAAGGTTGAAAAAATTAGAACGCAATTAATGGCTGCTTTATTTCAACATCTATGCAATTATTTAAAAAAAAGAGGTACGAAATTGAGAGGAACACTATTTTTATTGAAGGAGTTTTTCATGTGTTATGGAACGTAACTAATTGTGTGAAGGTTTAAAAAAAACTAGAGAGTAAGTAATGACTGCTTTATTTTGAAATTGATACTATTATTTAAAAAAGAGGTACAGAATTGAGGAAAACAGAATTTTCATTAAGAATGAATTGTCGGTAGAAAACTTTCTAAAAACTGTTAAGTCACAGGGTAAATAGTTTGTAAAAATAATAATAAGTGAAAAGTGTATACAAATTCGTTATTTTTGGATCTAATCCAAAATAAGTTAAATACAATCAAATTCTTTTACAACTAGTCCACAGTTTACTCATCGTAAAGACACGGTTCCCAGTAGAACACCGACGTCAAGCATCACTGAATGCCGTCAGTAAGCGGGTGGGTGACCACTATGATCAACCTGCGTAGGGACCGAGGGTGTGTGGTTTGGGTCCTCGTTAAACTGTTCTACCGTAAAGAGCTCGACTTCGCGCAGGTCGTCTGGCCACCAAAGCAGGGGAGCCATCCCCTCTACAGAGGATCAAAATTGCGATGACATATCTTCGGATAATCCTCAGGGATGTTTCCCAGACCGTAGTCAATAGCCCATTGTGCTACGTAAATAAAGTACCTACCTACCGTTTACAACTAACAAAGGAAACTCAATTCCCTTCTAATAGTTACCGAAGATCTCTATTTATATATTTATCTCAAATTGTAATTTTTTCCCACCATTTTTGTAGGGGGATTTTTAATTAAATTTTCTTCTTTTTAACTGTGTTACTTTTTTATTGAAAAATTACACGAATAAGTTCATATAAAGAACCGAAATATTAAATAAATAATGGATTATTTTTTTCGTAATGAATAGAGTTATTACAGATCAAAGAAATTCTGTCTTTCGCAACCCTTGTAATCATTGAGCATAACTTAACCTTCACGGAAACCCTAAGGCTGTGCTCAACTGAATAAATAGATTAGAAACCATTCTCTAGTCTAAGAACAGATTAGACTAATTAGAGAAAAAATGACCTAGGGGTGTTGCTGTCTTGCTAAATGTTCTGTAGTGTTTAGGAAGCAAGTTTGTGTCCTGCAGTGACCCTGGATATGTCTTTGTCGTGTCCTTCGCAAATTTGTGGTATCTGTTCTTCTACTTAATGAGATTTGTAAGTCGTACTTTTTAATGAGCATATGTATATGTAACAATGAAATAAATATAAAAATATAGAAAGAGGATGCAAGCATTAAAGATTAGAGAGATGTGATGGTGTTCAATCTCATTAACTCTAAGCTTCAGGGCGTATGACGGAAACACTTTTTTTTTGTCTTCCACAGCGGGAAAACGCAGGCTAAATTGACTTAAATTTATCAAGAACCGTGTCGGTAGTAGTAGTGCTATATTTACGGCCAACTAGAGCTGCGCAGTGAGCTATTGGTGACGGTTCGGAAAACATCCCTGAGGATGATCAGAAAATATACCCTCACAATTTTGATCCTTTGCAGAATGAAGGGCTTCCCCGCTTTGGTAGCCTGTCGATTTGAGCTCTAAGTTGAGCACTTTACGGTGAAACAATTTAACAAAAACTGATACAGTGTACCCTCGACAATCTTATTAAGGTCTTATCAAAGTGGTCACAATCTCTTGCAGTCTTATCAAAGTGGTCACTCACTCACTGACCTCTGCCAGTGATATATTACTTCGGTATTCTACTGGGTACCGAGTATGTAGGAACAGCTAACTGTAGGACCCTTGACAAATTGAAGAACAGATAAAACTAATGGAAGAAAAAAAGGGCCTTTCTTGACGAGTGATCTCATCATTCCACCAAACGCTCTGAAGCATGAATGATACAGGTTCAATTCCTGCCGTAATTCTGGATATATCTTTGCGATACCCATCTCAAACTTGTGGTAGTATCTGTTCTCCTAGTTAACAAGAGTTTACGATTCGTTCTTTGTAATGAGCATACGTGCCAACATACATATAACCATAAAACATATGGAAAAAAAAACAGAGAAACATGACACTAAGATTAGAGATTGGAAAGCAACTTTTGGGTTATAAGTGTTTGTACTTGGTTATACGATTTGTTATTGTTTTTATGATTATTATTATTAAACTTATTTAGACAGATTTCTCCCTTGCACTTCTTTTAGAAGTTTCGATTGTTTTTTTTTTATTCTCCATACAAACTAAATCAATAAAAATTAGCATAGTAAAGATGATAAAATATTTCACGAGGGAGGAGTACAGTTTCCTTCGTTGCGATATTTTATTTCGTTAAATTTTAGTAAATCAGATATAGAATGAATCGGATCTACCATGAAAACCAATCTAGATCAATGCTCAAAGTGGTATAGACTCTTATATATCAGCTTAAAGAGGCGAGTTATTCAAATCGAAAGGACTTAAAAACGATTAAGAGTGAAAAATGTGATCTCCAAGAAAATAAATTTAACAGTACTCGTATTTGTGAAATAAATATAAAAGAAATAGTAAACTAACTGCGCAATTAATTTGCTAAATTATAATATCTTTAAAAAATTTTCCTTTTTTTAATATTTAATTTAAAATTGAACCTCTTCATTTTTGCATTCAAAAATAAATTTCGTTCTCCGTATAACCCAAGTCAAATTTTCCTCTGACTTGATAAAGTTAAAAAATAATTTATCATTATTATTAATTCTTTAATGTGATGAATGGAAGTTAGGAAACACTCCGTGGATGACGTCTGTGCCACGTGACACAGTTGAAAGAAATCAAAATTTCACTTAAATGGACGGTGTTATTTTTCTTAGCTTTTTGATTTATGATTGTGGTGGAACTAGCTCTGCAATACTTTGAGGGAAAAGTTGAAATATTTTTCCAATACTTCTCGCCTTTTCATTTGTTGTCTTAGGGAAATATAAAAGTAAAATTAATGCTTCGCTTCATTCGGGGATAGCATTCGCTAAATTAAAAAATTACTTAAAATTAACGCTCTAATTATAAAATTATCTCTTTTAGCAAAAATGTTATTTTTAAAATTTAATGTGCAGTGATAAAACTTTATAAAGGAATTAAGTATTATAAATAGATAATTTAATAAGATCGATAATTTAATAAGATATATAATTTAATAAGATGGATAAATTAATAAGATGGATAATTTAATAAGATGGATAATTTAATAAGATGGATAATTTAATAAGATGATTTAATAAGATAGATAATTTAATAAATAATTTTTAAATAAATTTTATAACACGGTATGATAAAACACATGTAATATGTGTTAGTAAATTTACTAGTGGCCAACTCAGATTAAATTTATATGAAAAAATCGTTAAAATCTTCTGATTATATGTGGTTGACAAGATTCATGTATAAAAAAAATGCATCTTTAGACTGATTTTTACGCCTATATTGAATTCCGAAGAATTTATATTAAGCTGAAAATAATAATTTAAATAGTTAAATACTACTCAACTACTACTACTCGAAAATTACTCAACTGAAAGTTAATATGGAACCAATTTCATGGAAAAAAGGTGTTTGAAAAATACATAAAAAAATAAAACTTTATAATAGGTCTATTTAAAGCATACGATACAAGCGAAATTTAGTGATGAACGTAAAAAATTATAACATATAACAAAATTCTGTATATATTTTTTGTGCTAATGTATCTAAATTTCTTCTTTTCTAAATAAATGCAAACTTAAATCTAAATAAATGCAATTCCAATTTTTTTTCCCAAAATAATAACGTGATATTTTGGTGATTCATAAAAATAATGGGCGTCATTTGTGAAGCTGAGTTTCGAGTAATCTGGGTTTTATAGTATTTAATAAAATCGAATGGATACATGTATAAGTATATCCACATGCTTTTACATAAAATAGAATGTATCGTACCAATTTAGAATAAACTTTTTGCGTAACTCTCTCATTTATTCTTCTCTGTAAAGGAAATTGTTCGGAAATGGAGTTCGTGCAAACATAGCCCCATAGATCTAGATTTCCAGGGGGACACCGCAGAAGGTAAATAATAACCACTATGTCTACAAAGACATAAGAAAAGTGGTTAATAAATTGTTAGCGAGTCACCAGTTGCCACGTTCGATACAGTAAATGGGATGAAGAAGTCCCAAATTCCCTTGATTTGATTTTTCTTTCCAAAAAAGTTTCTTATTATGACCTCAAATAAAAGAACTATGTCTGCTAACTTTAATTTTTTTTTTGTATACTTATCACGATTTCAGTAAAAAACATGTTATTGAAATAAGTAATAAAGTTGTGTACATTTTATTTAGCCGTTAAAACACGTTCATTATAATATATATATATATATATATATATATATATTTATCCCTGCACGCGAATAAACTTCCTTTCCTAAGGAACTTACACTTTCCGGGCAAATAGTTTTACAATACGTAGTTTTAATTTCACTTTCTAT
>NC_092207.1:20984887-21017467 GCF_043381705.1 Parasteatoda tepidariorum
AAGCGCTAAAGCTGCTTTAAATATGATCACTATAACATAGCACAATAAAAACAAAACCGAACTAAAAACGGAAACAAAAAGAAAACGAAAGTAAGTTAATAGTACAAAATATCAAGCGCTAAAACTGCTTTAAATATGATCACTATAATATAGCACAATAAAAACAAAGAGAAAAACGAAGAAAATTAATAAGTTTTATTAACTGCGCATAAGCTGCAAGTATATAGAACTCATAAAATAAGCTAAAATATTGAGAAAATATGGAAAATGATAAAAAATAATGAGAAGAGAATATTCTATTCTGTAATCTGGCAATCTTATTACGAAAATATTTTTAATCATTCTTGAAAGATTCCGGTACGCGTAAGTTCATTTTATTCGCTCCTCACTATGTAGGTTTCCTTTCGTGTACTGCTCTCTAATCTCTTTACATTTTATTTTCTGTTTTTTGCTTGATATATTTGTTTGTTTTTTCGTATATATTTTTTACTTAATGTGTTCTAATTTCGTTTTCATTTTTTTGAGTGCTCCTCACACTATTGTATTGATATATTTTGCTTTGGTTATATTAATACAATATTAGAAAGCACTCCTTTTTGCGGATAGAATCGTGTGGGCTGATGAAGAGATAATATCTTTTCTCTGTTTTTTTTTCCGGATTTTTAATTTCTATCCCTTTTTTTTTTAAATCAGTTGTTTGTTACTTTTTTCATTATTCCCCCCCCCTTTTGCATATGTCTATAATTTTCCTTTGTTTTTTCTTCATTTTGAACTTATATATATATATATATATAAAGAATTTGTATTTTTTACATTAAAGTTTATGCGTATTTCATGAAAAACTATGCATGTTTCACCAAAAAATTAATAAATTGCTGTGAGACGCGGAATTGGGAAAGACTCGTTTCGGCAAAATGTGCATGCCTTCCTAAGATCAAGACTTTTTTAACCGCTTACGATATTTCTAGATTTTTCTTTTCTACCACAATTTAATTCAAATCAAAATCAAGCTTGTATAATGCGAAAGAATAGAACAACACAAATATTTATCTTGCTATGTATAACCATTCTTAATAATTGTAGTTAAATATATTGGGTACCCACTTTCTTTTGTTCTATCTGTTTATATATTTAAACAGAACTTCAACTTTTCTCAGTTAATTCGTTGACGACATTTTGGAATATTCTCCTGATAATTCTATTGTATATTCTTGAATATTCTATTGTATAAACTATACAGAGCTAGCTCGTTTTTTTCTGAGTAAAATTGGTCTTTGAAATAATTTAATTAATTAGGTAATAAACTTTAAATAATAATTAAATAGTATTAGTAATACGGATTACTATTCTAATTAAGAAAACTAATTACTTCTAATTGTGCTTAATTTTTTTCCCTTGTTCTCCTGCGAGCAAGTTTTTATTCAACAAAGTAGGCTCAAATCGTAGTAATATTTGCCTATTTTTAATAACTTATGTACGGATTAAAGAATCTTATATAATTTGCATTTGAAAAGATTTGAGCATTAACATTCTCAAGATATGTGTATTAAAATAAATAAAATGCAAATATAAGTCTTTATATAAAAATATGTAAGTTCATTATTTGGATTTATTTTTCTAAATCTTTAATTTAAACCTTTTTTTCCGATTCGATCCCAAGAAATATTGTCGAAAAAGCTGAATTTTTAATTGCGACAGATTTTCATTAACATAATATAATTTTATTTTATTTCAAAACCAATTTTTAATTAATAGCCATATTGAACTTATTCCTAAACCTAATAAAACTTCCATTTTACTAAACTTTTTGTTAGACAACAGGATGCATTGAAGAAAGAGTAGAGGGAACTTTTTCTATTTATTAAAATTACCATGATAACGGAAATAGTTCTGTTTTATCATATGAAGCCAACTAATATTATCAGTTTAGTGCAGCTATAAAAAATAAAAACCTAGAATAACTAGATCGAACAATTGTAGACTGGGTCATAAATTGTATAGTACATTTCATTCATGTCTACAAGAAGAACGAAAAGCGATTTCCAAAAATGTAACACATCTGTAAGTTTTCTGTTGCTTCTAGATGTTAATAAAACTATATTGTTCCACTCCAGCAAGTCGTAAAAATATATGATGGATGTAATGAACACAACGAGAAGTTTATTTGAAAATGCAGTATAGCATACTTATCATCGATATTTGTCTATAATTATCTTTTTCTGCTAAAAAAGCATTATAAATATTAATAAAGCTATATAGTATAATTATGCACAACTGAGAAAAAATAAATCATGGATGTAACGAAAAAAAAAAGCAAAGGAAATTTCAGCACGTTTATATCCACAATATTTTTTAGTATCTCACCATTTAAAATTATCTATTACTTATGTAAGTTGTTTTTAATATTTATAAAATTGTATAGCAGATATTTCATACGCGTGTGGAAAATTAAATTATAGAAGAAATGAATGCCAATTTATAATTATCTATTACTTGTGCAAGTTGTTTTGAATATTTAAAAAATTGGATAGCATATTTCATACGCGTATGGAAAATTAAATTATCGAAGAAACTAATCACCATTTATAACTATCTATTACTTGTGAAAGGTGTTTTGAATATTTATAAAGCTGCATGGCATATTTTATACGCGTATGAACAATTAAATTATAGAAAAAATGAGTAGAAATAAAAGTGCATTTCAAAATGTTAGAAAAATACTTCCATAGTTATGTGTTACTTGGAAATGGTATTTTTCTACCATGTATAGGTTGACTTACAAACGCCCTGAAAAATAAATTCTAGGTGTAAAGAAAATAAGGAAAAGTGAATTTCAAAATGTTAACACATGCTTACCTTTTGAAATATAAAAATGAACATTTTTGGTCAGGATACTGCCTCTAAAAGGATTATTTTAATAAAAAAAAGAATTTCACAGCATCTTGCTAAAAAATGAGGCAATAAATCACTGAAAACTGTCACTTGTTTTGACAGAAAATATAAAGAGACATATTTCTCAAGAACCATTTCTTATGGTATGTAAAACTTTTTCCCCTTGATTTATGAAATAAAGTTGTTTAATATGATGATATAATAAAAAAAAATCAAAATTTTTATCATAGAATAAATTTGAAGCTTTATTACAAGAAATGTAAAAAAAAAGTTTTTTTGCTGTACATCATATAGCACTTGAATTTTTAAATAATTTTCATTGCAAGCTAAGAACGATTCCATTGTTGTTAAAAACTTCATATTTTTCTTTTGATTTGGCAGTAGATATAGTTTTCAATACATCATTAGAAAATTTAAACTTTAATGCAATCAGGTAGCCATGTGTTGCGTTTTACAAACACAATAATTTTTATAGCTACACTAAACTATATTAGAGGCATTAGTTTTTGATGTGCATTATGTAAAATAATTCATGAAACATTTTATCCCAATTATACTGTAAATAACTATTATACAAATTATACTGTAAAAATTATACTATAAATAATACAATATTATTAATTTGTTAAATAAATTATACAAAAAAATAATGTCTGTAGGCTAATGTCTATCTTCCTGCCGTTAACTCTGACGTCACGATCAGCTTTTCAACGTATTTTATTTTATTTTTAAATGGTTTACATTACATTGTACAACAAGTTACAAGGATTAGCGTGTTTTTCATGTAGGTTTTCAGAATTTGAATGCTGTAGAACTATCTAACGTCTAACTTATACTTTTTCTCTTCATTTACTGCCATAAAATTTTTCAGTAAATTATAGTAAAAAAAAATTGCAACCAGAATGGCGGTTCTATAAAATTTGATTTTCAATTACTTTTTTTTAAGAAAATGATTTTTTTAAAATGTAAATAACGTATTTAAAAAGTGTCACTTCAATGATTATAGAAAATACTAAGCAAGAATTTTCACCCTGATTGTGAAATTTTCAAAGTTTTTAGGATTGTGATTGCACAAGCTGGTTTAATTTAGTTTTTAGCTATTTTATTTCCAGAGTCTGAGGGAAAGTATCAAAAAACAGAAATATAGGAAATATTGTCAAGCGAGTAAAAAAATACTTTTCCAATTATTTGGGTTGAAAAATCAATATTGGTAATAATCATTGGCTCCAAGTGTCAATAAAGGAAAACGGGGAATTTCTATTTTGAGATTTTAGCAAAAATAGGCTTTAAAAATGCAAGAAAGTCATAAATGCGATCACAAAAACAGACACTTGCAACTTATTGCAATGCATTAAGTCTCTTATGCCTTATTGAAATCGGAACAGATTTTTCTATTTAGGAATGAAACACGAATCTATTTTTTTATTTCTGTGATAATTACTTGGTGAAGTGTACAGCTCATCGTTGGCGATTTTGTGACAGAAGTATCTTTTGTAACAGAAATATAAGATTGAAGACGCAAATATCAGATTGATCTACTGGTTAAACTAATTTTTAAAGCAAAAAATTTTACTAAAAATGCTTACTTATACAGAAATTTTTTAATATGCGGTCTTTTGCATTTTTAACATCAACTGGTTTCATAAACCCGCTTTACGTTATTATAGTTGAAATAACGAAAATGTAATACAGTTTAATACAAATAAAGCTTTATCACATCTAATGACGTTAAAATTAATTGGTAAGTACAGAATGAAAGTTTAATTAGTATTTAATCTTAAAATGTCTAATTTTTAAAACAATATTTTCGATTTTCGGATACTTTATTTTATACTCAGTCCACAAAAATGTACTGTAGTTTATAGATTTTTTCCCACAAGATATGTGAGCAGCAAAGTATGTTATTTGCAAGCATCTTACACTCTTTGTAAATATAATAGGTGTCCCATAGTTAAGTGATTACTCTATCCTTGATCCCTTAGTGTTACCATAATCTCCACACATTTTGCTTTTTACCTACGACAGTTTTTTTCCTCTTCTTACTAAAGTAAAATTAAAAAAAATGAAAAATAAAAAAAATTTCCGTAACCATGGTAACGGAGATGAGAAAAATTTGGAAACGTGGAAATCATGCAACCTTGTGACGCCTATTCTCTTGACAAAAATTCTAACTACTCATCATCACCGACACTCCTATTTCATCACGATGATCGAAAGCAATGACAAGATCAAAAACTCATCTTATTTTAAGGCTTTAATGCCAAAGGATGCCAAGAGCCCTGGTTCGTAAGCAGTTATACTCTGTTGCAAGTTAAGAAAAAAACCATTATCTCCATGGAGAGAGCTTGTTTGCATATAATTGCACTCTAAATGGACGCCAATAAGCTCTCAGCTCGAACGTATATCAATATCGCCAACTCTTGAAACGACGTTGCATAGCCTCCTTTTTGCTTATAAATAATAACAGTTATAAACAACAATAATCAGTTAACAAGTATCCAAATAATATCTAAAAATCGTAACAAATATAAGTCTTTCTGTTCGCATTTACAGAAAATGATGAAAGAATAATAAATATTTTTTTCTTGTCGACTATTTTCTTCTGCAACGAAGCAAAAGTAAAACTTTTTTTTTTCGCATTTGATTTGTTAAGAGTGTGCCAGCATAAGAACCACATTTTTAGTGGTCCAATCAAATCCAGTGTTCTTTCAGCGTCATATAGTTTCTGTTTTCTAGAAGGGTTGCTCTCCTTATTTATCGAAGTATGTTGCCAATATGTTCAGATTCCAGTAAGACTCTGAAACTATAGCTTTTTCTTATTAAACAATTGTAATAATCTATGACTTATATCTCAAAAGATAGCAAGCATTAAATTTCTGTCTGACGTGTTTAACTTTTAAAAATTTTTATATTGCTTTGAAAGCATATTTGTATAATCTGATTACAAAATAAATAAAACGGATCTACATACAGTCGCGCATGATTACTTAAATCCTGTACCACAATGGTCTTTTCTTAACTTGCAACGGTGGAGTATCGAGCTTTAAATCCGCGTTAAATCACACTCTCTTGCGAATTTCTAGAACTTTAATATGGTGTCTAGGTTAAAATTATATTATGTTTCATCTTTGAATCAGATAATATCTCGCAGAACTAGGATTTTCTTAGAGTGAATACATTTTTAATCATGACGATAAAAAATTTAATTTAAAAAATAGCCTGCAATATTTTTAAAGAAAAATTTAAATAACTGTCAAATTAACATTATATCTGCAATTGGGATGAAAACGAAGAAATAAGCTTCGCAAAATAAGGAATTTAAGTAGTTTAAACATTACGTTAAATGCTATCATGATCTGGCAATTTTGCTGTTTTTTATAATGAAACAGACTTTTTACGGTGTATTGTTTTAGTGGTTAACTTAGACACGTGGTCAATTTATGGAGAAGATTAATACTTTTTGTTATCATCTATTGCTTTTTCTTATTAACCTCGTTATTCCTATCCACCATGTTATTCCTATCCATCCTGTTATTCCTATCCACCCTGTTATTCCTACCCACCCTATTATTGTTACCCATCCTGTTATTCCTACCCACCCTGTTCTTCCTACCCACCCTGTTATCGTTACCACCCCTGTTATTCCTACCCACCCTGTTCTTCCTACCCACCCTGTTATCGTTACCACCCCTGTTATTGTTACCACCCCTGTTATTGTTACCCACCCTGCTATTATTACCCACCCTGCTATTGTTAATGGTGTTAATATAATGTCTTTGCAATACCTAGCAAAATATAAATAAATCTGATAGCACTTTTTAACATGACTCAAAATTGCAATTAACGGAAAGTAATATCTTAAAAAAATCTTAGAGAATTAAGTACTTATTGTTACACGAATTTACTAAGTTAAGACATGCATATTTTGTTAGTGATACTTTCCAGTAAATTTCAACATTTTATAATTTATCACACTTAAAAATAAATTTGTTACAAAATCAATCTACATGGGTGGTCAACTTAGTAAATCTCATTGTATTCATTTCTAATTCTCCACAGGTTTATATATTTTGTTACTATAAACGTTTCAGATAGTTTAAAATTATATAAAGTTGCATTTTGTAAAAGCATTCAAATTTTAAGCATATAGACTAAAATGTTGTTTTAATTAGATAAAAATTGTAAGAAGAGGACTTTCCAAAATTAAACGAGTGTTTTATTGTTTCAAAAGGAAAGAAAAAAAAAAGCTGAATAACCAATAAGTATAACTAGCAAGAATAAAAATTTTCTTTGAAGAAAAATCATTTGGTTTTGAATAATGAACTTTTTCCATTGAAAATAAACTTTAATTTCCCCTTTTCGAAATTATACACTTTAATACAACAAGCATATTCCATACGCTTACGATAAAGAAACTCGTACACAAAAGATTTATAATTTATGTAAATATATGCTCGGGAAATGAGACAACAAAAGCCAGAAAAGGGAAATATTGTTTATTTTCATGCAAATGATTCCCTTCCATCGATGTTTCCAAAAATTCAATAAAAATAATGAATGATATCTAAAAGGATTTGAGAAAGATTTTCAAATTACTTCGAAAAATCTTCAAGATAAGAACAAAAGTGAAGTGGAAGGAAAACTGAAAATAAAGCGACCTTTTTGCAAAATAAAAGTTTCTAAGAATACTATGGTAGATTTGAACTTATTGTATAAGTTCAAAAAAAAAAGTATTTTTATCGGACTTTATTTCGATGTTCATTTGCATTTAATTTACTTTATCATGCCTCAATTCCGGATAGATAAATTACAATATTTAGAATAGAAATTTTAAAAGTAGGTTAACACTTGTAGCCGAATTTTAGATTCGAATTTTTTTCCTAGTAATATTAAATGAAATAAGAGCGGAAGATATGTTTTACCCGTGAACTAGGAAGAGGTTGCTGTTTTCCAATTTTTAACCGCATCTTTTGTTTCAATCATTATTTCTCGAAGTGATTGGTGGCATTCTTATTTTTTATACGCACTGAACAAAACTAGAGTCGATGCCAAGATGGCAATGTCCATTAGTACATTTTGATACATTTGGTTCCATTAATTCTTTCCTAATATACTATTTCATGTCTTGTTCATTTGAGCAGGCAAACATGGGCAGGCTACACATCTAAAGCAAATGGGAACCTTTCATAAACCTAGTAATAAGAAACAATTCTGCTGCAGGATGCAGAATCATTACAGAATCCGGGTGTGATGAAAACCAGCGGAATGACAAACTGGTTGCCGAATGTAATTAGTAATCGAATGATTCTCGTAATGTGTGGTGATTGTATTTGCATGTATTCACTAAATAAATTGAAGCCCCATTTTGAACTATGCAAGCTAAAAGCTTACTATCTCTTTTGGGAAACTGAGCATGTGTTATGTCATAATCTATATATATACATTTCTCTTACATGTCCCGCAGTGGACTGATCGTTAAGACACGGTTCCCATCAGATCACCGAAGTCAAGCATCACTGGCTACGGTCAGTGTGCGGGTGGGTGACCACTTGGATCAGTCTGCGTAGGGACCGAGGGTGTGTGGTATTGGTCCTCGTTAAACTGTGCTACCGTAAAGTGCTCGACTTCGCGCGCAGGTCGTCGGGCTACCGAAGCGGGGGTGCCATCCCCTCCGCAGAGGATCAAAATTATGATGGCATGTCTTCGGATCATCCTCCGGGATGTTTCCCAGACCATCGCCAATAGCCCATTGTGTAGCTCTAGTGTGACGTAAATTAACAACAACAACAACAACTTACACGGCGACAGAAAAAAGCCTCATTACAACTCCCCGAATGGCAACGCTAGAAAATCGACCAATGATTGCCGCTAAAAATGTCACATGCCAAATCTAGTTGAGGTGGCTCAACATATAGCGCTTTTATAAACGGAAACTGAAATAACAATTCAGCTGCGGCAATCTCATACTATTAAGCTAGGCAGAAGTGAGCAGTCTTTGTCGATAGATCTCTGTTTTAGTATTTTGTCGAAAGCGCTTTTTTTCACGAATTTATTTGACGATTTTTGATTTATATCACGAATTTATTTGTTTTATTATTGTTATTAGTTATTCATTGAAAAATGAGTCTCAGTCAATGAGTCTTTATTTAAATTCAAATTTATTTTAATGACTTAGTATTTACTAAAAAGATGTAATTTTTTTTTTTAAAAAAGTTGTTATATGGATTTGAATGATTGTTTTGAATTCTTAAAATTTTGTGCATTTGCATTGTACCTAAGTTAGTAGAGAGCGAAGCAAACCATATAAGATTGCGTAGCAATTTTTGGGGGTTGGCGAGCGTTAGCGAGCAGGGGGAACAGCCCACTAGTATGGTATAATTTTTTTCATAACTTCTGAAGTACTTTACAAATATATTTTTCTCTTTGACATTCAGTCTAAAAAGGGCCTTTGTCCATCCAGTCAGCTGCTGTCATTATTGATTATCCATTACCACAAATTTATAAGCTCTAACACCTAACATGCTGGGACCTTGGACAGTATTGTCAACTCATTTAATAGGTAATAAGCAGTTTCTCCTAGCACCAGAGAGCATACTACATATTAGATATTTTTGGGCCGGGCTCTTCTAATATTTGTAAACGCTCAAACTATCTCATAGGCTTCATTTAAATGGTTTTAACGACACTGGACTATTTGAATTTGGTTTAATTTTCATGGTTGAAGAGTATTTGCCAGATTCCCTTTTTCAGAGCACCATGAACTTATTTTTATTTCGAAATACCAGTTTATGTTCTGACGCAGTAAATGTCTTAAACTCGCAGCCATGTAAGATTAGTGAGGAATAGGAAGTTTGTAGATATTTATTTTTGTCATTCTTTAAAAAGAAGCATTCTTTAAATAATAAATTAAACTCTTAATTCTTTTGTCCCTAGTAAATGTGTCAATTGATTTGTGTTTTCATATCAATATTTTCATTGTGCGAGTACATAAAACAGTTGAATAATTGAACGTTCTCTTTCTGAGTCTAAAAACAACGAAGTCAAATAAGCCTAAATGTAAAATACGACGTGATAATTTCGAAATTAGATTTACTTCTCACTTATATCTAATTATTTATTTATAATGAAAAAAAAAACACTTAGTTAAATCCGAACACAGTTCAATCAAATTAAACCCGAAACGTTTCTATAAGTCGAAGGAAAATAAACACGTGCTGGAATGTTCAAAGAGAGGCTGAGTCTGACAGATTCGAGTAGAATCTTTCGAGTACATTGAAAAAGTAATCTGCTTAATGGGAATCTCCCGTTGCAGAGACTGAAAACTCCTTGTTTACATGGAATTCAATTAAAGAGCCTCCAATAATGTAATTTAAGCTCATTAAGTGTCTTTTAAGCTTTTATAATTTCGTCAACATACGGAGGAAAACAATATGTGAGCGGATCAGTCAATCTGAGCACTTTAAATGTTTTTCTTGTTCTAATTGAGTTACGATTCATTTACAATAAGTCCATAGTTGTAAATGTACAACTAGTCGAAGTTCTTTATCATAATATAATTTAATAAATGGGCTACGATAGATAGTACATGCGATGCAGTTCATTCATAAATGAGTTTTATCATAATAAAGATGTTTTATCATAAATACATTTTTTAGTTACAGCCGGAACTAGTAGAGACGGAATTCAAAAAGGAGAAATAGCTTGCCAACAACGAAAATCTATCATATAAATGTAACGAATTTTAGCAGTTCAAGAGTAATTCGTGATGTAAAGTTCGTATCACAAATCTAAGAAAAAATTGCTAAAATATTTTATATATCGTAATAGGATCATTGACGCTACTTTACGGACAACAAATATTTTAAACGAAACAATCCGTTTAAGAGTTGCATGCAGTCAGGTTAACCGTGGGAGATTGTTCATGGGTTTCTTCCGCAAATGCGGGTCAGTTACACCAAGAAGTCCTCAGCGAAGGCAGATTCTCCTAATACTTGATCCTAAAGTTCCTTTGTCTTCTGGATTGGGTTCAAAATTACAAGGGCTGTTCAACTACGGTTATAAAAAAGAGAATACCTTCCTCATACAGATCCCATAATAGGATGAAATATGTAATTTTTTTTGGGTTGAACTTTATTGTGAGAAATTTTTCAACTACATGACTGGCCATTAAACTACACGAAAGAAAATATTTAATGAAGGCATTCGTTATAAATGAATGAAACCACATGAAAAAAAATATCCAGTTGTGTAGATGTTACCGCCTAAATATAGCAAACGGTTATTCTACAGATTATCTACGTAGTTTGTAGATTTACATGGGTAATAATGCATTTACGTAATAATGCATTAATAGTCGAAATGCGTTGCTGAAACAGTAACAGTAAATTACCGTTTCATTTACTTTTCGCTGTCTAAAAAACCATTTGCATGTAACTATAAATAAATAAAAATACACGAAAAATATATGCAGCTATGTAGATGTTACAACTGAAATGTAGCAAACTGTTATTCTATAGATTATCTACGTAATTTGCAGATTTACATGGGTAATCTGATGAAATTAAAAAAAAAAAAGTTTCATTTCTGAAAGTACCAAAATATTCTGAAAACTTACCCATATAGTCAGCAGGTGTTCGTTTAAATGACGATAAGATCTTTGCGGGAGTAGTAACAGTAAATTAACGCCTCATTTATTTTTCGCCATCTTAAAAAAAAAACAACTAATAAGTTGATAGGATTAATCATCAATTATTTAAGAACTATAATAAAAGTTATGAAACGATTTGAAATATTACAATTAAAAAAATTAACATAATGCCCCTTATTTACTTTTCCATATCAAAAGAATCAAATAATCAAAATACAATGAAAGGAATAAACTTTTGAACCTTAATGATGTGGAAAGCATTAATGCCCGCATTACCTTGGTAAGTAGCGAAAAACACTTGATTCCGCTCTTTAACGTCTTACAATAGTTAATTTTCAGATTAACTAAGTAATGTTCATTTAAAATGTTAATCTTCAGATTAACTAGGTTAACACCTTTCTAATTTTCACGCTAACATAGACCTAAAATCAGCTATTATTTAAAACAAATTCGTTTTTTAAGGTATGACTAATTTTAACGAAACTTTATATCTATTTTAATATATGTAGGTTCTTACTGTTTGAATATATATTTTGTGTTTACCTTATTCCTACAACGAAAATAACGAAATTTCTGGAAAAGTATTTTACTGTAAATGCAGTTCTCGAAAAAAAAATGTTTTTAATGAGCATTCGTTAAGGATTAAAAATGAAAAATGTATACTACAGTTTGAAATAACTTCAACTTCATGCCTAATCATGTTACTTTATTCAAAAAATGTTGGCCTCGTTTAAATGTGAAAGAAACGAAGTCAAGGAAACAAAGTCAAAGAAACGAATTTGCGCGAAGATTATATCTTCAGACAGGGAAAAAAAAGTTTTCAGACATATAGATTTGCCGAGATTTTTCTTTTCGGAATTCTCCGTCGGATTTTCTTAGAATATAAGTTGATGGAAGAAAAGAAGTTCAAGAAGAAAATGTGTTCGTTCTAAGGACCCATCACCCCCTTCATTCATCAAATAAAAGCGTGCCTAATGACATTCCTCACTTGACATGACAAGGCATGCTGACATAAACATCAGTGATGACTGTAGAAGCAAACGATAAATTAGCATTTCTAAGATGCTTCTACAAAAAAAACTAATACCAGTGGTTTAGGCAATGAAATGAAAATATTCGAAGTTATAAGAATTGAAAATATTCTTGCAAGACATACTTATTCACTAAAGCTATAAAAAAAGGAATAAACGGTAGTATTAGGTTTTAAATTTTTTTTTCTCCTTCATTTTATTGATTTGCTAAAAAAGAAGTTTGTATTGATAGGAAGTTCAAGTTAAACACGTTTCACAGTGTTCTTCTTTTAAAATGGAAAAAAGCACTTTTATTTACTCATATACTCAATTTTGTTCTTAAAGCTGTTGGTCTAATTTAAGTGTAGAGACCTCCTGTCATGGTACTTTTAACATGATTTGATAAAAGTTCATCAAATACAAAAATGAATTACATCAAACAAAACACATTACTGGACATGCTCCGTTTGTAACGCTGTATTCGTTAAGATGTGGTCCTTAACTTAACAATTATCTCACGTGTAGTTTTCTCGGGATTTAAAGTTAAGGAAGTTAAAAGTATATAAGATCAATGAATCGCAAAAGCAAAAATACAACATAAAAAAGCACAAATAAAGTACATGAATTGACATACTATAGTTTCAGTTCCATAATCAAGCACCTTCCTCAGAGCCCAAACGTCAAATGAAAGTAGAGAAGTAAATGGGCAAACGCGTGCAAAGTGGTTTAACCAATAAGGACAGAGGAACAAGTTTGAACAAGGAAGCAATGGGGAGATAAGAAACAGGCGTGAGGATATCAGGCGGGAAGCCCAGGGCGAAACAGATATTAAACTTAAATAGAATTCCAAATATTGAGAAACGGTGAGATACTCAACAGATCCTTCCCTAAATTATTAGAATTTTTTTTAAATATAAAATGATTCCCTCAAATCAAGTTCGAAAGGTGAGGAGCAGTGTTGAATAATTTTAGTAGAAGAAAATTCAAACCTGTGACTTAAATTTCAACTGTGAAGAGCATAGAAGATCGGTTAATATCCTTATTTTGGATGCATCTTTCGTGTTTTTAAGTCGAAGTTTCCGAGAGGGTACGCTTACTTTGTCCAATATACGCAAAATCATATAGACACGAAATTTGATAAATACTACAGCTGTTAATATCAACAATAGGGTCTTTAAACTCTTGACATATCATTTCTTGATATAGAAATGATCTTTGATCGCACTGTAGACAACAACTAGCAACGGAATGTTGTCAACAATAAACGGAATGTTGCGAAAATAATTTTAAAAAAAACGGTAAATAACTACAAACTAAATTTTGCAAATATTTGACTATTTTTGCTTGCTTTTGCTTACGGCATGACATAACTACTATAAAGTGGTGAATTATATAAGCCTACTAATTATTTAGAGACAGTGGTGGATAAAAATCTACGAAATTGAATTTATTAAACCAAGAATCACAATTGATAAACTACCACTTTAAAATATTTATTTGCTGTCCGGAGGAAGTTGGCATCTCTGTGCTGAAGACGTCTGAGACACGTCAATTATTGTTTTGATATAAGAAACAAAAGACGTCTCCCTGACGTCTTCGTATGTCAAGGGGTTAAGAATAGAAATAGGTTTTGTTTACAATGAAAACATGATTTTTAACTCAAATTTATTCAAACTCTTAGCAATTCAAGAACTGATATTTGGAAAATAAGGTTAAAAAAAATCAAATTGTTAAATTGTTGTGTGTTAGGTGAATTGTGAAATTAATTTTCCATAGGTGGAATCAATAAATGTACTTAAAATAACATTTTAAGGTAGTTAGAACGATGCTTTTTAAACATCAGATTGTTTTCAAATACAATAAGAATAATATTTTTTAAGACTCTTCCCATTTTTACCACTGCAATAACTCCGAAAGCAGCGACACGTTTCCAGCGAGAGAAGGTTCTTTATCACAATAAGAAATAAATGGCCTTGTTTCCTTCATTAATAGAAAAGGACAAAACTATGCCGGTTCGTGGGTGGGAAGTGCATTCATTTTGAAAAAGGAATCTAATTAAGGACGCTTCGCGTTTCTGAGAAATTCAGGAGACAAAAGAAATTTTATCAAGAAACTAAAGCTGCTATTTTGGAAGACCGAAAAAAATTTACTTGAATTATTCTTTATTTGAAGCTAGAAAGGATGAGTAAAAGAGTTTTTCTAACTCGAGGCATCTTTTTCATTAACTCGAAACATATATTAGAATTTAAGAACAACTCTTGTGTGAGCATTCCGGAATGAAAAAAGTTACATTCTTGCCTTGCATTCCTGTACACTTTTGTTTACAGAGCGATATGTTTTTGAAACATCAAAACTGCATCAATATTTGTCTGAAAATATTTAAGAGCGACATTTTGTTTCATATTGTGTTGTGTTTTGGTATGC
The DNA here is from genome assembly GCF_043381705.1 of Parasteatoda tepidariorum. Classification (NCBI taxonomy): domain Eukaryota; kingdom Metazoa; phylum Arthropoda; class Arachnida; order Araneae; family Theridiidae; genus Parasteatoda; species Parasteatoda tepidariorum. Next base: position 20,999,861 of record NC_092207.1, read on the forward strand.
CAAATGCTATTAATAAATTAGAAATTATTAATAAATTAGCTAAAAGTAATAAATTTCAATGCATTTCGTTTCTTGTATCTATAAATATAGTCAAAACAAGCAACTTCACATTTTCCATATAAAGTGCACAAAATAAAAAACGAAGCAACCTTAATAACTTATGACCTAATGGTCGGATCTTCACGTTCTAGGATTCATTCTTAATGGTTCTAGGGAGGGTGACCTCCTATATGCTAATTAATTAATGCAGACAATATTTTAAACTACAAAATCAAACACAGAATCGCGTTTTCTCTGAATAAACATAAATTATTTCTGGGGATTCGGATTTCCGATTGTCAAAATATAGGGGTCAGCAGCAGTCTGAGATATATGGTCCCAATAGTTTGTTCAGAAGAGCTGTCCAAACTCTGAATCCCTTAATGTTAACTTTACTTTTTGAGTATTCCGCCATATCTGGAAAATTTTTTAAGCGAATTAAAAACTTTCCACATAATTGTAAACTCCATTTATCCAAAGATAATTCAGTGCAAAGAAACTAATTTCTAATAAATATTTACTATTTTTTTTTCTTATTTTATTTAATATTAGCCTGGAAAAAACTTCTTGAGAAGGCCAAGGCCCACCCATGGCCAACTAAGATTTAAGCCCTAGGAAAATTATAATCCTATCATTCTGTCCTGAGCTTCGATTGTGTGATGTACTTCATTACACATTTTCTTTTTTTCCTCCTTCCCTCATTACCTATTATTTTTTTTAGCTCTTTAACTTTCATTTTTATTTCAGTTTCTGTTCGACCCCTTCAATTTATATTTTATTCATCCCTCCATGCTATTTATAAGCTAACTTACTGCCTTCAGCGTTATCCTATATATCTAATCCTTTTCAGAACTTTCTGGGTGTAAATAATACTGAATTTACGTTATGAAATATCGTTCTAGTTACTACTTTTCAGGATTATTTCTAAATTTATTAATAAATAACAGTGAGTTGTTGGTTAAGATGCATAGATAAAGAGTGAAATTTAATGATAACATAACGGGTCATACGAAGAGTTATTTAGTATGCCTGTAATGTGTTATTCATTATATGGATTAGATTTGAATGGAAATTGGTATGCGAAATTTGGATAGAGAATCTTCTAATTAGCATCTCAATTATTTTGTATTTATTGTTCATTTCTTTTTGTCAGAAAACAAAGGAATAAAGCAATGGAATACCTCTTAATTATTGGTAATTTATAACAACAATTCATGTTCCTTGGATTTGTGATGCAAGCTTTGCATCGGATTCTAGATAATTAATTTTTTTTGCGCTAAATAATTATATTTTAGCTAAACCAAAATAGTTTTTTTTATCTATACATGGCATTATTTTAGATACATATTCAATTTATTGATATTCCTTTTGCACAATTTTCCGATGTTTTTCCAACATTTTCCCCTTTTTTTATCCTGTTTTTTCCATACACATACATACTCGTCGGAAAGAAGTTTTCGATATGTGATACTTTCTCGGCACGTCTTGCAATGTTTTCCTCTCTTCTGAGATTTGAAGTCACGATTTCGTGACCCATGGAGATTTCCTGTTAGGTGTTTTAGGGCTTTTTTCTGGGAAAAGGAAACGGCTATTCTAAATCTCCTAAAAAATTCCTTTCCCCAAAATGATGCTCTTTCTTTGAAGTGAATTAGGATTTGGGAAAAGGCAGAGTGCATTTTGTTTCGAATGTTACATCAAGCTTTAAAGTGTTTATTATTTGTAGTACTATTTTGTGGATATAGTTTGTAGTGTAATATTGTGTTTGACATAACAGCAAGTTTTTATTGTCTGTTTACTAGAATTGTGAACATGAAATGATAAAATTCTTTCTTTTATCGCATTTTTTTTTAATTTGTTTATTTTCCTAACACAATGCGAAAATAATATTTAGAAATTGAAAAAGAAATATTTAAATTTTTTTCATATTCATTTGTAATTTATTGATAAAAAATTTACATATTTATGAAATGTTCCTAGAATTTAAATATTTATTTTTTCTAAACATATTGATCGCATTTGGTTAGTATAAATAATTAGTTTCTGATGAATATCTACCAGCATTTCTGGGAAGTAAAATTGGCCGAAACTCAATGCTGTGAACTTCGTGGTTATCCTGCTGTTGGTCTCAAACTAGTGAATCTTTAACTTCTATAACATATTTGGTCGGCAACTGCTTGTTGGAGGTCAGTTAAGGAGAGGTCAGTTAATGAGAAACAGTACTGTAAACCAAGCTTTAGAATAATTAAAAAATAATGCTCTTTATTAAGCCATAGCGTTACCTTAATTTTAAATTTCTCTTAAATTAAATGCTTGATAAAAATTTGCATAACAGAATGGCCAGTTGAATTGAATGAAATAAAATAATTTAACAAAAATTTGACTTAAATGCACTTTTTGTTCAAACTCTAGCTTTGAAATTTTACCTTACTAAAAATGTTGTTGGCAAAAGAGAACAAAGTTTAAAAAAAATCTTATAATTGAGTTTTTGAAAAACCTTTGAGTTCTTGGAATATGGATGCAAATTAGCTTAAAATTATAATTTCGCAATTCGTAAAATACTTAACAACAACAAATTTTAACTTAAAAATTATACCAGAGTATTCAGAAACATTTAACTGACTAGGAAGGAAAACGTGCAAATATCGGAGTCAATTCTTAGTTTTGAGAAAATATTTAATTTGTTTAAATTAACGAATATATACTTTCTGCAAACTCGAAAATTTTCCTATTGGTACAAAATGCAGTATTTTTTTTTCCTTCTACTGTATGCTGCATTCTTCCTTCAATTTTTTTTATAACATTCTCGATAATGCAGCTAAAATTTATCCGGACTCCATTTTGAATTAAATACTTTTCCTTAATTATTTGATAAACTTTTTCAGCATCAAATACTTCTCAGAAAAAGTTCTTCTGTAAAATTTCAATTGAATAATTTCTCTTAGTAAGAACAGTTGGATTTGGTTTCTTAATATCGGTTTCCTTATCAAATCTAGGCGTTATGGGACAAAATTGGGAAAGCTGCATTTTTAATAATAGCCGATTTTCTTTAACTTAAAAGTCCACAATTTCAAATTTGAAATTCAAAACTAGCAAAAAAAAATATTTATTGTTACCATAAATTTTGTTTTCTGTGGACATTTTTTTTTCGAAATACAGTAAAAAAGACTCTAGGTTAGTTTCTAAAATTAAGAGAAAAAAAACGTAAAATTTAAACATCTTAATGTAACATTTTCAAATCATAAAATTTAAGATTTGAGTGTTTGAAGTAATGAAGTATTGCAAAATTTAAAATAATAAACAAATCCAAATTTATTCATTGCAGAACAAATCTGAAATAATTGCAATCACAATTTGAAAGTTACATTATTTGCTTGTAAATATTAACAGTCATAAATTAAAAAAAATAATATGAAATTAAATTGAACTAGAATAAAACATTGATAACCAAATTTAGTAGCCCTGGAACTTTCAACCAGCGTAAAATAACTGTAAGGTTTCAAAAATGTTTACAACTTTACCGTATAATACTCTCAAATATCTCAAAGTTGATGGGACGCAAGAAAAATTTTCGAGATAAGAGTTTTCGAGGTAACAAATAACTAAATATGCCCTAAAAAGTAGAAAAATACACTCCAAAAATTAGAGACATTAAATATAATAACTATTAATAAATATTTATGTAATGTTAGTTGACTATAAGTCTAAATACGACAATTATAATTTTATTTTTAAAAGTAAGAAAAAAATAATTATGCATTAAATAGAAAAGAATTGGCTTACATAATGATTTTTTCCAAAAAAAATCATTTTCTATTTCGAAAAAAATTCGACATAACAGGGCTTTGAGAAGAAACCGTCTGAGATAGGAATTCAAATTAACATTAGATGGCTATATAATGCCAAGAGAAAAAATATTTTTTTTGACATATCAAGGTTTTCGAACTATCGAGAGTAGATTGTAATACTAATATTTGGAATATGTTTTGGAGTTTACAGGATTCGGAAATAGTTGAAATTTGTTTGTCACGCATTTTTAACTGAAAAGGGCAACAGTATGGTGATTTAAATTCTTTTGTTTTGCATTTTTTTTAAGTTTAGTCTCCCTGTGGCAGGTGGCTATCATTTTTTTCCCAATATCTGATGGAAAGCTTTCTAAGCATGGTATGTTCTCAGATTTCTCTAGCCAAATGGCCTTCTCAACTATTTCTATTCAAAGATTTCTCCACTTAAATGACCTTCTTCAACTAACTCTGTTCAGAGATTTCTCCTACCAAATGACATTTACAACCCCTACGCAGCTGAAACTACGCAGAACGATCAGGTAGCATCCCCTGTTTCTAAACAAACCAGCTCAAAAGATAGCAGTGATGTACCCGCAATAGATAAATCAGTAACTTCAAAAAATGAACCAAAACTTATGTCCCAAGCAACCTTCAATGATTATTTCCGTACGTTAGAAAAAATTGCAAAAGCAAAAAGTAGGATCTATCTATTGCCAAGCGACGCCAGGGTCAGCTTTCACCAAGCACTAATTCTATTCAAAGATTTCTCCAACCAAATGGCCTTCTCAGCTAATTCTATTCAAAGATTTCTCCGACAAAGTAGTTTCGGGTTCGATATAAAATTTCATTGATCAAATAGTTTTTTCTACCAAGCACTCTTCTTCGATTTTTCTGACGCTATACATCCGTTTAAGAAACGACCTACCCGCTTTTTAGCTCTATTCAATGCTAAAAATAATCAAAGTTCTATGGAAGCTCTGCCGAAGCGAAAGAATTTGTTCTTAGTACTTAAAACTTGTTAAAGGAATGCATAAAAAACGGTGTGTTAAGAACATTTATATCAAATTACGTGTCAGCAAAAATTAAACAATTGAGTTCGAAAGAAGATCAAGATACTTGTTTGTTTTCTAATTATCGGAAATTAATTCTGAGTTTATGATACCATTCAGGTAGAATACTGTGTGCCTTACATATTCGGAAAACAAAATAACTCACGTCATTTTCGTTATTTAGGTCTTTTTGCTGACAGGAAGACCTTACCGGTCTTCTAAACAGATAAAACTGTTAATGATCCTGGTGCATTACTAGCAACCATTGTAACTGATTGCGTCTCGCAAATAGTTATAACTGAGGATTCGCTCAATTTTTTTTAATTAGACATCATTTTTAAAATTTTTTTTTCATTACTTAACATGTTGAATGCCATGGGGGTCACCGGTGACCGGTACTGAGTTCGTTCGTAGCGTCATGGGGTCACCGGTGACTCACACTGAGTTTGCTCGTAGTGTCGCGGGGCTCACCGGTGACCGGCCCTGAGTTTGTTCGTAGCACCATGGGGTTCACCGGTGACCGGCACTGAGCTTGCTCGTAGCGCCACGGGGCTCACCGGTGACCCACACTGAGTTTGTTCGTAGCGCCATGGGGGTCACCTGTGACCGGTACTGAGTTTGTTCGTAGCGTAAAGGAGGTCATCGGTGACCGGCGAAGCCAAGATTATTAGAAACACATAATTCCAGTAAATTTTTAATGCTTTTAATTTTTTTTTTACATTATTATAGTTACTAAAATGGTTTGAAGAAATTAATGCAATACATACTGAGCAAATCATTTTGGTCAGATGGGCAAGCCATGTAAAATTAGCGAGGCATTCAACGTGTTAAAGTATTGTTTTTGCTAACTTTTCACTATGATACACATAAATTTTTTGCGTAAAATACTTATCGAATATTTTATATGCATCATTTTGTACAGGCTTAATAATTCCAATTTTCAGCAGCAACTTTCTTTAAAGGAAGTTTTAATGACAATTCTCCCACATTACGCATTTTTAAAATAACTTTCCCTCTTAAACGTGAAGTTATTGTTCTTAAACGGTTAATTTTATCAAGTGAAAATGTTAAAATAAAAAGGTAAACATTCTCTTAAGATTCACATCAACCTCACGTTTTTTTAAGTGGGGGGGGGGACTTAAATAATTGAAACAAAGAGTTAAAATAGCAAGTTAATGAATTCTGTAGAATGCATCAAAATTTTAAAATGTGTAATTCTTCTGTTAAAATAAAGTCAAGTAGCGTATCTGAAATTCGGAAAAGGCGAGAAATGTAATTCGTCAAGTACTCTTTTATTTCCGAAATAAATAAAATACACCTTCAGCTATTCTTCCAAGAAACTCTTTAATTACCTAAATAACTAGATTGCCAAGAGACAATCAATTAAAACCTCCGTCATGTCTTACTTAACAATGATGTAGAGTTATCAAATTAAGGAGAGAGAAATTTTGGCTAAGTATGATTGTTATCATCTAATCTTTGGAGAGCGAAAAAAATTTCTCAAATAGTTCATGTATTTACTATTAAATTTTAAAAGTTATTATTGGATAAATTTATTTTACAAGAAATAATTTTTAGGGATGTAACTACCGTAAACATATATGGATTGTATGTTATACTTGGAAATGTTAAAACTAATTTCAGTATCAATCATGTAGCTTATTGTTACAACTGAAACTTTCGAAGAATTGTATTTCGAATGCTATGTTTATCTCGTGCATTTGATCAGACATTTAGTTTTCAAGCTTCGCATTCTTTTTTTTTTATTGAAACTTCCATTGATTTTTTTGTGAAAATATCTTAAATGAATTTCCCCGAACAGAAAAAGAAAATTGCCTTCTGATATGAGTCGTGATGATATTCCAATTATAAAGTCAACGGTCAAAACCCTATGTTTTGAAAGAAACAATTGAAACTTCGCACTCTACAAGGAAATGTTAAAAAATCTTTCCTTTAAATGATAAGTCGAAATTTTCTGCTGTGAATCTGCTTCGCACCGAAGAAATGTTCGAAACTGCTCTCCACTCAAGAAATATTCAAAACTGCTCTTCACCCAAGAAATCGTCGAAACTGCTCTTCACCCAAGAACTAGTCGAAACTGCTCTTCACCCAAGAAATCGTCGAAACTGCTCTTCACCCAAGAAATAGACGAAACTTCTCTTCACCCAAGAAATATTTGAAACTGCTCTTCACCCGAGAAATATTCAAAACTGCTCTTCATCCGAGAAATATTCGAAACTGCTCTTCATCCGAGAAATATTCTAAACTGCTCTTCACCCGAGATATATTCGAAACTGCTCTTACCCGAGACATATTCGAAACTGCTCTTCACCCGAGACATATTCGAAACTGCTCCTCACCCGAGAAATATTCGAAACTGCTCTTCATCCGAGACATATTCGAAACTGCTCCTCACCCGAGAAATATTCGAAACTGCTCTTCACCCAAAAAAAATTCGAAACTGCTCTTCATCCGAGACATATTCGAAACTGCTCTTGACTCGAGAAATATTCGAAACTGCTCTTCACCCGCGAAATATTAGAAACTGACCCTCACCTGAGAAACTCAACTCAATTTTTATTGAATAGTTTTCAATTAAGGGGTTACAGTAAATATATATTGTGTTTTCTTACCGTTCTATAGAAAAGTTTAAACTATTTTGAATAGAATAGTTTAGATATCAAAGTAAAATATATAGTTTATTGATCCAACTACTGTTTTCATTAAATATGATAAACATCAATTTTTTACTTAAAATCCGTCTAGAATATTCTGTATATATTAATTTGTATTGACGTCATAGTCATGTTAAACTTACTTCCTTTAAAAGAAGTTTTAATGTTCATACGGATGGCAATTCTTCCACATTACTCATTCTCAAAATAGTTTTCCCCTTTAAGCATATCCAATGAGAAACTTAAATTAATTGTTCTTAAACGAAGAATTTTAACAAAAGAATATCTTAAAATAAAAAGTGAAACATATTCATATTTGATAAACATCACCCTTATGTCTTTTAAAGAGTGGGGAAACATCATTAATTAAAACAAGGAGTTAAAATAACAATTTAATGAATTATGCAGAATGCATTAAAATTTGAAAGTGTATATTTTTTCTGTTAAAAATGCCTGGTAACGTGTCCAAAATTCGGAAAATGCAACAAATATAATTCATCAAGGACCCTTTTATTTCCGCCATAAATAAAACCCCTTCAGCTATTCTTCCGAGAAACTCTTTAATTATCTAAATAACTGGATAGGTTGCCAAGAGACAATCGATAGGAAGTCTACGTCTGCGTCTTGCCAAACAATGGGCTTATTGAATATAAAGTGGTAAAAAATATTGGCGAAATATGGTTATTGTTTAATCTGTGGTGCATCATGGAAAGCGAACAGTATTGTCGATAAAAACTTTTGTAATGGTTTGTTAATTTTATCAAGTCATTACGTCATAAATTTAATTTAGATAACACAATTTTTTAACGACGTGGTTACGTAAATTTTTTATCTAGTGTATTTTGCTATTTAATGTTGTATAAAAATGTTTAAATTGTTTTTAATATCAAATGTGAAGTTTAGTCCTAATATATAAAACTTTAAAAAAAATTAAGGAAAGTCTACAAGTCCAAATTTTTCTCAAATTTAATGTTTAACTCGTCCATGTATTTAGTCATTTAGTTTCGAAACTTATGAACTTGGTATTCTTTTTTTCAACCTTCCAGAAACTTTGTGAATATATCTTTCTTGAAATTCCCATAACAGTAATTAACATTCTACTAACCTGATATGCTTGTGGCGTGACTACCACTACGAAAATTAAATATCAATTCACTGGTATATTGTATATACACCGTGATTTGTACACGCAGTAACGCCCACTTCGCAAAATAACTTGACGGTAAAGCCTACATCGATGGATAGACCACATAAAGCAGTTGACTTGCTACTTGTGACTGCGACATTATCCAATCCTCCTCAAGTTGTTGCTACTCAGTCTCGTCTCGATTAAACACAACGTCAGCCTGCAGACAATCAAATGCTAATGGCAACACAGGACGGACTACAACTGTGAAATTAATACACCTCTCACTTTCAGCACTCAAAAACCCGGTGACTCTCTCCCGGACTTTCATAAGTACAGCAACCAGTGGTATCCGTTCATCGAATTCTATCCCTGATAAAATTCTGGTGGGGGAGTATTGATCCGTAACTACCACTACGAATATTAAACATCAATTCACTGGAATATAAGACATGCTAACTCGATTAAATCACGAGGTACCTTTTGATAGATAACGGTTGGCATGGTCGATAACGCCGCCCCCACATGCTTTATATATGAAAGCAACAGTTGAAACTTTCCGCTCTCAAAGTAACGATTAAGGTTTCCTCTCTAGAGGTAACTGGGAATATCCTACTCGAAAGGTAACGGTGAAACATCCCACTCGGAAGGTAACGGTGAAAAATATCACTCTAAGGGTAACGGTGAAACATCAAAAAGGAACGATGAAAAATTCCACTCAAAAGATAAGTATGAAACATCCCACTCCAAAGATAACGGAGCAACATCCCACTCGAAAGGTAACGATGCAACATCCCACTCAAAAGGTAACGTTGCAAAATCCCACTCAAGAGGTAATGGTGCAGCATCCCACTCGAAAGATAACACTGAAGATAAGCAACCACCAAGAAAAATTCGAAACTGCCCCCACCTCCACAGAAACGTTCGAAAATGCCCGTCCCCTCAGAAACGTTCTAAACTTTCCCTCCATCACAGAAACGTTCGAAACTGCCCCCCACGGAAACGTTTGAAAGTGCCCCTCCCCACAGAAACAATCGAGACTGCCCCCACAGAAACGTTCGAAACTGCCTCCCCTCAGAAACGTTTGAAACTGCCCCATACAAAAACGTTCGAAACTGCCCCCCCACAGAAACTTTCGAAACTGCCGCCCTAAGAAACGTTTGAAACTGTCCCTCCATCACAGAAACGTTTGAAACCGCCCCCCCACAGAAACGTTCGAAATTGCACCTCCCACACCGAAGAATTCGAAATTGCACCAAGCAGAAAATTTCGAAACTTCCACCCACAGAAACGTTCGAAACCACCCTGTACAGAAATGTTCGAAACTGCCCCCCCACAGAAAAATTCGAAACTGCTCTATGCAGTAACCTTCGAAACTGCCTGCCCGCATGAAACGTTCGAAGCTGCCCCTCCCCCACAGAAACGATCGAAACCGCCCCTCCCCCACAGAAACGTTCGAAACTACCTTCCCACAGAAATGTTCGAAACTGCCTCCCCGCAGAAACGTTCGAAACTGACATCCCCCACAGAAAAGTTCGAAAAAGCCCCTCTCCCACAGAGACTTTCGAAACTGCCTCAACGCAGAAACGGTCGAAACTGTCCCATACAGAAACTGCGACCCAGAGAAACGTTCGAAACTGCCCCCCTAAGAAACGTTCGAAACTACGTCTCCCCCACAGAAACTTTCAAAATTGCCTCTCCCCAACAGAAACGTTCAAAACAGCCCCCCCCACAAAATTGTTCGAAACAGCCCCCCCCCACAAAATTGTTCGAAACTGCCCCGCAAACAGAAACGCTCGAAATTGCCTCATATCAAAGTGTTCGAAAGTGCCCCCCACATAAGCGTTCGAAACTGCCAAATACAGTAACGTTCGAAACANAAACTGCTCATCCCCCGCGGAAACGTTCGAAAATGCCCCTAACAGAAACTTTCGAAACTGCTCCCTCACCACAGAAACGTTCGAAACTGACCCTCCTCAGAAACGTTCGAAACAGCCCCATGCAGAAACGTTCGAAACTGCCCCCGTCAGAAACGTTCAGAACTGCCTCCCCACAGAAACGTACGAAACTGCCCTATACAGAAAAGTTCTAAACTGCCCCCTACAGAAACGTTCGAAACTGCCCCCTACAGAAACGTTCGAAACTTCCCTATACAGTAACGTTCGAAACTGCCTCCCTGCAGAAACGTTCGAAAGTGCCCCCATAGAAACGTTCGAAGATGCCCCTCCCCCACAGAAACGATCAATCTGCCCCTCCCGCTCAGATACGTTCGAAACTCCTCCCCCACAGAAAAGTTCGAAATTGCCCCTCCCTCACAGAAACGTTCGAAGCAGCCCCTTCCATGCAGAAACGTTCGGAACTGCCCCCCCCCAGAGAAACGTTCGAAACTACCCCCCCACACACAGAGACATTCGAAACTACCTCCATGCAGAAACGTTCGAAACTTCCCCCCACAAAAACGTTCAAAACAGTCCCTCCCCCACAGAAACGCTCGAAAAAGCCCCTCCCCTACAGAAACGTTCGAATTTGCCCCCCCCCCAAAACGTTCGAAACTGTCCCTCCCCCACAGAAACGTTCGAAACTGCCCCTCCCCATAGACACATTTGAAACCGCCCCCCACAGAAACGTTCGAAACTGCCCCCTTAACACAGAAGCGTTCGATACTGTCCCTCCCCCACAGAAACGTTCGAAGCAGCCCCTCCCCCACAGAAACGTTCGAAATTGCACCTCCCACACACAAAAATTCGAAATTGCACCAAGCAGAAAATTTCGAAACTTCCACCCACAGAAACGGTGGAAACCGCCCTATACAGAAATGTTCGAAACTGCCCACCACAGAAAAGTTCGAAACTGCTTTATGCAGTAACGTTCGAAACTGCCTGCCCGCAGAAACGTTCGAAAGTGCCCATGTAGAAACGTTCGATGCTGCCCCTCCCCCACAGAAACGATCGAAACTGCCCCTCCACCACATAAACGATAGAAACTACCCTCCCACAGAAATGTTCGAAACTGCCTCCCCGCAGAAACGTTCGAAACTGACCTCCACCACAGAAACGTTCGAGAAAGCCCCTCTCCCACAGAGACTTTCGAAACTGCCTCAACGCTGAAACGTTTGAAACTGCCCCATAAAAAACCGTTCGAAACTGCCCCCCACAGAAACGTTCGAAACTGCCGCCCTAAGAAACGTTCGAAACTGTCCCTCCATCACAGAAACGTTTGAAACCGCCCCCCAAAGAAACGTTCGAAATTGCACCTCCCACACCGAAGAATTTGAAATTGCACCAAGCAGAAAATTTCGAAACTGCCCCCCACAGAAACGATCGAAACTGCCCCCCCCGCACAAAACGTTCGAAACAGTCCCTCACTCACCGAAACGTTCGAAACTGCCCCTCCCTCACAGAAACGTTCGAAGCAGCCCCCCACAGAAACGTTCGAAACAGTCCCTCCCTCACAGAAACTTTCGAAACTTCCCCTCCATCACAGAAACGTTCAAAACTGCCCCCACGGAAACGTTTGAAAGTGCCCCTCCCCCACAGAAACGTTCAAGACTGCGACCCACAGAAACGTTCGAAACTGCCCCATACAAAAACGTTCGAAACTGCCCCCCACAGAAACGTTCGAAACTGCAGCCCTAAGAAACGTTCAAAACTGTCCTTCCATCACAGAAACGTTTGAACCCCCCCCCACAGAAACGTTCGAAACTGCCCTGTACAGAAATGTTCGAAACTGCCCCCCACAGAAAAGTTCGAAACTGCTCCATGCAGTAACGTTCTAAACTGCCTACCCACAGAGACTTTCGAAACTGCCTCAACGCAGAAACGTTCGAAACTGCCCCCCTAAGAAACGTTCGAAACTGCCCCCTAAAAAACGTTCGAAACTGCCCCCCTAAGAAACGTTCGAATCTACGCCTCCCCCACAGAAACTTTCAAAATTGCCCCTCCCCAACAGAAACGTTCGAAAAAGCCCCTCCCCCACAAAATTGTTCGAAACTGCCTCTCCCTCACAGGAACGTTCGAAACTGCCCCTCCCTCACAGGAACGTTCGAAACTGCCCACTCCCACAGAAACATTCGAAACAGTCCCACCCTCACAGAAACTTTCGCAACTGCCCCTCCCCCACAAAAACGTTCGAAACTGCCCCAGCCCTTCAGAAACGTTCGAAACTGCTCCTCCCACACAGAAACGTTCGAAACAGCCCCTCCCCCACAAAATTGTTCGAAACAGCCCCTCCCTCACAGGAACGTTCGAAACTGCCCTCTCCCACAGAAACATTCGAAACAGTCCCTCCCCCACAGAAACGTTCGAAATTGCTCCTCCCCCACAGAAACGTTCGAAACTGCCCCTTCCCCCAAAGAAACGCTCGAAACTGGCCCTACCTCACAGAAACGTTCGAAACTGCCCCCACAACACAGAAACGTTCGAAACTGCCTCTCACCCACAAAAACGTTCGAAACTGCTCCCACAACACAGATACGTTCGAAACAGCCACTCCCCCTCAGAAACGATCGAAACTGCCCCTCCCCCACAAAAACGTTTGAAACTGCCCCATACTAAAACGTTCGAAACGGCCCCCCACAGAAACGTTCGAAACTGCCGCCCTAAGAAACGTTCGAAACTGTCCCTCCATCACAGAAACGTTTGAAACCGCCCCCCACAGAAACGTTTGAAATTGCACCTCCCACACCAAATAATTCGAAATTGCACCAAGCAGAAAATTTCGAAACTTCCACCCACAGTAACGTTCGAAACCGCCCTGTACAGAAATGTTCGAAACTGCCCCCCACAGAAAAGTTCGAAACTGCTCTAAGCAGTAACGTTCGAAACTGCCTACCCACAGAAACGTTCGAAAGTGCCCATGTAGAAACGTTCGAAGTTGCCCCTCCCCAAAGAAACGTTCGAAACTACCCACCCACAGAAATGTTCGAAACTGCCTCCCCCACGGAAGCGTTCGAAATTGCCACTCCCCCACAGAAACATTCGAAACTACCCCACTCCCACAGAAACGTTCGAAACAGTCCCTCCCTCACAAAAACTTTCGAAACTTCCCCTCCATCACAGAAACGTTCGAAACTGCCCCCCACGGAAACGTTTGAAATTGCCCCTCCTCCACAGAAACGTTCAAGACTGCCCCCCCCACAGAAACGTTCGAAACTGCCTCCCCGCAGAAACGTTTGAAACTGCCCCATACAAAAACGTTCGAAACTGCCCAACACAGAAACGTTCGAAACTGCCGCCCTAAGAAACGTTCGAAACTGTCCCTCCATCACAGAAACGTTTGAAACCGCCCCCCACAGAAACGTGCGAAATTGCACCTCCCACACCAAAGAATTCGAAATTGCACAAAGCAGAAAATTTCGAAACTTCCACCCACAGAAACGTTCGAAACCGCCCTGTACAGAAATGTACGAAACTGCCCCCCACAGAAAAATTCGAAACTGCTCTATGCAGTGACGTTCGAAACTGCCTACCCACAGAAACGTTCGAAAGTGCCCATGAAGAAACGTTCGACGCTGCCCCTCCCCCACAGAAATGTTCGAAACTGCCTCAACGCAGAAACGGTCGAAACTGTCCCATACAGAAACGTTCGAAACTGCCCCTCAGAGAAACGTTCGAAACTACACCTCCCCCACAGAAACTTTCAAAATTGCCCCTCCCCAACAGAAACATTCGAACCAGCCCCTCCCCCACGAAATTGTTCGAAACTGCCCCGCACACAGAAACGTTCGAAATTGCCTCATATCGAAGTGTTCGAAAGTGCCCCCCACATAAGCGTTCGAAGCAGCTCCCCACAGAAACGTTCGAAACTGCCCCTCCCCCACATAAACGATCGAAACGGCCCCTCCCCCATAGACACATTCGAAATTGGCCCTCCTCCACAGAAACGTTCGAAACAGTCCCTCCCTCACAGAAACTTTCGAAACTTCCCCTCCATCACAGAAACGTTCAAGACTGCCCCCCACAGAAACGTTCGAAACTGCCTCCCCGCAGAAACGTTTGAAACTGCCCCATACAAAAACGTTCGAAACTGCCCCCCAGAGAAACGTTCAAATCTACGCCTCCCCCTCAGAAACTTTTGAAATTGCCCCTCCCCAACAGAAACATTCGAACCAGCCCCTCCCCCACAAAATTGTTCGAAAATGCCCCTCCCTCACAGGAACGTTCGAAACCGCCCACTCCCACAGAAAAATTCGAAACAGTCCCTCCCTCACAGAAACTTTCGAAACTTCTCCTCCCCCACCGAAACGTTCGAAACTGCCTCTCTCCCACAAAAACGTTCGAAACAGCCCCTCACCCACAGAAACGTTCGAAACTGCCCCCCTAAGGAACGTTCAAAACTGTCCCTTCCCCACAAAAACGTTCGAAATTGCCTCTCCCCCACAGAAACGTTCGAAGCAGCCTCTCCCCCTCAGAAACGTTCAAAACTGTTTCTCTTCCACAAAATGGTTCTATGCCGCCCGTCCCCTGCAGAAACGTTCGAAACTGCTCCCCCCCACAAAAACGTTCAAAATCGCCCCTCCCCCTCAGACACGTTCGAAACTGCCCCCACAACACAGATACGTTCGAAACAGCCACTCCCCTGCAGAAATGTTCGAAACTGCTCCTCCCCTTTGAAACGATCGAAAATGACCCTCCCCCACATAAATGTTCGAAACCGCCCTGTACAGAAAGTGCCCATGTAGAAACGTTCGAAGCTTCCCCTCCCCCACAGAAACGATCGAAACTGCCCCTCCCCCACAGAAAAGTTCGAAACTACCTTCCCACAGAAATGTTCGAAACTGCCTCCCCGCAGGAACGTTCGAAACTGGCCTCCACCACAGAAACGTTCGAAAAAGACCCTCTCCCACAGAGACTTTCGAAACTGCCTCAACGCAGAAACGGTCGAAACTGTCCCATACAGAAACGTTCGAAACTGCCCCCCAGAGAAACGTTCGAAACTGCCCCCCTAAGGAACGTTCGAATCTACGCCTCCCCCACAGAAACTTTCAAAATTGCCCCTCCCCAACAGAAACGTTCGAAACAGCACCTCCCCCACAAAATTGTTCAAAACTTCCCCTCTCTCACAGGAACGTTCGAAACTGCCCACTCCCACAGAAACATTCGAAACAGTCCCTCCCTCACAGAAACTTTCGAAACTGCCCCTCCCCCATAGAAACGTTCGAAACTGCCCCAGCCCTTCAGAAACGTTCGAAACTGCTCCTCCCACGCAGAAACGTTCGAAACAGTCCCTTCCATGCAGAAACGTTCGAGACTGTCCCTCCCCCACAGAAACGTTCGAAATTGCTCCTCCCCCACAGAAACGTTCGAAGCTGCCCCACCCCCCACAGAAACGTTCGAAACCGTCCCTCCCTCACAGAAACGTTCGAAACTGCCCCCCAAAGAAACGTTCCCAACTGCCCCTCTCCCACAGAAACGTTCGAAACTGCCCCCACAACACAGTAACGTTCGAAACTGCCTCTCACCCACAAAAACGTTCGAAATTTCCCCTCCCCAACAGAAACGTTCGAGACAGCCCCTCACCCACAGAAACGTTCGAAACTGCCCCCCTAAGGAACGTTCTAAACTGTCCCTTCCCCACAAAAACGTTCGAAATTGCCTCTCCCCCACAGAAACGTTTGAAGCAGCCTCTCCCCCACAGAAACGTTCAAAATCGCCCCTCCCCCTCAGACACGTTCGAAACTGCCCCCACAACACAGATACGTTCGAAACAGCCACTCCACTGCAGAAATGTTCGAAACTGCTCCTCCCCCTCAGAAACGATCGAAACTGCCCCTCCCTCACAGAAACTTTCGAAACTACCCTCCCGCAGAAATGTTCGAAACTGACCTCCACCACAGAAACGTTCGAAAAAGCCCCTCTCCCGCAGAGTCTTTCGAAACTGCCTCAACGCAGAAACGGTCGAAACTGTCCCATACAGAAACGTTCGAAACTGCCCCCCAGAGAAACGTTCGAAACTGCCCCCCTAAGAAACGTTCGAATCTACGCCTCCCCCACAGAAACTTTCAAAATTGCCCCTCCCTCACAGAAACGTTCGAAACTGCACCACTCCCACAGAAACTTTCGAAACAGTCCCTCCCTCACAGAAACTTTCGAAACTGCCCCTCCCACACAGAGACGTTCGAAACTGCCCCAGCCCTTCAGAAACGTTCGAAGCTGCCCCTCCCTCACAGAAACGTTCGAAACTGCCCCTCCCTCACCGAAACGTTCGAAACTGACCCCTACAGAAACGTACGAAACTGCTCCTACAACACAGAAACGTTCGAAATTACCCCTCCCCCACCGAAACAATCGAAACTGCCCCTCTCCCTCAGAAACGTTCGAAATTGCCTCTCCCCAACAGAAACGTTCGAAACTGCCCCCTTAGAAAAGTTCAAAACTGTCCCTCCCCCACGTAAACGTTCGATACTGCCACTCCCCTGAAAAAACGCTCGAAACTGCTCCTCCCCAACAGAAACGTTCGAAACAGTCCCTCCCCCACAAAAACGTTCAAAAATGCCCCTCCCCACAGAAACGTTCGAAACTGTTCCCACAACAGAGAACCTTTCGAATCTACCCCCACAGAAACGTTCGAAACTGCCCCCTCCCCACAGAAACGTTCGAAACTGCCCCCCTAAGGAAAGTTCAAAACTGCCCCTTCCCCACAGAAGCGTTCGAAACTGCCCCACCCCCACAGAAACGTTCGAAACAGTCCCTCCCTCACAGAAACGTTCGAAACATCCCCCCACAGAAACGTTCGAAACTTCCTTCCTGTAGAAACGTTCAAAACTGTCCCTCCCTCATTGAAACGTTCGAAATTGCCCCTCCCCCACAGAGACAATCAAAACTGCCCCCCCAAAAAAACGTTCGAAACTGTCCCTCCCGTGCAGAAACGTTCGAAACTGTCCCTCCCCAACAGAAACGTTCGAAATTGCCCCTCCCCCACAGAAACGTTCGAAATTG